>NW_006399879.1:3383780-3402794 GCF_000299155.1 Elephantulus edwardii | reverse complement strand
ACATTGTGCTGAGTGAAATATCTTAGTCACAAAAGGACAAATACTGCATAGTGTCACTGTTGTAAAACGGGACTGACATCAGGGTTGGGGGGAGACTGAGAAAGATGTATACTGTATTGAAACAGATGAGGTAATAAACTATTTAAAAGGGATATGTGATTAGGTATTTTTGTCATGACAGGAGTCCAGAGTGAAGGCTGTATAGTGGAGTGGAGTTGGGGGGAGGAATTGTAAAACAATGAAAGAATTTTTCTTTTACTTTTCTGTTTAAAGAATTTTTTATCAATTCTTTTAAAACAAGTGTCCAAGTGACAAAAGTTCGTTTTTCTTGAGGTAAGAATGGCTTTCATTCACTTTCACTGCAGAAGGATGTTTTTGCTTGGTACAAAAATATGACTCCATCCTTCATCTCTTTCAGCATCTGAAAAATGTGCCACTTCCTTCTGGTTTTTATAGTTTATTTAAATGTGAAATTAGCAGTTATTCAAAATTGCATTCCCCCATCAGTTCTGTATCATATCTCTGGAAATTTTCCCAATTTTTAAAATCTGTTACTAGCTTTAAAAATATCAACTGATGTACCTGGAAATAGATTTCTTTGGGTGTATTCTTTTGAAGGTCTCTGAGGTTCTTGAACAAGTAAGTTTATGTCTTTCACCAAATTTGGAAGTCTACAGTCATTGTTTCCTCCCATTTTTCAACCTTGTGAGTTCTCCTTCCCCCCTTGTTGGAACTCCAATGATACAAATTCTTGCCTTTAGTTTATAGTATAACAAGCAAGCCAGGATCTGCTCATTTCTTTGTTCCCCAATTTATGTTGCTCTCCGTAGTTCAGACAGGATAATTTCAACTTACCCAGTGCAGTTTCAATTTCACCAGCTCTCCTGTCATTTCCATTCTGCGAGAGTCTATTCAGCAAGTTTTAAAATTCAAGTGTTTTCTTTTTCCCGTTCTAACATGTACATTTTGTTCTTTTTATATCTGATACTTGTTTTTCCATATATATGAAGGGTGTTCTTAACTGCTGTCGAAGCACTTTTAGGGCGGTTGCTCTAAAATTCTTGAAAGATAATTCCAACGTCTGTGTCATCCGGTGTTGGTGTCTGTTAGCTGTCTTTTCTCATTCAAGCTGAGATTTTCCTGGTGCTTGATGTGGTTGAATAATTTTGGATCATACCATGGACATTTTGAGTATTTTGTTATGAAACTCTGCTTCCTATTTAAAATTCCACTTTTTCAGGCAATCAACCCATTTAGGTTCAGAACACATATTTTAATGCTAATTTCATTTTCCAAGACTTTGCACTGCTATTCTGGTAGACTCTGTGTCTTACCCAGAGGCTATTCTGAAACCTGGGTAGTATTCCTTACCACACAGTCCTCGAAACTTTAGCTGAATTCATTCTGATTTCATGCCTGAGCTACTTAGGGGTGTACATAAGACTTGACACACTTTTACAGAGGTCTCTCTACAGTTCCTTCTCCGTGTAAGCCTCTTCTACTCTCTGGTAGGGGAGAGGAGGGCCTCTATAGCTTTATTTTCCTTCACTTAGTACAAGGTCAATAGGGTTTCCACCCCACCATCTCCGCAGCTCCAAAAGTCAGTAGGGAGAGGGAGGAGTGTAACAACATTCATGGATTCATCCGGAGTCCAAAACCACTGTGGTCACGTCCATTCCATCTCGGTAAATCTGTAAGATCAAACAGAATTGCCCACAGGGCTCGTGTCCAATCCTTGGAGAAGCAGTCTAGTCAAAGAGTCATCCCTGCATGGTCATCCCATTCCAAATCCTTTAGGTACAAAGAGCAGGCTTATTCTTGAGTTGTTCTTCCAAGGACTTTTTGGTCTGCACCTTGCAACTGCTTGGATGCCAGCCCAGGCTGTATACTGGGGAGAAACATACGCATGAAACCCACCCCTTACTCATCTTTTGAGCCCCAGGGTCTTTTGCCAGTCTACTTTCTTTACCTTCCAGAGCCTTCTGACTGCTTTTGGCTAATTCGTCGTGTCATTAGTGAGAGGGAGAGGGTAGAATGTATTTACTCCATCCTGCCTAGAACTAGAAATGATGTCTTTCTAAAGAACTTTTTCAGATATATAATTGTTTATGTATTTAATATACGTAATACCTATATGCAGAACAGATTACCCGGGAGGCTGGGCTCTATGAGGAGAAATGTGGGGTCAAGATTGGTGGACGATTTATCAATAATCTGCGTTATGCAGATGACACAACCCTGCTTGCTGAAACTGAAGAGGACCTGAAGCACCTGCTGCAGAGGGTCAAGGACTGCAGCCTCCAATATGGATTGAGGCTCAATGTCAAGAAGACAAAGATTCTCACCACTGGACCAATTGGCAGCATCAGGATGGATGGTGAAGAGATTGAGATTGTACACAGCTTTAGTTTCCTTGGCTCCACAGTCAACATTCTTGGCGCCAGTAGCCAGGAAATTAAAAAGAGGATTGCCATGAGAAAGTCTGCTGTTAGGGACCTCTTCAAAGTACTGAAGAGCAATGGTGTCTCTCTGGAGACTAAGGTGCGTTTGATACAGGTCATGGTCTTCACAATCACTTGTTATGCATCAGAGAGTTGGACAATGAATAGGGATGATAGAAGGAGAATTGATGCCTTTGAGCTGTGGTGCTGGAGAAGAGTATTGAGAGTACCATGGACTGCTAGGAAAACAAACAGATTTGTCCTGGAAAGGGTTAAACCGGGTGGCTCCTTGGAAGCAAGGATTCTGAGGCTCCATCTAACATACTTTGGACATGTTGTGAGGAGAGACCGGTCCTTGGAGAAGGACATCATGCTTGAGAGGGTGGAGGGACGGTGCAGGAGAGGAAGGCCCTCTATGAGGTGGATTGATTCAGTGACTGGAGTAATTGGGATGGGAGTGTCAGAGACAGTGTGATTGGTACAGGACAGAGCAGAGTTTAGGGTTGTTGTACATAGGGTCGCTATGAGTCGCAAATGACTCGACGGCACATAACACAATAACAACATCTACTTAACAATCTAAGGGGTGAGGTCAATGCGACTCCAAAGGTGTCCAGGTCTGAGGTCACTCTCACAGAGACAGGGCTTTCAGGTCCTTCTTCAAAGCCAGGAAGCCCCTGACTTCCCCATATAGCATTACTACAGGGTTCCCCATATTATCTCTATCTTACTTTGTGATGGCCTTTTGAACACCAAGGACATTATGTGTTTGCTGAATGTCTGTTTCTTGTTTGCATGAAACCTCAAGGATGGTAGGAAGTACATGGTCCATCTTGCTCAAGACTAGATCCTCCAATCCCAGAACAGTATTTCTATGGGGAAGGTACTCACTGGATACTAGTCAAACGGCTAGGTGAATAAATTAATAAAATGCTTTCCTCAGAGCACTATTTCAAGAATTAAATGACATCAAGCAAGTTATCTGACATAGAGGGTTGGCTGGAGTCAACTGCAACTCAACGGTGTAACAGCAGCAATGCATAGTAAGGGGTTTAGTGCAGTCCATGGCACAGAATAAGGACCTAATAAATGTTAGCTACTTTATCAGCTCCTTTGTACCTTTCACACTTATAAGGGATAAGCAAAGGCATGTGACAGATATCAGATGCGACCAGGATAAAGTCGGAGAACGTTGGGCTAGAACAGACCCAGTGATCAACGTTTTCTTTTTTTTCTTTTCTTCTTCACTGTTGACATTTTAATGAGCAACCATTTTTTTCAACAGGTCAAAGTCACATAACATATAAGCAACCACTACAAGACTTAGTGGTATTTAGGGTACTAACAACGTTGTAGGCACAGTCTCCAATTTTAAAATGCATGCATTATCCCGTAACAACATCCCATTTCCATTCAGTCATCACCCTCCTGGGAAGCACCAATCTGTTTTCTATCTCAATTAGTTCGCCTATTCTGGATATATCATATAAAAAAAAGATCATGCAATATGCTCCCTTTAGTTGTCTGGCTTATTTAATTTAGCCTATTTTTAAAGTTTATCCAAGTTACTGTATGTATCACTACTTTGTTCCTCTTTATGGCTAAACAATAGTCCACTGTATGTCTAAGTCATGTCTTACTTATTTGGGTTTTTTCCACTTTTTGGCTATTAATAAAGAATATGGCTATAAACATTCAGTATAGATGTTTCTGTGTAGACACATACTAGAATTTCTTTTAGGTATAAACCTAGGAGTTAGACAACTGGGTCATATAGCAACTCAATGTTTAAATTTTCCTTTTTTTGTTTTGTTTTGTAATTTTATTATTTTTTGTGCGTGTACCGTCAAATCGGATCTGACTGGTACAGGAGGAGATTGCCCCTCCTTCTCCGGCAGAGCATCTGGTGGATTTGAAACCCGTACCTCTGGGATTGCAGTGCAGCTTCTTGCCACTAGGCCACCAGAGCCCCCTATGTTTAAATTTTCAAGGGGCCACCAAATTGCTCACTACAGAGGCTGCACCACTTTACATTCCCACCAGCAATAAAGGAGAGGACCTATTTCTCTGCATCCTGCATGACGCTATTGTTATAAAAAGGAACTGACATGGGGGTTGGGGGAAAACTAAGAAAAGAGGGGATAAATAATGTACAAGACATTGAAACAGACGAGGGAGAGAACTGTATAAAAGTGATCACCATTTTTACAGAACTTTGAAGACAATGAATGGAAGGATAGGACATAACTACATCTAGGTTTTAGGAGGAATGCTTTCAGAGTAAGCTATGGAAAGAAAAAAAATTTGAAGACAAGAGAACTACTGGGGAGGGAGATCTCCAGGCTTCAGATTCGGTTGCTAGGAGCTTTGAAGTCACCTCCAACTCAAAGTGACCCTAAGTGACAAGCATGCTTTATCCTCACAACCTCTGCTGGGCTTAAACACACTGTTCTGTTCACTTGGTCAATCCATGTCTTTCTCTCTTTCACTCTTAACTATTATAAGCATGATGCCCTTGTCCGTGAACTTGTTCCTCCTGATAAGATAACTCAAAGCATGTGAGAAAAAGGCTCGTGATCCTTGCGTCTAAGGAGCATGGTGGCTGCACTTTGCCCGAGATGGAGTTCTTGGTTCGTCTGGCAGGCCATGGTATATTCCGTGCTCTTCTCCAAAACCCCAACTCTAAAGGCATCAATTCTTCTTCAGTCTTCCTTATTCGCTGTCCAACTTTCATATGCATATGAAGTCAATTGAAAGTAATATGACTTGAGTTAGTCATACCAAGTCTTTAAAGTGACATCCTTACTCTTGAGCACTTTTTTATTTTATTTTATACTAGTTAACCTTACTACATATACATTGTTTTTCCACACTGAATCTTTCACCTTTCCATTACCCACCCTTCCTTCCACTCACTGTGCCATCCTATGATTATTCCTCCCTTTACCCTACCCATCCTCACCCCTCTGCTCCCCCTTCCCCTCCTTGGATCCTCATACTCATTCTACAATATTGGTCTTCTACAATATTTGTCTTTATGAGACTGAGTTAGTTCACTTAGCATAATGCTTTCCAGTCTTTCCTAAGTTAGGTGGTAATTTAGAAAATCATTATTCCTGCATGCTGTGTAGAATTCCATCATGTGAATGTGCCATAATTTCTCAATTCATTCCATGTGGGCTGTTTCCATGTTCTTGTTCTAGTGAATAATGCTGCGGTGAACATCAGTGTACAAGTCTCTGTGCCTCAGTTCTCATTTTCTCAGAGTATATTCGAAACTGTGGAACAGCTGGGTCAAATGGAATTTCTATAATCAGCTTTTTGAAGAAACACCAAACTGCCTTCCAGAGTGGTCGTACCATTTGACAATCCCACCAACAATGTGTAAGAGTTCCTATCTCTCCACATCCTCTCCAACATTTATTACTTGCTGCCCTGCTAAACTTTGCCACTGCCCCTGGGGTAAGATGGTATCTCATTGTGGTTTTGGTTTCCATCTCTCTTATTGCCAGTGATGTGAGGCATTTCTTAATGTATCTTCTGGCCATCCAAATGTCCTCCTCTGTGAAAAGTCTTTCCATATCTCTTGCCCATTTTGTAATTGGATTATTAGTCTTTTTCTTCTGGAGGCCCAGGAGTATTCTGTAAACTTTCATTATAAGACCCTTGTCTGAGATGTTATTGCCAAATGTATTCTCCCAGTCAATAGGTTTTCTTTTCACCCTGTTGGAAAAAGTTTTTGATGAGCACAGAGACTTAATCTTTAGAAGGTCCCACTCAAAAATTTTATCCTCTTCCGATTGTGCATTTCTACCTGTATTTGGCAGTCTCTTTATATTGTAGACTAGGGCTTCTAAGCTTGATCCTAGTTTGTCTCTTAAGAACTTTATGGTCTTGAGCTTTATTCCCAGGTCTTTTATCCACCCTGTGCTGATGTGTATGGTGTGAGATGTGGAAGGAACCTCTTTCAGCTTTCTGCAGATAGCAGTCCAGTTTTCCAGCACCATTTGTTAAAAGAGATTGTCATTTCGCCATTTGATAGGTTTTATTTCATGTCAGTATCAGTTGATCATAGATAGACAGGTCCACTTCTGGGTTCTCAATTCTGTTCCATCTGTTTATGTGTCTGTCATTGTACCAGCACCAAACTGTTTTGATTACTACTGCTGTATAGTAGGTTTTGAGGTCAGAGAATGATATGCAACCCATTTCTTTTTTTGTTTTTCACAAGTGCTTTGCTTATTCGGGGTCTCTTTCCTCTCCAAATAAAATTAACAATTTCCCTTTGGATCTCCTTGAAAACGGAATTTGGTATCTGGATTGGAATTCTGTTGCACATGTAGATTGCTTTTGGTAGGATTGTCATTTTCACAATATAAGTCTCCCTATCCGTGAACAGGCATTTTTCCATTTATTTAGATCTTTTATTGTGTCTAGCAGAAATGATGAGTGGTTTTCTTTCTATAGGTCATTTGTGTCTCTAGCTAGGTCCATTCCCAAGTAACTCAACCTGTGGTTGGCTATTGTAAATGGTATTGCTTTCTTGGATCCCTTCTCTGGGATCTCTTTATCACTGTAGAGGAATTCCACTGATTCTTGGATATTGATCTTGTATCCTGCAACTCCACTAAATTGGTCTACTAGCTCTAACAGGTTTTTTGGTTGAGTCTTTGGGGTTTTCTGTGTACACCATCAAATCCTCTGCATACAGCAACAGTTTAACTATCTCTTTGTGGATCTGGAGGCCTTTTATTTTCTTCTCTTGTCATATTGCCCTAGCAAGTACTTCCAATACGGTACTGAATAGAAGTAGTGACAGTGGGCATCCTTGTACGGTCCCTGTTTGCAAAGAAAAAGCTTTTTGTCTTTCTCCATTGAGAATGATGTTGCCTCTTGGTTTTGCAGATATACTTTTCACTATGTTCAGGAAATTCCCTTCTATTCCAAGACAGGTGTTAAATTTCATCAAATGCCTTTTCTGTATCAATTACTAGAATCATGTAGTTCTTGCTATTTTCTTTGTTAATGTGGTGAATTACACTGATTGTTTTTCTTATGTTGAACCATCCTTGTACACATCTTACAAATCCCACTTGGTTACAGTGAATTTTTAAAAAATTTTTTATTATTAATTTTAATGATAATTTAGAGAGACCTTGGATTTCCATTCATTCATTGTTGCACTTTTCTCCCTACCCACACCTGCCCCCCAAGTTCACTCTTATCTTTGAAAAGTCAAAGAAAAATTCTCTCATTGTTTTACAATCCCTCCCCCCAGGTCCACTCCACTCTACAGCCTTCATTCTGGACTCCTGTCATGACAATAATACCTAATCACATATCCCTTTTAAACAGTTCTCTCCCTCATCTGTTTCAGCGCAGTATACATTATTGAACCCATCTTTCTCAGTCTCCCCCCACCCGACGTCAGTCCTGTTTTACAACAGTGGCACTATGCCGTATTTGCCCTTTTGTGACTGAGATATTTCACTCAGGATCATGTCCTCCAGGGTCACCCATCCTGTAGAATATTTCATGAGTTCCTTGTATTTCAGTGCTGCATAGTATTCCATTGTGTGAATATACCACAGCTTCTCTATCTATTCGTTTGTTGATGGGCACTTGGGTTGTTTCCAACTCTTTGCTATTGTAAACAAAGCCACAATAAATAGGGGTGTGCATATATCTGCTTGGGTGGTAGTATGGTCTCTTTGGAGTATATTCCCAGTAATGGGATTGCTGGGTCAAATGGTATCTCTATTTGCAACTTTTTGAGAAAGTGCCACACCACCTTCCACAGTGGTTGCACTATTTTACACTTCCACCAACAGTCAATAAGGTTTCCAGTTTCTCCACAACCTCGCCAGCATTTGCTGCTTGCTGTTCTGTTAAATTTTGTTATTCTGACTGGGGAGAGAGGATATCTCATAGTTGTTTTGAGATGATGACTTTTTTTTATGTGCTTTTGGATTCTGTTGGCTAGTATTTCTGCATCTATGTTCATTAGAGATACTGTAGTTTTCTTGTTTTGGTAATATCTTTGCCTGGTTTTGGTATTAGGGTTATGCTTGCTTCAGAGAATGTCTCTAGGAGTTTTCCTTTTTTTCTGGTTTTTTTTTTTAATAACTTAAGAATTAGTGATAAATCTCTGAATGTTCAATAGAATTCAGCTGTGAAGCCATCTGGTCCAGGAGTGTTTTTGGTGGGTTTTTCAGTTTTTGGTTTGTTTGTTTTTTTATGGGTGAGTCTTTTTATGACCTGCTCAATTTCTTCTTTTGTAATGAGTCTGTTTAAATGTTCTACATCTGCTGGAATGGGCATGAGTTTCATGGAATTTATCCATTTCCTCTAAGTTTTCAAAGTTATCTGAGTATAGCTTTTCATATATTCCAATAATATAGATTTAATTTTCTTTGGTTCTGTTGTGATGTCCCCTCTATCAGTCCTTAATTGAGTTATTTGTGTCTTCTCTTTTCCCTCCTTTTGTTAAGTTTGTCAATGGTTTGTCAATTTTACTGACACTTTTTTAAAAACCAGCTTTTGGTCTGACAGTTTCAATTGTTTTCCTGTTTTGTCACTGATTTCAGCTCTTGTTCCTATAATTTCCTTTCTTCTAGAGGATGTTGGGCTAGATTATTGTTCTTTTTCTATTTGATGAAAGTGTTGAGTTAGATCATAAATTTTACTTCTTCATTTTTTTATGTGTTTACCTATTGCTATGAACTGCCCCCTGAGGACTGCCTTAGCTACATCCCAGAGGTTTGGGTACATTCATTGTATTTTCACTATCCTTTGTTTCAAGGAACTTTTTAATTTCATTCTTTATTTCTTCTATAACCCAATCATGTTCTAGCAGGGTGTTATTTGCTTCCACATTGGTGGCTTTATAAGTTTTATCCTCTTGTGGTTAATTTCTAGTTTTATGGCATTGTGTTCTAAGAAGATACTTTGTATTATTTAAATGGTTTGTTGGTGGTGGTTTTTTTTTTAATTGTTGAGGCTTGCTTTGTGCCCTAATATGTGAACAATTCTGGAGAATGTTCCATGTGCACTTGAGAAGAAAGTGAATTGCATTTTAGTTGGGTGCAGTGCTCGGAATACATTCACAATGTCGAGCTGGCTGTGTAGTTTAGGTCTCCTTCATCTTTTTTTTAAATATTATTATTTTTATTCATTCATTGTTGCACATTTTCCTCCCTACGCTTTTTCATCTTTGTTAGGTTTCTTTTGAAATGACCTATCCTTTTGAGAGAGTGGTGTGTTAAAGTCTCCTACCACTACGTGGTGCTGTCTATTTCTTTCTCTAATTCTCTTAACCATTGTTTTATGTATTTAGCAGGTCTATTGTTTGGTGCATAGATGTTGACCAATGTTAAGTCTTTTTGATCTACTGTGCCTTTAATCATTATATAGTGCCCTTCGTTACCTTTAATGGTGATTTTCTTTCTGAAGTCTATTTTATGAGAGATTAGTATTGCCACTCCTGCTTTTTTGGATGCCATTTGCTTGATATATATTTTTCCAGACCTTGATTTTTAATCTATCTTTCTCTTCATTTATTAGATGTGTCTCTTGTAGGTAACATATTGAGGGGCTTTGTTTTCTTTGTTATCCATTCTACTACTCTTTTCTTTTGATTGGTGCATTTAGTCCATTCACTTTAAGTGTGATTATTAACAGGCTAGGTTTTATTGTTGCACTTTTGCTGTGTTTCTTTTTGTTATTGTTGGGTTTTGTTACTACGGTCCATTCACTTTCCTTTGGTGTCTTTATGTGAAAGACTTCTGTTAAAAGTTCCTGTAGTTTTGGTCTCATTTTCACAAATTCCATTAAGTTATTTATTTTCTGCAAAGGATGAGATTTCTCCTTCAGATATGATGGAGAGCTTTGCTGGATACAGGATTCTGGGTTGGAAGCTGTTCTCTTTCAACTTTCTGTATATGTCATCCCATTGTCTTCTTGCTTGCATGGTTTCTACTGAAAATTCAGAACTTAATCTAATTGTTTTTCCTTTGTAGTTAATTCTTTGCTTTTCTTGTGCTGCTTATCTTTTATTCTGGAGAATTTGACTATGATATGTCTTGATGTTTTCCTTTTCAGGTCTAGTCTATTTAGTGTTCGCTGATCTTGAATGTGGATTTCCTAATTTTCCATAATATCTGGGAAGTTTTCTTCTAGTAGCCAGTCTACTGTTTTCTCAGTGATTTCCCTTTCCCCTCTCCTATTATGGAATGCCAATCACATGTATGTTATTCCTTTTTATGTCATTCCACATGATTCTAATGTCTTCTTCATTTTCTTTATGTTTCATCACTGACTTTTCTTCTTTTTTGTTTCTGTTGAGGTTCCTGTCTTCCAACTCACCGACTCTCTGCTCTATCTCTTCATCTCTTCTGTTCTATTCTTTTGTCCTTCAAACGTGTTGGGCACTTCTGCCACTTCAGTCTTGATATTTTGGATTTCATTTTCACGCTTTTCTGTTATTTCTAGTACTGTATTGGCAGTACCCTCTCTATCTTGTGATGATTTTTTTTGAGTTCTTGTACCTCTTTATCTATAGTTTTAATTCTTCCTTTTTTCTTTTCATTTTCTTCCATATTCGTGCAATTTCCTCCTCATCAATGTATTTCTTCCGGCTCCATGTCCAGGATCATTTGCTTTCTTAGTGATTTCCATTGTTTCTTCCATCATTTTCACCTTCTTCCACAGCTGTTCAAATATCTCTTCATCAGTATATTTTTTCCTGCTTCTCTACCTCTAGAATGTTCCCTTTATTTGTGGTTTCCATTGTTTCTTCCATCATTTATGCTTTCATATATAGTTGTTTGCCTTCTTCACTCTGAGGTATTCATGATGTCTCTGATAGTCTCTAGTTTGGGGTGTGTTTGTTGGGGTTTGGGGATTTTTTAGACAGCTTAATTTGTTTTTTCATTGTGTTTGAAGGTGCCTGTTGCTTTCTTGACATTTTGTGAAATTTTTCTTGATAAGTATTAAGTAATTTCTATTTTGTCTGTGAAAGTTGTTGTTGGTTCTTGCCTTTACAATGTTACTAGTTAGTTGCCAAGTTAAAATGTAGTCAGCTGTTCACTCCACTGTAAGTCCTTTCAGGGAAACTTTGTCTTTCCTCAAGTCCTTGAGGTCCTCTCTGTTCCAGACTGCAACCCTGTAGGAATCTCAACTTGAAATAGTCCCCCGACATCAACTCTACAGGGCTCCTTCATATATAAAGTGCCTGAGTAGTGTGAGACTGGGTGCTTTACTCAAGCCTTCTCATGTACCTTTTCTTCTCGAGCTTAATATCTTCGTCTCTGGAGAGGCACAAGATGAGAGGGCAGGGCTGCCAGCTCAAGCAGCTTGTGTGCAGGGGGTCTCAAGTCAGCAGTCTCTCTCCTCTCCTCCCCTCTTCTTCCCTTCCTCCTCCCCTCCCATCTCTCTCTCTCTCTCTCTCTCTCTCTCTCTTTCCAGACAGAGAGTTAAGAACATTATTTCTTCTGCCTGAAGTTCTGTATACTAAAGTCTCTTGACCTGTTTGGCCCCTGAGATGTCTCTGCAGCTGCAGAGGCAAGGACCCCCAGAAGGAGGGATTTATAACCTAGGGACACCTCAGTCCCATCTCCCCACAGGCAATGGGGTGTGCTCGCTCTTGGCACAGAGCCTCAGCTCCCTTCCCCCTTTCTCCTGCAGCTTAGTCTCTTGAGCACTTTAAAGATGTCTTTTGCAGATTTGTCCGATTCAATACGTTGTTTGATTTCTCAACTACTCCTTTCATGGGTAATTGTTGCTGATCGAAGTAAAATGAAGTCCTTAACAACTTCAATCTGTCCTCCATTTATCATATTGCTTATTGGTCCTGTTTAAGATGTTTGTTTCCTTTGAGGTATAAACCATACTGAAGTCTATAGTCTTTTATCTTCTTCAGTAAGCTTTTTTCACTTATTTTTTATTGGTTTGCATACTACTAATTCATATACATAATTTCATTTATTTACATTGTGTTTTATATAATCTTTATATTGTACTTCATAAAAAATTCATATGTATTGTATTTTATGAAATGAATATTGATCTATGCCTATTATTACCCTGCCTTTTCAAGCCCCTATTGAGTATCTTCCTATTCCTTCACCAATCCCTTCTGCCCACTAACCTCTGCTATTCTAAGTTATTTCTCCCCTCCCCATTAGCTGCCCCTTCCTTCTTTCCCTTTTGAACCCTAGAGAGATTTCTATTTTTACTATAAAGATCTTATACAGTGTTTGTCCTTAAGATATTGAGTTAGTTTACTAAGCATAATGCTCTCCAGACTCTCCAATGTTATATTTCTAGACTCTTCAATGTTGTATTTCACGAAATTGTTGTTCCTCAGTGCTACATAGTTGTCCACTGTGTGCATGTTCCAAAATTTCTCAACTGATTCATTTTTTGATGGGTATTCGAGCTATTTCCATTTTCTTGCTATTCTGGATAAGGCTGCTATGACCATAGGTGTACACATCTCCATTTATGTCTCAGTTCTATTTTCCTCGGGATATATCCCTAGCAGTATAATAGATGGGTTATATGTTCAGCATTTTGAGGAAATGCCAAATTGCTTTCAGAGTGGTTGTACTATCCCACCGATACTGCATGAGAATTCCAGTCTCTACACATCCTCTCCAACATTCATTGCATGCATAGCACTTTTTTACATCAAAACCTATTACACAGCTGCAGTAACCAAAACAGCATAGTTTGGTACAATGACAGACATATAGACCAACAGAACAGAATCAAGAACCCAGAAATTAACCCATCTACCTAGGGTCAACTGGCAATCGACAGCAAATCAAAACCTATCAAATAGGGAAATGCCCAGCTTTTCAACAAATGGTGCTGGCAAAACTGGACATCTTGTACAGAAAACTAAAATAGAATCTACATCTCATACACTAAAATCAGTAAGTACTATACTTCCTCTTCACTTTCAACCTAAGTAGGAAAATGTCACAGACTTTCCCTGGCAATCCTTACAACTTTGAGACTCACAGAGAATATATATTATCACATTTTCCTGAGTAGAATACTGAGGCTTTAAGTGGTAAAGTGACTTGTCAAGTAGCCTAGCAAGCAAGAATGAAAACGGGACCAAGAACTCAATTCTTTCTCCGTATCAGCCCTTCTACTGTTAAAAGGGAACACTGGAAACCTAGTTCACAGGGAGTTGTAACACTAACCCAAACACAGTTATTTTTATCTCTTCAAATCTACCAACAGCTCTGTGGGGAAAGGGTGGGCTGCCTCCTCCTGTGTCATTTACAGCCTCAGAAAGGCCGCTGAAGGGTCACCTATGAGTCAGTTCTTACTCAATGAGGATGAGTTGAGTTGAGCTCTGATTCTGTTGCAAGATTTAACCACCAAGGTATTAGCTACCTAAACCCCCCAAAAAAGGGTTTTCTGATCTGGATAAATTGAAAAAGACAGATGCACTTCATTTAAAAGAAATTGCCTACCACCATTTCTTACATATACCTCACAGACTTCACTAATGGAATGAAGCTTAACATCAAGACGACTAAGATTCTCACCAGTGGGCCAAATGGCAGCATTGTGGTGGATGGAGGAGAGATGAAGGTTGTTAACAATTTTAACTTGCTTGGATCCACCATCAACACTCTTGTTATCAACAGTCAAAAAAAAAATCAAGATGAATTGCATTGGGGAAGTCTGCTGTCAGAGACCTCGCCAAAGTGCTAAAAAAGCAACAATGGCAGTCTGGAGACCAGGTGCACCTGATCGAAGCCATGGCCTTCACAATTACTCGCTATGCATCAGAGAGGTGGACAACGACTAGGGATGAGTTGCAGGCACTTCGATGGCAAGTAACAACAAATAATGCTTTCTTTTTTTTTTTTTTAAACAGTGACTTTCAAGATACAGCAATGGGACATAAGCAGACATGAGTTCCTTGAATCTGCTCCTGGTCTGGGAATGTTTGTGACTGTAACAACTTATGATAATGAGGTAAAATAGTATTTCATGATTTAAATAGTTTATCTGCTGAAGGTTCATGGACCCAAAGACTGACAGTTTTAAAGGTTCTAAGGACTTTTGGGCGAGCTCTGGTGGCCTAGTGGCAAGAAGGTGTACTGCAATCCCAGAGGTGCACGGTTCGAATCCACCAGATACTCTCACCACTGGACCAATCGGCAGCATCAGGATGGATGGTGAAGAGATTGAGATTGTACAGAGCTTTAGTTTGCTTGGCTCCATAGTCAACAGTCTTGGCACCAGCAGCCAGGAAATTAAAAGGTGCATTGCCATGGGAAAGTCTGCTGTTAGAGACCTCTCCAAAGTGCTGAAGAGCAGTGGTGTCTCTCTGGAGACTAAGGTGCGTCTGATACAGGCCATGGTCTTCGCAATCACCTGTTATGAATATGGACAATGACCAAGGAGGATAGAAGGAGAACTGATGCCTTTGAGCTGTGGTGCTGGAGAAGAGTACTGAGAATACCATGGACTGCTAGGAAAACAAATAGATTTGTCCTGGAGAGGGTTAAACCAGGTGGCTCCTTGGAGGCAAGGATTCTGAGGCTCCGTCTAACTTACTTTGGACATGTAGTGAGGAGAGACCGGTCCTTGGAGAGGGACATCATGCTTGGGAGGGTGGAGGGACGGCGCAGGAGAGGAAGGCCCTCTATGAGGTGGATTGATTCAGTGACTGGGATAATTGGGATGGGAGTGTCAGAGACAGTGCGATTGGCACAGGACAGAGCGGAGTTTAGGGCTGTTGTACATAGGGTCGCTATGAGTCGCAGGCGACTCGACTGCACATAACAACAACAACAAGAACCTTTGACATGTTGCAAGGAGAGACGGGTCTTTGGAGAGGGACATCATGCTGGGTAGAGTGGAGGGACAGCGCAGGAGGGGAAGACTCTCTATGAGATGGATTGATTCAGTGACTGGGGTAATCGGGATGGATGTGTCAGAGGCAATGTGATTGGCACAGGATAGAACAGGGTTTAGGGCTGTTGTACATAGGGTCGCTATGAGTCGCAAACGACTCGACGGCACATAACAACAACAACAAGGATAGGGCATATACTCACATTAACCAGCATTTATCAATTCAATATATATAGCACTGAATAAAGACATCTTACACAAATGTGAAATGTGTTTGCTCTCAATGAGCTGGCAGTCTAGAAGAGGAGCAAAGACAGATTTTTTTGTTATAATTTTTTTATTATGCTTCATTCATGTATGTTTTTCCCATCCCCCCTCCTCCCACCTAACTCTTTTGACTCTATAATTGTTCCTCTTCCTCTCCTTCAGCCTCTCTGCCTCCTCCTCTTTCCTCTTTGTATGCCGATACAGAGCTCACTGATTATCCTTCTATTTTTACAATAATGGTCCTATACAGGATTTGTTCTTTGCACCTTAGTTCAATCAGCATAATGCTCTTGAAACTCACCCATGTTATACAATATTTTTCAAAATCATTGCTCCTCAGTGCTGCAAAGACTTTTTAATATAAAAGAGGTTTGTGGCTTTTGTGTATGTACTTTTAACACTAAAAATGTTAAAAAAAACCAAAAGGTCTTTGTTGTCTCAAGGTATGTTGCTCTCATTAGGTGCCGATGAATACAACTTAAGTTGTATTCATATACAGGTCCTATGATCAGCTAACCTGAACCTTGCCCTATCCTGTGCCGTCCTCATCATCTCTGACACACTAGAGTCTACTGCTGAATGTTCTACATGGGTTTCAATCCACCTTGTTTGGAGTCTTCCTCTCTTTCTTCTCCTTCCCTGACCCTCCATCTTTCCACGCATGCTGTCCCATTCCAAGCAACAGCCTCACCTCACTCTGTGTCCCAAGATTGAGAGATGTCTCTAAGAAACACTTTGGCTGACAATTTTTCCAAGACATGTCTGTTTGTTGTTTTGGGGTTTGTTGTTTTGGCAGCCTGTGGGATATTCAGTGCTCTTCTCCAGCAGTACAGTTCAAAGGCATCAATTCTTCTGTCTTCCTTATTCAATGTCCAGCTCTCTGATGTGTAGTAGGTGACAGAGAACACCAGAGCCTAAATCAGACAAACCATCGTCTTCAGACTGACATCACTGCTCTTGAACATTTTGGAGAGGTCAATGACAGCAGACTTGCCCAATGCAATACATCTCCTGACTTCCTGACTGCTGGTACCATCTCCGATATACTTGAGCCCACGGTTAGAATCATAGTATCAATCCATCTTCCTGAAGACCTTCCTCACCTCTGCAGAAGGACCACATTTCCAAACATGATGACCTTCTGTAAAGATGGCCTCTCTTAATAGCCTCTTCAAAGCACATAAGATAAAGCTTCACCATCCTTGTTTTCAAGAAGGATCCTAGTTGCACTTCTCCAAGACCTATTTATTTATTCTTTCATCAGTCAATGAGATACTTAGTACTCTTCTCCAACACAACTCTAAGGTATGAATTCTTTGGTCATTCTGCATCATCGTCCAACTTTCAGATGCACAGCAAGTAATACAAAAGAACATGACTTGGTTTGTTGTTGTTAAATGCCATCGAGTCAACTACAACTCATAGTGATCCTATGTGCAATAAATAGCTCTAATTCCTGCTCTATCCTGAGAAAATCGCCCTGCCTCTGACACACCTCCCTTTATGATCCCAGTTATTGTGACAACCTAGCTCATGCAGGATCTTCCTCTCCTATGCTGTCCCTCAAGCCTTCCAAACATGATATCCTTCCCAAAGACTGGTCGCTCCTAGCTACATGCCCAAAGTATGTGAGATGAAGTCTCAATATTCTTGTCTCCAAGGAGTAGCTTGGTTTCTCTCCCTCCAGGACTGCCCTGTTAGTTTTCCTGGAAGTCCACAGTATGTTCAATACTCTTCTCCAGCACCACAACTTGAAGGCATCAGTTCTTCTTTAGTCATCCTTGTGTCATTGTTCAGCTCTCTGATGCATAGCAAGTGATTGCAAAGAGCATGGCCTGGATCAGGCACACCTTAGTCTCCAGGCTGGCATCCTTGCTCTTCAGCCCTGTGCAGAGATCCCTGAAAGCAGATTTCCCTAATTCATCTCATCTTTTTATTTCCTGACTGCTGGTACCAAGAGTGTTGATTATCAAACCAAGCAAGCTGAAATTGTTAACAATCTTAATCTCTTCTCCATCTATCACGATGCTACCATTGGGCCCAATGATTAGAATCTTTTGTCTAAATTATGTTTAGTTTTAAGTCATATTGCAAACTACAGTCCTTGACTTTCTGCAGCAAATGCTTCAGGCCTTCCTCATTTTCAGCAAGTAAGGTTGTGTCATCTGCATAATGCAGGCTGTTGATGAGTCTTTCTCCAATTCTGATGCCACATTCCTCCTCATAAAGCCCAGCCTCTCAAATGATCTGTTCTGCATATAGATTGATAATGTATGAAGACAGGACACATCTTTGATGCACTACTTTTCTGATTTTGAAACATGCAGTATTTCCTTGCTCTGTTCTGACAACTTCCTCCTGGTCCAAGTATAGGTTTCTCATGAAAACAGTCAGGTGTTCTGGGATTCCCATTCTTTCCAAGGTTAGCCACAATTCGTTGTAGTCCACGCAGTTAGATGCTGTTGCTTGCTGCAATGAAACACAGACATTCTTCTGGTACTCTCTGCTTTTGGCCAAGATCCATCTAACATTGGCAATGATGTCCTTAATGCCAGGCCCTCTTCTAAACCCAGCTTGTCTTTCTGGGAGTTCTCTGTTAATGAACTGTTCCAGTCACTTTTTTATAATCTTCAGCAAGATTTTGCTTGCATGTGATATTAGTGAAACAGTTCTATAATCTCCACACTGTTGGAGTGCCTTTTTTTTAAACAGGGTTAAATATAGAGGTATTCCAATCAGTTGCCCAGGTGGCTGTCCTCCAGATTTCTTGGCACAGCCTGGTGAGCACTTCCAGGGTTGCAGATGTTTGCTGAAATATGTCAGCTGGTATTCCATAAATACCTTGGTCCTTGTTTTTGCCAATTCCTTCAGAGCTGCTTGAATTTCCTCCTTCAGCACTATTGCCTCCTGAACATAAGTGGTTTCATGAAATACTTTTGTGTCAGCTAGTTCTCTTTGGTAGAGTGACCCTGTGTACTCCTTCCATCTTCTTTTGATGCTTCCTGGATCATTCAATATTCTGCCCAAAGTATCCTTAAGTATTGCAACTTGAGGCTTGAATTTGTACTTCAGTTTTTTTCAGCTTAAGAAATGTTGAGCAATTACAAAACGGGCAAGAGACATAGGAACGTTTCACAGAGGAAGATATTTGGATGGGAAACAGACACATGATGAAATGCTCAGTATCACTGGCAATAGGAGAGATGCAAATCAAAACCACAGAGATACCACCTCACCAAAGTAGCAGTGGCAAAGTTTAGCAGGGCAGTAAGTAATAAATGGTGGTGAGGAAGTGGAGAGATAAGAACTCTCAAACGCTGTTGGTGGAATTGTAAAATAGTACAACCAATCTGGAAGGTAAGTTGATGTTTCCTCAAAAAGATGAATATAGAAATTCCTTATGATACAGCTATTCCACTGC
>NW_006399879.1:3369230-3380820 GCF_000299155.1 Elephantulus edwardii | reverse complement strand
TTCCAGAGACATGCTGTTTAGGAAGTGGATGCCACTCTTGCTTCCAAAATTAGATATAACTATTATGCAGTTCTATCTAAATTAATAGCATTAGCTGCTTATCAAAATTTGACAGCTCAAATTCGTTAGCCACTCTACTGGACAAAGATAGGCAGTCCCCTCCAGCACACATTTACAGACTTGGACATTTTCTAGAGGTTCCTTGTGAGTAAGAACCCACTTGGTGTAGGCAAGTGTTTTAATTTGCCATGGTCACCCAATTCAAAACGCTTTTCAAGATCAGCCTCTTTGGTGTGAAGTTAAAACACAGTGAATGCTGTTGTTGTACTCAGATGCCACTCAGCTGAGTTTTAACTCATATTGACCTTGTGTGACAGAATTATCCACTCCTTGGTGCACAATCAACATACTTGGTACCAGCAGTCAGGGGATCAGGAGACATACAACACTGGGAAAGTCTGCTATCACAGACTTCCTCCAAAGTGCTGAAGACCAATGAGGTCAGTTTGAAGTCCAAGGTGCACCTGACTCAAGCCATGGTTTTTTCCAATCGCCTGCTATGCATCTGAGAACTGGGCAATGAATTAGGATGACAGAAGAAAAACGGTCTTTGTTCTGTGGTGGTGGTGAAGAGCACTGAATATTCCATGGGCTGCTTAAGGAACAAACAAATATGTCTTGGAGAAAGTGCAATCAGAGTGCTCCTGGGAGGCAAAGATGATGAAGCACCATCTCTCATGCCTTGGGCATGTTGTCACTAAGCTAACGTTTTCTGACTACTGATCCTCCTCCTCTATTTCCAACTTTAGCTTTCCAGTCACTCATTACTATTAGTGCATCCTGATTGCATGTCCAATCAATACGATATGAGTTAAAACTCGGCTGAGTTTTATGTAACTTTGTTATTGTTGCTGGGGTAAGATGGTATCTCCTAGTGGTTTTCATTTGCGTCTCTCTGGCAACTAGGAATTCTGAACGTTTCTTCGTATGTGTGTTTGCCATCTGCATGTTTTCTCTGGAGAAGTGTTAATTCCTATCCCGTGATCAGGTTGTTTACCTTTTTCTTATTGAGGTGCTGGAATATTCTACAAATTTTAGATATAAGTCACTTATTAATATGTTATTGCCAAATATTTTTCCCTAGTCTATGAGTTTCCTTTTTACCCTGTTGGAGAAGTTTTTTGATTGATAGGGATTTTATTCTTAGCAGGTCCATTTATCTATTATTGCCAGGTTGTAGGTTCTTCATTATGCTTTGAAATCTATTCATGCTATGGATTAGGGCTTGTAGAGTTCTTCCTAGCTTTTCTCTGATTAATTTTATAGTCTTTGGTTTTACTTCTAGGTCCCTGATCCACCTTGAGTTGGTTTTTGTGTACGGTGTGAGGTCTGGATCATGCTTATTTTTCTGTAGATGGTTTTCCAGTTTTGCCAACACCAAGAGATTGTCACTTCCACATTCAACTGATTTTGTCTCTTTGTCAAATATCAGTTTATCACAGGGAGATGAGCTGATTCCTGGGTTCTCGCTACATGGTTGAAAATCAGGAAGGAAGTGCCTGAGGAATGCATCCTTTTCCTTACTTTTTCAATCTAGATGCAGAACAGATCATTCAGGAGGCTGGGCTGTATGAGGAGGAATGTGGCATCAAGATTGGAGGAAGGCTCATCAGCATGCATATGACACAATCTTGCTTGCTGAAATGGAAGAGGGACCTGAAGTGCTTGCTGCAGAAGGCCAAGGACCGCAGTCTTCAATATGGATTGAGGCTCAATATCAAGAAAACAAAGATTCTCACCACTGGGCCAACCGGCAGCACAGCACCATGATGGGTGGAGAAGAGATTGAGATTGTTAACAGTTACAGCTTGCTTAAGTCCATAATCAACACTCTTGGCACTACCAGTCAGGAAACCAAAAGATTAGGTACATCTGCCCTCAGGGAACTCTCCAGAGTATTGAGAAGCATGGACAACAGTCTAGAGACTAAGGTGAATCTGATACAGGCCATGGTCCTTGCAATTACTTGCTCCGCATCAACTAACTCGATCTCATAGACATATAAAGGCTGGTACACCCCCAAAGAATATCAGTATGCATTCTTCTCCAGCATGCACGGAATAGATCATATTTTAGATCACAAAGCAAGCCTCAATAAATTAAAAACCATAGAAATAATATAAACCATTTTCTCAGAACCCAGGTGCTACAAAATTAGAAATCAACAACAGGAAAAAGGAGAAAAAACAATTAGAAGCCTGTATGTATCTATGAGATTGATTAGTTGATTGTGTGATTTGATTTTTCAGCATCTTTGCTGAGTTTCTTCCTGGTAGTTCTGTCTCTCCTTAAAAGTGGTGTACTCAAGTCTCATATTACTCTAGTGGTGCTGTCTACTGCTTCTTTAGTTCTGTTAATATTTTGCTTTGTGTATCTTACAGGTCTATTATTTGGTACATAGATAGGAATTTTGGTTATGTCCTCTTGTATCTGAAGGAGTGGCATCCACTTTCTAAACAACATGCTTCTGGAAATTCTATGAACTTTGATAAATGATAATAGTTATAGAAAGGTTCAGGCTTTTTGTTCATAGGATTGCTATGAGTCCTGCTTGACGTGACGGCAATCAACACCACCACCACCTCTTGCATTATTGATCCTTTAAACATTATACAGTGTCCTCCTTTTTCCTTTGTGATAGTTTTTACACTGAAATCTATTTTGTTGGAGATTCTATTGCTATTCCTGCTTTTTTCTGGTGGCCGTTTTCCTGGGATATTTTTTTCCACCCTTTTAGTTTGTCTTTATGCTTTTTAAGTGTTTCTCTTGTAGATAGCGTATTGATGGGGTCTGGGTTTTTATCAATCTGCTACTCTCCTTGGAGGCAAGGATTCTGAGGCTCCGTCTAACTTACTTTGGACATGTAGTGAGGAGAGACCGGTCCTTGGAGAGGGACATCATGCTTGGGAGGGTAGAGGGACGGCGCAGGAGAGGAAGGCCCTCTATGAGGTGGATTGACTCAGTGACTGGGATAATTGGGATGGGAGTGTCAGAGACGGTGCGATTGGCGCAGGACAGAGCGGAGTTTAGGGCTGTTGTACATAGGGTCGCTATGAGTCGCAGGCGACTCGACGGCACATAACAACAACAACAACAACAACTCTTTTTCTTTTTGCTGGTGTATTTAAACCACTCATGTTCGGTGTAACTACTGAGAGCCAAGGTTTTATAGGCATATTATTGAATTATTTTTTGTATTTTTGCTAGTAACCTTGCACCCCCCTTTCTGTGGCATCTCTGTGAGAAGGAATACCCGCAGTATTTCCTGCAATGTTGGTCTTGTTTTTTAAAACTCCCTTAATTTCTGCTTTTCTGATAATATCTTGATCTCTCCATTATATTTGACAGTTTTGCTGGGTATAGTATTCTTCGTTGAAAGTTGTGTTCAGTGTTTGATATATGTCCTTCACTGTCTTCTTGCTCGCATAGTTTCTGCTGAGAAATCAGCACATAATCGTATTTGCTCTCCTTTATAAATTTTCATTTCTCCCTAGCTGCTTTCAGAACTCTCCTTGTCTTTTATTATGATGAATTTGACTATGATATGGTCTTTGCTCAGCTTCTTGTATGTATATTACCTCATTCTTCATCATTTCTGTAAAGTTTTATTCTATTAACTCTTCCACAACTTTCTCAGTGCCTTTTTTGCCTCTACATGTTCTGGGATTCAAATTATGCTTCTCTTTTTCCTCTTGATGGTGTCCCATCATCTTAAGTTTTCTTCATTTTCCTTCCTTTCTGATTCTGCTATTCACTCTAGCAGGTCAATGGTGAGAGCTCTGTATCAACAATTCATCTCAATTCTGTTCATCTGTCCCTCTAACATGTTGACAGCTTCAGAGGCACTGGTGTTAATACTCTAGATTGCAGTCTCTTGGTTTTTCTAGGGCTTCTAATATTTCATTTATTTTATCTGAATTGTCTTGGATTGTTGGGTTTTTTTTAAGTTCCTCTTGGGTTTTGCTTGTAGAATACTTTGAGGTTTTCTTTCACTTATTAAAAATGTTGATTACTGTTCTTTTGAATTTTGTGTCAGGGAGTTTCATTAAACTTTCTGACTTCAGAAAATCCATTGATTCTGTGCTTTGATCACTTCTAGTGGGTAAAATCTTGTTTGGGTTTTATGTAGACTGTGAGGTAGTCTGTTTATTCCATGTCATTACTGTGAAGATATTTCCTTGCCCAGGGCTCTAACTGTACCTTATTCTAACTACGTTAGTGGAGGAGATTACCACTCCAGAAGTGGGAAAGGCAGCTCATTCTGCCTGGATTTTTCTCAGATCCCTGGGCTCAGGGGAGGACGTACTTTAGGTAAGAAGCTCAACAATTTAAAAGGGAAGCGGAGAGCACGCCACTCTGCCTGTGGTCCTTCCTCTTATGGTCTTGTGGGAAATTTTACAGGATCTGAGGGGTGGGAGCAACTGCTTCTGTTCCTTCCTTAATGACCCCACAATTAAGTTATCTGAGGTGGAAGGCTTGTTGTTTTCTGATTGCAGCCCTCTCTCCTGAAGTCTATTTCCGTTCTTGGTCTGCAGAGTGGTGTGTCCAGGTTCTTTGACTCTCTTCACTATCACTAAAGGACCTGGTCTCCTCCATTCTTCTGCTCCAGGATAGTGTTCTTGTGGATACTGATTGTTGGGGCCTTCCCATTAAGGCATACAGCTTTCATAAAAGGATGATATTCCCAGGGAGGGTGATGTCCGCTGGATCCTGAGTGTGGGTGCTGTGGGCCAAAACACAGCCAAGTGCAGAGGTGCAGGTTCTGGAAACTGCCAGCCACCAAGTTCAGGCTAAACTTCTAAAAGAGGCCAGCAGGCACCCGAGGTTGGGGGATTCACAAGATGGGGCAGAACTGGGAAGGGATAGGAACTAAGGACACCATCACCTGATCAAGATGCTGCCTGTTAACATGGTGGGGGCAGCTGTGGGTCCTCAGAGCAGAGTAGAATGAAAAGGCATAGGTTCTGGAAAATGCCAGATGCTAGGTCCAGGCTATAAGCTTCCCATCTATTTTGATGCTTCCTTCATTTAAGATTTTACGTATAACATCCTTCAGTACTGCAACTGAAGCCTTGGATTTGTTCCTCAGTTCTTTCCACTCAAGAAATGGTGAGTGAGTTTATCCCTTTTTATTTTCTGACCCCAGTTCTCTGCATATTTCACTATACTTTGTCTTCTCAAGTTGCCCTTTGAAATCTCTGTTCAACTTATTTTGGCATTTCTCACCTTCATGTTAAAAGACTGTCATTCTAGTACAATTTTCAGAGGCTGTTCTGACATTTACTTTGATCTTTTCCCCCTCCCCTATCTTTGTAAATAACCTTTTCCTTCCTTTATGGATGATATTCTTGATGTCATACTACATAACTCATCTGGTCCTCCATAATTAGTGCTCAAAGCTTCAAATCTATTATTATTATTATTATTGTTAAATTCAGGCAGGATAGACTCAAGGCTGTATTTTCATTCTTGGAGCCTTATTTTCATTTTCTTCAGCCTCAATGGAAGAGAAAGACCCTGAATGACATGGATTGACAGAGTGACTGGGATAACAGGGATAGGGGTGTCAGAGACAGTAAGTCTGGCTGAGGATAAGACAGAGTTGAGAAGTACAGTGCACATAGACACTATGAGTCGCAGGCAACTCAATGGCGCATAACAACAACAACAATTGATGGTCTGTTCCATAGACAGTTCTTGGCCTGGTAATGACTGCTGGTATTTTCTCCAAAAATTCTTATGACAGATGCAGTCACTCTTATTTCTATGTAGTCCGTTAGATGAGATCCATGTGTATAGCTACAATTTGTTCTCAATAAAATATATTTGCAATGAGTAAATCATTGTGCAACATTAGTCTTCCTTCTTTGTTCCCAATTTTTGTGTTCCAGTTACCGATTATTATTAAATAATTTGATTGCTTGTTCAATTTCCGACTACAAAAGTTGGTAGAAATGCTCAATTTCCACATCTTTAGATATAGTTGTTGATGCATATATTAAATGTAGGATTAACAGGTCTTCCTTATATATGTATGGATATTATCCTGTCAGTCGCAGAACGGTATTTCATGATGAAATGGGTTTTTTTTAAACTATGAATGCAAAAGCATTCCTCGTGAATTTTTCACTTCTGGAATAGTAGATCATAAGATTCTGATTCAGTGTGGTTGATGTCAATCCATCTCAGTTAGCTAAGGCCTAGAATGTCAATATTCATATATTCCATTTCATTTTTTTAAACTTCCACTTTTCCTAAGTTTATACTTCATTCATTCCACATTCTAATTATTTAAGATGTTTGCAGCTGTTCTTTATTTTTAACTATCTTCCAATCTGAGGGCTCTATTCCTAGTGCCGTATCTCCAATATTCTTCAATTGTTCAAAAGGGTTTTGAAGCCCTATTGTTTCAGAAGCGGATGGCCAATATTTCTTCCCAGTCTATCTTAGTCAGGAAGCTCAGTTGAAATCTGTCAACTGTGAACAACCCTGCTGTTATCTGAAATATCAGTGGTAAAGCTTCCAACTTCACAGCAACCAGCAAGTCTCTCAAGTACAGCAGCTGATAGACAAGTGTTGTATTCATTGGACAAAATCAAGCACAGATACACCTATCTAAGCTATAAAATGCAGCAACATCCAAATCACTCTCCCAAAAGAAGAAACTGACAAATTCATGTTGCACTCTTAAATGCAAACCTTAAAGACCTGTAAAAATAAGGCTATCATAGGGTAGATGGTGGCTGGCTCCCTCTGTGGTGTGAGCCAGAACAGGAGGCCCAAAACCCAAGGCCAGGAGGAAGGTATGAGGCTACCTCTTATGATGCAGACCCAACGCCAGGAAGAGAATCATTAGGCTATCTCCCTCAAAGTCAAGTGCTGGCACAGCGGGTCCAAGGCCCAAGGCTGAGAGAGTTGTCAAGACTGTCTTCCATGGTGCCCAGTGCAGGCAACACAATTACAATGTGCCAATTCATTCTTTCCTTTCATCATTCAGCTCTCACATGTGTAAGCAGCAAGTGAAAAGAACATGATTTGGGTTAGGTGCATTTTTGTCATCAAAGGAAAATCTTTGTTTTTTAGACACTTTCAAAACATTTTTGACAAGTATATTCAATGCAGAATGTTATTTGTTAACTTGATTGCTTCCATAAATGTTGACATTAACATAGGAAGCAATAAAGGTGTTGAAAAGGCAAGGCAATCAAGTGGACAGATTATGAACTTGAGAGTTCAAGTATCTAAGCTGAAGTTTTGTGCATGTTATTTAACTGCTTTGGTGCTGGTAGGTTTTTCTTGAACAAGTATCAATAGAGAATCAACAAAATCTCAAACTGGACTCAGAAGAGGACATGGAACAAGAGTTATGACTACTGATGTCTGAAGGACACTGCCTAAAAGCAGATAATCCCTGAAACATGTTGCGTTTTCAGGACCATACTAAGTGTTGATTGTGGAGCTATGCAAACTGAACCTGTTAACAATCTTTTAATCATCCATCATGATGCTGTCAAATGGCCCAGTGGTGAGAATCTTTAGAAAGAAATCGAACACATAAATATTGACATACTAAGTATTGGTGAAATAAGATGGACTGTCATGAGACATTTTGAGTTAGATGATCATATGATCTATTATGCTGGAGATGAAAAGGTGAAGAAAATTGGGTCAATTTCATACTTAAAGTCATTTCTAGATCCGTCTTGAAATACAGTGTTGTGAGTGAGAGGATAATAGCCACATGTAAACAATGAACCATGTCCAGGGCAGCATCTGTTAGCTGAAATATGTCAACTGGTATACCATCTATTCCTGGGGCCTTATTTTTTACTATTGCCTTCAAAGCAGCCTGAACTTCTTCCTTCATCACCATAGGCTCTTGCTCCTATGTTCTTTCATTAAATTCTTCCGTGTCTACCAATTCCTTTCAATACAGTGACTCAGTATATTCTTTCCATCTTCTTTTACTACTTCCTGGATCATTCACATTCTGCCGAAAGCATCCTTGATTATAGCAACTCGAGGTTTGAATTTGCTCTTCAGTTTCTTGAGCTTAAGAAATGCTGAGCGAATTCAGCCCTTTTGATTTTCTGACTCCAGCTCCTTGCACGTTTCATTGAAATATTTTATTCTGTGATCTCTCCCTGCCCTTTGAAATCTTCTGTTCAGATCTTTACTATCTTGAATTGTTCCTTCTGCTTTGGCTTCTCTGCACTCCAGTGCAATATTCAGAGTTTCTTCTGACATCCAATTTGGTCTTTTCTTTCTCCTCTGTAATAAATGTTTGCCCTCTTCCTGGATGATACCCTTGAAATCCTCCGACAACTCATCTGGTCTTCGCTCATTAGTGTTCAAGGCCTCAAATCTGTTCCAAAGATGGTTATGAAATTCAGATGGGATAGACACAAAGTCCTATTTTGGTGCGTGTGGATTCGGTTTAATTTTCTTCACTTTCAGGGTGACCTTGCATGTGAGTAGCTGGTGGTTTGTTCCACAATCAGCTCCTGGCCTAGTTTTCACAGTTGATATTGAGCTTCTCCAGTGGTTCTTTCCACAGATGTAATCAATCTAATTCCTATGCATACCATCAGGTGAAATCCATGTGCCAAGAAATCTGGAGAACAACCACTTGGCCAACTTACTGGAAGAGATCTACATCTGTTCCCATTCCAAAAAAGGGTGACCCAACAGAAAGTGGAAACTATAGAACAATTATCATTGATTTCACATGCAAGCAAGATTCTACTGAAGATTATTCAAAAATGACTGAGACAGCACATCAGCAGAGAACTGCCAGAAGTCCAGGCTGGGTTTAGAAGGGGTCGTGGTACTAGGGATATTGTAGCTGATGTTAGATGGATCTTAGCTGAAAGCCGGGAATGCCAGAGGAATGTCTGTGTTTCATTGATTATGCAAAGGCATTTGACTATGTGGATCTTAACAAACTGTGGCCGACTCTGAGAAGAATGGGAATCCCAGAACACTTGATCATGCTAATGCAAAACCTATACTTGGACCAAGAGGGAATCATAAGAACAGAGCAAGGAAACACTCCATGTTCCAAAATTGGGAAGGGGGTAAGACAAGGATGTGTCCTATCTTCATACCTTTTCAACCTGTATGAAAAACAGATTATCCAGGCATCTGGACTCTATGAGGAGAAATGTGGGGTCAGGATTGGTGGAAGATCTATCAACAATCTGTGTTATGCAGATGATGCAACCCTGCTTGCTGAAACTGAGGAGGTCCTGAGGCGCTTGCTGCACAGGGACAAGCACTGCAGCTTTCAATATGGATTCATGCTCAATGTCAAGAAGACAAAGATTCTCACCACTGGGCCAACTAGCAGCATCAGGATGGATGGTGAAGAGATTGAGATTGTTCATAGCTTTAGTTCGCTTGGCTACACGGGCAACACTCTTGGCACCAGTAGCCAGGAAATTAAAAGACGTATTGCTATGGGAAAGTCTGTTGTTAGGGACCTCTCCAAAGTACTGAAGAGAAATGGTGTCTCTCTAGAGACTAAGGTGCACCTGATATAGGCCATGGTCTTTGCAATCACTTGTTATGTGTCAGAGAGTTGGACAATGATGACTAGGGAGGATAGAAGGAGAATTAATGCCTTTGAGCTGTGGTGCTGGAGAAGAGTATTGAGGGTACCATAGATTGCTAGGAAAACAAACAGATTCATCCTGGAGAGGGTTAAACCGGGCGGCTCTTTGGAGGCAAGGATTCTGAGGCTTCATCTGACATAATTTGGACATGTAGTAAGGAGGGACTGGTCCTTGGAGAGGGACATCATTCTTAGGAAGGTGGAGAGACGGAGCAGGAGAGGAAGACCCTCTATGAAGTGGATTGATTCAGTGACTGAGGTAATCGGGATGGGTTTATCAGAGACACTGTGACTGGCACAGGACAGAGCAGAGTTTAGGGCTGCTGTACAAAGAGTCGCTGTGAGTTGCAAGCAACTTGACAACACATAACAACAACATACAAGAAGTACAATGAATACCACTATCAGTCAAATATATGCACCAAAAACTAAAGCCGGAGGAGGCAACAGAAGATTTCTACCAACTTTTCTAGTCAGATGGATCGAATATGCAATCAAGATACATTAATGTGGCTTTGTTCACGATAGCAAGGAGTTGGAAACAACCTAAGTGCCCATCAACAAACGAATGGATAGAGAAGCTGTGGTATATTCACACAATGGAATACTACGCTGTATTGAAAAACAAGAAACTCATGCACTATTATTCAAAATGGATGACCCTGGAAGACATTATGCTGAGTGAAATATCTTAGTCACAAAGGGACAAATACTACCTAGTGCCACGGTTGTAAAACAGGACTGACATCAGAGTTGATGGAAGACTGAGAAAGATGGGAAAAATAATGTATATTGCATTGAAACAGATGAGGGAGAAAATTGTTTAAAAGGGATCTATGATTGGGTATTTACTGTCATGACAGGAGTCCAGAAAGAAGGCTGCATAGTGAAGTGGACCTGGGGGGGAGGGACTGTAAAACAATGGGGGAACTTTTCTTTTACTTTTCAAAGAGAAGAGTGTACTGGGGGAGGGGTGGGCAGGGAGAAAAGTGCAACAATGTATGAATGGGGGTAAGATACATTACTAATAATGGGACATGGGAATGCAAAAGTGGGAACAAGGAAGGATAAAGTAGTTGGGAAACACGGACTTGGAGACAGAAATTAAGCTGGAGATAGAATAACAGAATTTTGTACAATCAATGATTTATTCATCGCAAATATGTTTTTGAAGAAACAGATGCAAGTTCAAGGTGAAGTTGAAGAAAATTAAATCCACAAGAACCAAATTTTGATCTTGAGTCTATCCCACCTGAATTTTAAAACCATCTCAGGAAATGGTTTGAGGCCTTGAACACTAATGAGCAAACACCAGATGAACTGTGGGAAGATATCAAGAATATCATCCAAGAAAAATACAGGGCGTTATCAAAGACAGAGGAGAAAGAAAAGACCAGGATGGATGTCAGAAGAGACTCTGAATATTGTACTAGAGCATTAAGAAGCCAAAGCAAAGAGAAGAAATAAAAAAATTAAGGAGTTGAACAGAGTATTTCAAAGGGCAGCATAGAAAGACAAAGTAAAATACTATAATTAAATGGGCAAAGAGCTGGAGTCGGAAAATCAAAAGGGTTGAACTTGCTCAGAATTTCTAAAGTTGAGGGAACTGAAGAACAAATTCAAGCCTTGAGATGCAATACTTAAGGATGCTTTGGGCAAAATATTAAATGATCCAGGAAGCATTAAAAGAAGATGGAAGAGTATATAGAGTCATTGTACCAAAGGAATTGGCAGACATGAAAAAATGTCATCAAAGATTATATAAGCAAGAGCCTGTGGTGAAGAAGGAAGTTCAAGACCCTCTGAAAGAACTGGCAAAACACAAGGCCCCAGAAATTGACATCATGCCAATTGACATATTTCAACAAACAGAAACTGCCCTGCATGCGCTAAGTTGTGCCAAGAAATCTGGAGGAC
>NW_006399879.1:3366709-3368067 GCF_000299155.1 Elephantulus edwardii | reverse complement strand
AGACATTCTTCTGGTATTCTCTGCCTGACCTGATGGAGTGCAGGAATTTTTGAACAATATCACTAATATCACATGCAAGCAAGATTCTGCTGAAAATTATACAAAATATACCAAATCTGTCAGAAGTGCAGGCTGGGTTTAGAAGAGGCCATGGTAGTAGGGATATTATAGCTAATGTTAGATGAATCTTGGCTGAAAGCAGAAAGTACCAGAGAAACACCCGTGTTTCATTGACTATGCAAAGGTAATTGACTGTGTGGATCACAACAAACTGTGGCTGACTCTGAGAAGAATGGGAATCCCAGAACACTTGCTACTGCTTATGTGAAACCTATACTTGGCCCAGAAGGCAGTCATCAGGACAGAGCAAGGAAACACAGTATGGTTCAAAATTGGGAAGGGTGTTCACCAGGGATGGGGCCTATCTCCACACCTTTTCAATTTATATGCAGAACAGATTATCCAGAAGGCTGGGCTCTATGAGGAATGTGGCATCAGGATTGGAGGAAGATTCATCACAATCTGCATTTGGCAGATGACACAATGTTGCTTGCTGAAAATGAGGAGGACCTGAAGTGCTTGCTGCAGAAGGTCAAGGACTGCATCTGTCAATATAGACTGAAGCTCAACATCAAAAAAACAAAGGTTCTCACCACTGGGCTGATTTAGCAGCATCATGATAGATAGTGAAGACATGGAGACTGTTAACAGCTTCAGTTTGCTTGGCTCCAAATCAACACTCTTGGTACGAGCAGTCAGAAAATACAAAGACGAACTACATTGGGAAAGTCTGCTGTCAAGGACCTCTCCAGAGTATTGCAGAGCAATGATGCCAGTCTGGAGACTAAGGTGTGCCTGATACAGGCCATGGTCTTCGCAATTACTCACTATGCATCAAAAGACTTGACAATGAATAGGGTTGATAGAAGGAGCATTGATGCATTTGAGTTGTGGTGCTGGAGAAAGGAACTGAATATACCAGGTTTACCCTAGAGAAAGTTAAACCGGGCGGCTCCTTGGAGGCAAGGATTCTGAAGCTTTGTGTACATGCTTTGGGCATGATACAAGGAGTGACCAGTCCTTGGAAACAGACATCATGCTTGCAAGGGTAGAGGGGACAGTGGAAGAGAGGAAGACCCTGGATGACATAAACTGATTCAGTTACTAGATAAATTGATTCAGTGAGTGGGGTAATGGGGATAGGTGTGTCAGTGACAATAAGGATGGCTCAGGATAAAGCAGGGTTTATAGCTGTTGGACAAAGGGTCGCTATGAGTCACAAACGACTTAACAACTTTTACTGTGATTTGAGGAAAAGTTTAGAGAGCTTATTGGTGGTGGTGGTTCTTTTTGTTGTT
>NW_006399879.1:3355543-3366159 GCF_000299155.1 Elephantulus edwardii | reverse complement strand
TTCTCCTTCTATGCTCCCTTGTCATTGTCCAACTCTCTAACACATAACAAGTGATTGCAAAGACCATGGCCTGTATCAGGTGCACCTTAGTCTCCAGAGAGACACCATTTCTCTTCAGTACTTTGGAGAGGTCCCTAACAACAGACCTTCCCATTGCAATACGTCTTTTAATTTCCTGGCTACTGGTGCCAAGAGTGTTGACCGTGTAGCCAAGCAAACTAAAGCTATGAACAATCTCAGTCTCTTCACCATCCATCCTGATGCTGCCAGTTGGCCCAGTGGTGAGAATCTTTGTCTTCTTGACATTGAGCATGAATCCATATTGAAGGTTGCAGTGCTTGTCCCTGTGCAGCAAGCCCTTCATGACCTCCTCAGTTTCAGCAAGCAGGGTTGTGTCATCTGCATAATACAGATTGTTGATAGATCTTCCACCAATCCTGACCCGACATTTCTCCTCATAGAGCCCAGACGCCTGGATAATCTGTTCTTCATACAGGTTGAAAAGGTATGAAGATAGGACACATCCCTGTTGTACCCCCTTCCCAATTTTGAACCATGGAATGTTTCCTTGCTCTGTTCTTACGACTGCCTCTTGGTCCAAGTATAGGTTTTGCATTAGTATGATCAAGTGTTCTGGGATTCCCATTCTTCTCAGAGTCGGCCACAGTTTGTTAAGATCCACATAGTCAAATGCCTTTGCATAATCAATGAAACACAGCTAGACATTCCTCTGGTATTCCTGGCTTTCAGCTAAGATCCATCTAACATTAGCTACAATATCCCTAGTACCACGACCCCTTCTAAACGCAGACTGGACTTCTGGCAGTTCTCTGCTGATGTGCTGTTCCAGTTGTTTTTTTATAATCTTCAGTAGATTCTTGCTTGACTGTGAAATCAGTGATATTGTTCTATAATTTCCACACTATAGAAAAGGTAGCGTGGGATGACAAAGTAAAATATTACAATGAAATGTGCAAAGAGTTGGAGTCAGAAAATAAAAAGGGCTGACCTCGCTCAGCATTTAAGCTCAAGGAACTGAAGAACAAATTCAAACCTCGATTTGCTATAATCAAGGATGCTTTAGGTAGAATATTGGATGAGCCAGGAAGTATTAAAAGAAGGTATAAAGAATATACTGAGTCACTGTATCAAAAGGAATTGGCAGACACAGAAGAATTTAATAAAACAACGTATGAGCAAGAGCCTATGGTGATGAAGGAAGTTCAAGCTGCTTTGAAGGAAATAGCAAAAAACAAGGCCCCAGGAATAGATGGTATACTAACTGACATATTTCAGCTAATAGATGCTGCCCTGGATGTGCTCACTAAGTTGTGCCAAGAAATCTGGAGAACCACCACTTGGCAAACTGACTGGAAGAGATCTATATTTGTTCCCATCCCAAAGAAGGGTGACCAAACAGTGTGCCAAACTATAGAACAGTATCATTGATTTCACATGCAAGCATATTGGTATTCATACATATTTTAAGACATTAACTATAGTCCTCACATTGTCATCAAGACTCTTCCTACTCTTTGTGGTCCTTGTTTCCAGTCACCTTGACATCCTCTCAATTTTTACCTTCTGAGTTTTTATTATTAAATTTTATTAGTTTTAATGAACATTTACAGGGATTTTGGGTTTTCATTCCTTCATTGCTGCAACATTCTCTCTACCCTCCTCCCCAGTTTGTTCTTCTTCCCCCGCCATCCGAATGTCTGTTTTAATTGTCCAATTGCCACAGTGCTTGTCAAAGTCAGTTCTGATTAATCTCCTTTGTCAGTGTGTCCTTTGCCATTCCCTATCACTCCTCCCTGAGAGAGGCTTCACCCTGATTCATAAGGAAAAGGGGATGGCGTATTCTCTTAGCTACTTCCTGCTGAAAAGGGACACTGGGTTTCAGGGTGAAGATCTTCTCTCACTACTCTAAAGGGCCCCTTTGGCAGTAGGAAACACATAGACTATTATGGAGATTGATTTTGGAGTTTAGATGCACTGTTATTAATTGTGCTTAGCCGTACATGTTCATATCCTTGGAGATGTATCGTGGGGGGGTTGCAACCTAGAAGACACAAATTTAACTAACAAGTTATAAGTACATGAGTCAAAAATTATGGAAAAGTAAAAGAAAAGATGCTTTCATTGTTTTACAAACCCGCCCCCAGGTCCCCTCCACCATGGAGCCATCGCTCTAGACTCCTGTGATGACAGAACTACCTAGTCACATATCTCTTTTAAACAGTTTTCTCCCTCCTCTGTTTCAGTGCAATATACATTATTGAACCCATCTTACTCAGTCTCTCCCCAACCCCAAGGACAGTCCCATTCTACAACAGTGGCATCATGTAATATTTGTCCTTTTGTGACTGGGATATTTCACTCAGCATAATGTTCTCCAGAGTCAACCATTTTGAATAATATTGCATGAGTTCCTTGTTTTTCAATGCAGCATAGTATTCCATTGTGCGAATATATCACAGCTTCTCTAGCCATTCATTTGTTGATGGGCATTTAGGTTGTTTCCAACTCCTTGCTATTGTGAACAAAGCTGCAATAAACATGGGTGTGCATACCTTCTGAGTTTTATGATTGGGCAAATGAAATGATGCCATTGTGATCCCATGTGGACACTTGTTCCTAGTGCCAAGCACCTGTCTAGCTGTTGTTTTGCCCTTTTATGATTACTAACAGAACTGAATATTTTTATGTATGTTCACTGACCTTTTTTCATTTCTTCTTTTAGAATTGTATCATTTTTATTCCTTTTCATGGGGTGGGAGTATTCTGAAGAGTAAAAGGGAGGGAATAATAAAATTAAACTATGAAAATCCTCAAATTATAGGTATTACTATCGAAGTTATATGGCCCACAAGGAACCTTCTATTTCACTTCACAGTCACCTGGAGAGCACATCATTTGCTTGGAATCTAATTCTACAAGGCTTGTGTCATTTGGAGGGAGTAAACTGGTGAGTACACATCTTTCGTGTCCTTGCTGATGATCCCAGTGTCAGCACTGTTCAAGCATGACATTGGTATGCAGCACCATTACACTCAGACTGGCTACAAGCTTATTAAAGTCTGTGTCTAGATCTAGGCACAGCCACTAAAGAGGGAGTTGGAGAGCTTGGAAAGGGTTCAAAGGAGTGCCACAGAGTTGATTAAAGGGTTTGGAAATAAGAGCTGTGAGGGAAGGTTAAAAGAACTGTGATTATTCAGGCTTGAAACCAAGTGAAGGCTGAAGGGTGAATTAATAATGGAATTCTAATAAATAAAACTCTTACACAGTAGATGGAAGATTGGCTATTTTCTAATTGTGCAGAGACCAAATGAAGAGAATTTTTTACTTTATCATGAGAAATTTAGCCCTAATGAAAGAAAAATTCCCAGAGAACATTAATCAAATTTTCTCCGTGCCAAAGGTATTTGTCTGATAAATGGTACATTCAGAAAGATTTAAGTACACTTGATGTAAGCGTACCATTGATTTCATTAATTTTTTCCAAAGAGAAACCACTGACTAGGGAAGGGTGGCAGTGAGAGAGATCAAATGAAGTGGTAAACCATGTGCAAAAAAATCTGTCCACAAAAGAAAGAAGAGGGAGGAATGGGAAGAGACAAGGGAAAAAGGAAGGCTGTTTTCAAACATTATGTTTCTTTCTTTTCTTGTCCAGCGGATACATTTAGATGTTCGAGTTGGAGAACATGACCTTGATGAGGCCATTGCACAAGCAAAGGACAAAGTTAATGAAGTTAGCTTCAAGCTTGAACATCTAATTGAGCAAATTGAGCAAATAATCAAGGAACAAAACTATCAGAGGGTCAGTGTGACTATTCAGCTTCTTTTATCTCTTCCTGCCAGAAACTCTTTGCAGAGACAATGCCTGTGGAGCAAGGACAAGACAAACTGCCTATGCCTCAGCTTTCTGGGTTAGAAATGCTGATTGGGAAAGAGCAAGTGTCCACTCTATTGTTAAGACAGTGAGTCCCCCTATCCCAGGAAAGCTGACTGTAGGTCATTCTTTTAATCTCTCTTGCTAAAAAAAAAAGCCCCAAACTCACTGTTGTAGAGTGAATTTTTATTTATGACAACCCTCCTTAGGTTTCCCAGGTGGTTAATCTTTACAAGAGCAGCTGGTGAATTTGAACTGACCACCTTTCAGTTCGTTAGCCACCCTGCACATCACATACTATGCCACCAGGGCTCTCCTATCTACTACCCAAGTACAGCAAAGTGCTCAGCAGCAGACTGTACAAGCGTAATAATTGCAAGTTATAGCAAGAATGAACGAAAGCTTTCACAGATACGCATTCAGCAATGCAAATACCACCCCCTGTGTTTGTGGAGGCTCAGGAACCTTCTAAATCAACATTGCTAGTAACATCTCACTGAACACACATGTACCTTTATTTACTTACATATCTATTCATGTATATACATAACGTTTGTATGTTTCTACAGGTATATTAGCAATAATAGGACTTAGTGTTAAGGAGTTAAGCTACCCACCAAGGGCAGTTCAAATCTATCAGGTTCTCTGAGGGAGAAAAATGGACCACCTCTTTCTGTGCCCCTGAAAATCCCCTGGAGGGTCAGCTAGGGATTGTACCAACTCAACGTACACAACAGCAAATGAACATGGTGTTCTTGTTGCAATACCGTATGTTTACTCGGTCACTAGACTCTGGGCAGACATAGGTTCAAATCCAAGTCCATCACTCACTAACCTCTCTGACATCTCTAAGATTTTGTTTCCTTATCTGGAAAATAAAATGGGACAGGTATGATAATTAAATGAAGCACCAGATACAGTGTGTGGCATAAAGTAATATAAGGACTTCGAAGATGAAAATCCATCATTAGTGGGTAATGTACCATATAAATGTGACTTTGCCTGATAGCAGCAAAATAAAATGTGTAAAGAAAGATCTATCTCACACCAAATTAAAACAATGTGCTCTGTAAGGCTGAACTGTACTCTCGGGTTCTTGCCTCGGGCTTAGAAATCAGATACCATACTCTGGCATATTAACTTTGTAGTATTAATTACACTGAAATGCATATAGCACCGTCTCTCAATGTATGAACAAAGTATCTTAAAAAACGAAACTCATCTGTTTCTCTTCTGCACAGGACCGTGAAGAAAATTTCCGGGTGACCAGTGAAGACACAAATAGCAATGTTTTATGGTGGGCCTTTGCACAAACATTAATTCTGTTATCAGTTGGAATTTTCCAAATGAAGAGCCTTAAAGACTTCTTTATAGCTAAAAAGCTTGTCTAAAATATTATCCATAAAGTCAAATGATTTCTGCTAATTTGCATATTTGAGTTAACAAACCAAAAAGCCGGTATTAATATTCTTTTTATGTTACTTGAAAGATATCAAGAATTGAAATCAAATTTTATTGGATCAGCACTGTAACACAGATAAACATTACTTTATGCTATACAAAGTACATCACCTAATTAATATTTTAAACTCATTATGGAAACATAAATGTTTAATTAAAATTGAATGTTAATTAGTTTGGAATTTTAAGAATTTTATCACATAATTAACAAAAAGACAAATTAATCCTAGTGACATTTTTATCTGGTATATAGAAAATGTTATTATTTAAATACGAAATTGATGTAAAAACTATTGAGATGTTTTGCATTCTTCATATTACGGCTTGGGGATCCTATGATTATTTCACACTGACAATACATCTTAATTTGGATTATTTAACAGCTCAACGGCCATAGATGGTTGGTTCATGGCTATAGTACTGGACAAACTTAGTCTGTGTCTTTCATGTGTGTCCTGAAAATATATATAACAAAACATTTGCCAACTTTACACTAATGTTGTATCATTCTCACAATTGTTACCAAATTTCCTATCAACAGAAACAATGGCTTTCCATGCATCCTCCTAGCCAACCCTGCCCAGGGCTAATAAACTTTGGTGTCTATACATCTACCTATTCTTGTCATTTCAGAAAGTGACATCTGACAATACTGATCCTTTTGTGACAGACCTGTTTCATTATTTTTTTTCAAGGTTCATCCACTGTTCTAACATGTCTCAGGATTTAATTTCTCTTTATGACTAACATTTCACTAGGTGCCCTAGTTGTAAAGAGGTTGAAGCACTAAACTGCTATCCAAAGGTTGGTAGTTCGAACTCAGCAGTCAGCTTTTGGAAGGAAGATATGTTGTTACGTGCCATCAAGTTGGAACAAACTCAGAGCTGACTCTACAAAGGATTTTCAGAGGCTGTACATTTCATGGGGAAACTGCCCATCTTTCTTATTTGGAGCAGACAGTAGTTTTCAACTAAAACAGGTATAGGTCAGTGGTGCAACGGTCAAAACATTTGATAGAGGATCTGAAAATTCTAGGTTCAATTCCTGTCTGGGTAATCATGTCCATATAAAGATATATAGCCTTGAAAATTATATATGGCCATTCTCTCTGTCTGCATAGCTTAAAATCAGGAAAGATGCATCAGGGTTGTATCCTTTCTCCATACCTATTCAATTTATACACCAAGCAAATTATTTGAGAAGCTGGACTCTATGAAGATGACTGTGGGACCAAGATCAGAGTAAGACTTATCAACAACTTGTGTTATGCATATGACACACTCTTGCTTGCAGAATGTCAGGAGGACTTTCAGCACTTAAGATCAAAGACTACGATCTTCAATACAGTTACTTCATCTTACTTGGATCTACAATGCGTTGATACCAGCAGTCAGGAAATCAGGAGACCTACTGCATTGGACAAGTGTGTTGTCAGGGACCTCTCCAAATTACTGAAGAGCAAGGATGTCAGTTTTAAGACTAAGATGTACCTAATTGAGGCCATGATTTTTTTCCAGTCACTAGTGTACATATGAAAGCTGTACAATGAGTAAAGATGACAAAAGAGTTGATTCTTTTGAGCTGTGGTGTTGGAGAAGGACTAGCGAACAAGGATGGCAAAGTTTCATCTTCCATACTTTGAGAATTTTACTAGGAGAGGCTACTCTCTAGAGAGGAACATCATGTCTGGAAAGGTAGGAGAGTCAGCAAGAGAGAGGAAGACCTTTGAAGATTTATCAATAGTCACTGTAACAATGGGCTCAAATATGTCAAAGATGAGGAGGACGGCACAGGATAGGAAAGGATTCAGATCTGTTGTTCATAGGGTTGCTATGAGTCATACTCTACTCGACAGCACCTAACAACTTATAGGAGAATTGACTTAAGGGCAGTGAGTGGGTGTACACTTTGTTAATCCATGTAAATTGAAGAATCTTTAAACTGTTTCAACCATTTGACTACAGCAAATAATACTGCAATCAACACTGACTGGTATACATGTCTTTTTCTTTTCTAAAAATATGTCTATTCACATCCTAGTTCTCAAGTCTCCTGGGTATAAATCTATAAGGACAATTGCTGAGTAATATGATAGTACACTTAACTCTTGAATAAATTCTGAATTCTTTTTCACACTGGCTCTACCACGTTGAATTCCTACCAGCAACAGATTATGGTCCCAATTTCTCTATATGTTCTTCAGCATGTTACTGGTTGTGTTAATCTTAAACAATTTTGTTGTGAGTGAGGTGGTATCTCAGTGTAGCTTTTTTTGCATTTTCCTAATAGCTAAACATCAAAGGACAGATTCAGCCTTGAATATGCTCACCAGTCTGTGCTACAAAATATGGAGGACAGCTGCCTGGTCTGAAGAGGTCCATATTTGTTCCCATTACCAAAAGAGGTGATCCAACAGAATGAGGAAATTGTTGAACATCATTAATATCATATGAATGCAAAGCACTGCTTAAGATAATTAAAAAATGGCTAGACGAGTGCACACAGAGAGAAGTTCCAGAAGTTCAAGTTGGGTTAAGAAAAGGCTATGGGGTTACTACTACTCATGTCAGATTGATCCTAACTGAACATAGAGAATACCAGAAGTATATCTATTTTTGCTTTACTGACTATGCAAAGGCATTTGACTGTGTGGATCATGACAAATGACTAACACTGAGCATGAGAATCCCAGAACACTTAACTGTACTCATGTAAAACTAGACAGAGAGGCTATTGTGCAAACATAGAAAAGGAACATTACATGGTTTAAAATTAGAAAAATGTGTGTCAGGGTTGTATCCTTTCTTCATACCTATTTAATCTGTATGCTAAGCAAATTATTCAAGAAGCTAGACTCTATGAAGAAAAGTGTGGCATCAGAATTGGAAGATGCATCAGTAATCTTCAGTAGGCAGATGACACAACTTTGCTTGCTCAAAGTAGGGAGGAACTGAAGCACTTACTACAGAAGAACAAAGTCTTCAACATGGATTGCACATCAACATCAGGAAAACAACAATCTCGCCACTGGCTCATCATGATGTTTGCTGTTGTTGTTTAATGCCGTCAAGTCGTAGACGACTCATAGCGATGTTGATGATATATGGGAGAAAAGATCGAAACTGCTGATGATTTTATCTTACTGGAATCCACAATCAATATGCTTAATAGCAACAGTCAGGAAATCAGGACATGTAATGCACTGGGAAAGTCTGTATCCCTGGACCCCTCCAAATTACCAAGACACAATTATGTCAATTAGAGGACTAAGGGGCCCCTGGTTCATGTCATGGTCTTTCCAGTCACTTGCTATGCATCTGAAAGCTTGACAATGAATAAGGATGACAGAAGAATTGATGCTTTTTAATTGTGGTGTTGGAGAATAGTACTGAATTTCCCATGGACTGTCAAAGAACAAACAGATCTATCTTGGAAAAGGTGCAACCAGAATGTTCTTTGAAGGCAAAAATAGTGAAGCTTCACCTCGCATACTTTGGGCATATTGCCAGGAGAGGCTACTTCTTGCAGAAGGACATCATGCCTGGAAAGATGGAAAGAGAGCGAAGGAGAAGACTCTCAATCAAGTGGCAGTAATGGGCTTGAGTGTGTCAGAGATTGGAAGGATGATACAGGACAAGAAAAGGCTCAGATAAATATTCTATATGACCCAGATATTCCACTGCTTGGAATATAATCCAAGAACTGAGGCAGAGACTTGTACACCAATGTTCACAGCCGAGTTATTCACCATCCTAACATGGAAACAACTCAAACACCCAACCACATGTGAATGGATTGAGAAATTATGGTACATTCACACTAGGGAATCCACAACACACAGGAGCAATGATTTTGTAAAGCATTACCTATCTTAGGAGGCACTGGAGAGCATTATGCTAAGTGAACTCAGTCCCACAAGGAAAAATAATGTATGATTTATGGTAGAATGTGTATGAGGATCCAAAGAGCGAAAGGTGGGAACAGAGGGGTGAAAATGGATGGAGGTGGGTTGGTTAATCAAAGGGTCGCACAATTTGATGGGTAGAGGGAGGGGTGGGTGAAGGAATGAGAAAGATCCAGTATGAAAAACAACATATATGAACTTTCTAAGTAAACCAGTATAAAACAAAATTAAAAAAAAAAAGGTATGGAGACTTAAAAAACAAACAAACAAACCCAAAAAGCTCTGCCCCTGCTACTGGAGTGAGATGGTATCTCACTGAGGTTTCGATTTGCATCTCTCTTATTGCTAGTGATTTGAAGCATTTCTTCAGGTGTCTGTTGGCTAAGTATCTTCCTCTGTGAAATCTTTCCATGTCTTTTGCCTGTTTTGTGATTGGGTTATCAGTCTTTTTCTTGTGGAGGCCCTGTAGGATTCTACAAACGTTTGATATGAGACCCTTGTCTGAAATGGCATTGCCAAATGATTTTTTCCGAGTCAGTAGGCTTCCCCTCCCCCCCCCACTATGTTGGGAAAAAGGTATTGATGCACACAGAGACTTAACCCCTTCATCAATTTTATCCTCTCCAGATTGAGCATTTCTGGCTGTATTTGGCACTCTATAGCACAGACTCATCTGTGTGTGTGTGTAAGCTTGATCCCGGTTTGTCTCTGATGAACTGTGTGGTTTTGGGCTTTACTCCCAGGTCTCTGATCCACATTGAGTTAATTTTTATGTGTGGTGTGAGATGGAGATCCCATTTCAGCTTTCTGCAGTTAGCAGCCCAGTTTTGCCAGCACCATTTGTTGAAGAAGTTCTCATTTCCCCATTTGATAGATTTTATTTGTCAAATATCAGTTGGCCATAGCTGGGTCCATTTCTGGGTTCTTCATTCTGTTCCATTGGTCTATGTGCCTGTCATCGTACCTGTACCATACACTTTTTTTTTCTCACTACCTCTGTATACTAGATTTGACATCAGGGAGTGCTATGCCTTCCACTTCATTTTTGTTTTTCAGAAGTGCTCTGCTTCCTCAGGGTCTCTTTCCTCTCCAAATAAAACAATTTCCCTTTTGATCTCCTTGAAAAAATGAATTTGGTATCTGGATTGGGATGGTGCTGAACATGAAGATTACTTTTTATAGGATCATCATTTTCATAATATTTAGTCTTTCTGTCCTCATGCACTTGCTGCGAAGGGTCAAGGACTGCAGCCTTCAGTATGGACTCAGGCTCAACGTCAAGAAGACAAAGATTCTCGCCACTGGACCAATTGGCAGCGTCAGGATGGATGATGAAGAGATTGAGAGTGTTCACAGCTT
>NW_006399879.1:3353276-3355033 GCF_000299155.1 Elephantulus edwardii | reverse complement strand
GCGGTTGGCGCAGGATAGAGCAGGGTTTAGAGCTGTTGTGCATAGGGTCGCTATGAGTCGGAAACGACTCGATGGCACATAACAACAACAACAACAATCTATAAACTATATTCTTTCTTTAGTGTTCTTGGGGTTTTCAAAGGCCTGTTATTTAGGAAGTCAATGGCCCATCCTGCTTCCTAGGCTGTGATTAGTCTGACTCAACGTTAGGAAAACAAAGATTCCTACCACTGAACTAATAAGCAGTGTCATAATGGATAGAAAGGAGATTAAAACTGTCAACAGCTTCATTTTGCTTGGCTCCACAATTCACACCCTTGGTACCAGCAGTAAGGAAATAAGGAGACATACTGCACTGGGAAAATCTGCAGTTAGGGACCTCTCCAAATTACTGAGTGGTGATGTCAGTTTGAAGACTAAGGTGTGTCTGATATGGGCCATAGCCTTCCCAACTGTTTGCTATATGTCTGAAAACTGGATAATGAATAAGGATGAAAAGGATTGATGCCTTTCAGCTATGGTGTTGAAGAAGAGCAGTGAACACCCCATGGATGGCCAAAAGAACAAATATATCTTTGAGAGGGTGCAGCCAGAATGCTCTCTGGAGGTAAGGATGAGACTTTGCTTTACATACTTTGGACACGTTGATAGGAGGGTGCTATTTCTTGGAGGAGGACATGATGAAAAGGTAGAGAGTCAGCAAAGAGAAAGACCCTCAACCAGATGTGTTGGGAATTGTGAGGATGGTACAGGATAGAACAAGGTTCAGATCTTTTGTTCACAGGGTCACTAGGAGTCATGCTCAACTCAACGGCACCCAACAACAACATCCATGAACAGGGCACATTTTTCCATTTAGTTAGGTCTTTCATTGTGTCTCACAGAAATGTTCTGTAGTTTCCCTTGTACAGGTCTTTTTTTGTCTCTAGCTAGGTTCACTCCCAAGGACTTCAATTTGTGGTTAGCTATTGTAAATGGTATTGCTTTCATGGTTTCCTTCTCAGAGTTCTTTGTTACTGCAGAGAAATCTCACTGCTTTTTGGATATTGATCTTATATCCTGCCACTCTACTAAACTGGCCTACTAGCTCTAACAGGGTTTTTGTCATTGTTGTTGTTGAGTCCTTGGGGTTTTTGTGTACACCATCATAGTGTTTGCATTTATCAACAATTTAACCATCTCTATTTGCTGATCTGAAAGCTTTTTATTTCCTTCTTCTGTCATATTACCCTAGCAAGTACTTCCAATATAATACTGAATAGAAGTGGTGACAGTGGGCATCCTTGTGTGGTACCTGTTCACAAGGAAAATGTTTTTAATCTTTCTCCACTGAGTATGATATTGGCTCTTCGTTTTACATATATATTCACTATGTTGAGGAAATTCCCTTCTATTCCAATTTTGTTGAATGTCTTTTTCAGGATTGGGTCAAATGCCTTTTTTGCATCAATTGCTAAGATCATATGATTCTTACTTGCCTTGTTAGTATGAAGAATTATATTGACTGTTTTTCTTATATTGAACTATCCTTGCATGCCTGTTATGAATCCTACTTGGTCATAATGAAAATTTTTTAATGTACTTTTAGATTCTATTGGCTAGGATTTTGTTAATGATTTTTATAATTATATTCATGAGAGGTATCAGTCTGTAGTTTTCCTTCTTGGTCATATCTTTGCCTGGTTTTGGTATCACGGTTATGCTTGCTTTGTAGAATGACTCTGGGAGTATTCTTCTTTCTCAATTTTTTAAAATAA
>NW_006399879.1:3338342-3339367 GCF_000299155.1 Elephantulus edwardii | reverse complement strand
CGGGATAGGTGTATCAGAGGCAGTGCAGTTGGCGCAGGATAGAGCAGGGTTTAGGGCTGTTGTGCATAGGGTCGCTATGAGTCGTAAACAACTCGATGGCACATAACAACAACAACACATACATACATACGTTTTATCTTGTATATTAGATATAAATAATAAAGAGTGTGTTTCTGTATGTGTGTGTGTGTGTGTGTGTGTGTATAGTTATGTGCCGTTGAGTCACTTGCAACTCATAGTGACCCTATATACAAGAGCCCTAAATCCTGCTCGTCCTGTGCCAACGTCCTGTGCCAACCTCACCGTCTCCGACACAATCTTACCACCCCAATTGCGGAATCGATTTATCTTACTGAGGTTCTCCCTCTCCTGCGCTATCCCTCCACCCTCCCAAACATATCCCTCTCTAAGGACTGGTCCCTCCTTGCAGCATGTCCTGATTATGTCAGACTAAGCTTCAGAATCCTTGCCTCCAAGGAGCAGCCTGGATTAACCCTCTCCAGGACAAATCTGTTTGTTCTCCTAGCAGTCCATGGTATATTCAACACTCTTTTCCAGTACCACAGCTCAAAGACATCAATTCTCTTTCTGTCATCCCTAATCATTGTCCAACTCTCCAGTGCATAGCACATAATTGCAAAGACTATAGCCCAGACCAGTAGCACCTTAGTTCATCCACTTCCAAAATAACAGGCCTTCACAAGTATACATACACACACATTTTCTATTTTATATATAATAAAAAACCAAGTTTATGGGCGTTGCCAAGTCAGACTCAATTCAATAGCAGTTAACAGCATTTGTATATTAAGTTTCAACCCTTTTTCCTATCAATTGCAACAGATTTTCTTAATTTCTCCTCCCTGAACAAAACTTAAGTTTTGTGCATGAGATCACTTCATCTTTTATTAAACAGCTCTGGTTGTAGCCATGTTGTTGTTGTTATGTGCTGTCGAGTCATTTGCAACTCATAGCGACCCTATGTACAACAGCCCTAGTTATGTGCTGTCGAGTCATTTGCAACT
>NW_006399879.1:3335708-3337332 GCF_000299155.1 Elephantulus edwardii | reverse complement strand
GAGTCAGCCACAGTTTGTTATGATCCACACAGTCAAATGCCTTTGCATAATCAATGAAACACAGATAGACATTCCTCTGGTATTCTCTGCTTTCAGCTGAGATCCCTCTAACAATTTCTCATCCTCCACACATTGAGTAGAATCAGCAGTAAAAAGATAGAGGAATAGATATTTAGGATGGTGGTAATATGAACATATGTGTATGAAGAGAAAGGAGATACTTCTGTTGTTAGAAGCAGGTCCACTCATTCCTCACAAAGGATATGAGTTTTGTACACTCCCTGGACCAGTTATTACTGATGGAACGATGAGACTGAATATATAGATGAGTAGGTGAGATGTTCTGATTCAAAATGTTCCATACGGTGTGAAAAAATGGGCTTGGTTTCATAATTAAAAAAGTTATTTCTAGATCCATCATGAAATACGATGTGGTGAGTGACAGGATAATATCCATATGCATACAAGAAAGCCCAGTGAATACCACAATTATTCAAATATATGCACCAACAACTAGAGCCAAAGAGGAGGTAATGGAAGATTTCTACCAACTTTTGCAGCCAGAAATTGATCAAACATGCAATCAAGATGCATTCATAATAATGGGCGACTAGGGCACAAAAGTTGGGAACAGGGAATAAGGATAAGTAGCTGGAAAACATGGACTTGGTGACAGAAATGAAGCTGAAGATAGAATGATAGAATTCTGCACAATGATTTATTCATTGCAAGTATCTTTTATAAGAAACACAAATTCAGGTTGTACACATGGATTTCACTGATGGTATGCATAGGAATCAAATTGATTCCATTTGTGGAAAGCATCACTGGAGAAGCTCAATATCAGCAGTGAAAACCAGTCCAGGTGCTGATTGTGGGACAGACCACCAACTACTCATATGCAAGTTCAAGCTGAAATTGAAGAAAATTAAATCCATGGCAAACAGAATTTGACCTTAAGTCTCAAATTTCAAAATTATCTCAGGAAGAGGTTTGAGGCGTTGAGAACCAATGAGCATAAACCAAATTAGCTGTGGGAGATATCAAGAAAATCATCAATGAAGAATGCAAAAGATCATTACAAAGGTTGAAGAGAAAGAAAAGACCAAGATGGATGTCAAATGAGACTCTGAATATTGTATTAGAGCTCCAGGAAGTCAGAGCTAAATGAAGAAATCAAGAAACTGATTTGAAAGGGCAGCTCAGGAAGACAAAGCAAGGTATTATAATGAAATGTGCAAAGAGCTGGAGTCAAAATCAAAAAGGCCAAACTCAGCCTTTCTTAAGCTGAAGGAATTGAAAAACAAATTCAAGCCATGAGTGGTGATACTTAAGAATGCTTTAGGGATATCCAAGATGGCGGTGGAGGCAGAGACAGCGTGGTGAGCTGCGGGAGCAGCGAACCACTTAAAGCAGGGCCACTATGGCCTTCTACAGACTTCTGTTTATTGATAATTGAACAGTTAAACAGTTGATGACTGGCCCTCAGTGAAGATCGAGGCTCAACAACAGGAATTCAAGGATTCTCAAGGAGAAATGGGTGAGTCTCGTGGCTCCCAACTCTCCCCTGCAGAGCCCGCACCGTGCTGCCCAGCCGCTGCAGCTCCATGAAGCTTCCACAGCC
>NW_006399879.1:3328493-3333632 GCF_000299155.1 Elephantulus edwardii | reverse complement strand
AAGGATTCTGAAGCTTCGTCTGATGTACTTTGGGCATGTTGCAAGGAGTGACAAGTCCTTGGAGAGGGACATCATGTTTGGGAGGGTGGAAGGACAGCACAGGAGAGGAGGACCCGTGATGAGATGAATCAGTTCAGTGATTGGGGTGGCAGGAGTAGGTTTGTCAGAGACGGTGAGACTGGCACAGGACAGAGCAGGGTTTAGGGCTCTTGTATAAAGCGTTGCTTTGAGTTACAAGTGGTTTGATGGCACATAACAGGTGAGGGGTGGTGAGCGGAGGAAGATGACACCTCAGAGGCAGGAAAGAGGGTAAATTTTTTCTATGTTAGGTAAGTGTAGAGGAGAGGGCTGAAAGACTTAAGGTGAGTCATGACTGAAGGCCTTTTCCCCCCTCCATTGATAATTGTAGGGATCCTTTGTGAACATCCCACACAGGGAAATATTTTTAAAAGTCACTCCCCCAAAATAATGGAATGTAACTGTATGTATACACATCCACTATCTGCTACAATCTGCATATTTCTTGTGATGGTGCTTCGGCACCATTGGAATCCATGACCTTGTCCATCCCTTTGTGTGTTATGCTCTATTTCTGTCCACTTGTTGGCTGCCTTGGCCCACAAGAGAAGACAACAGTTGGGTTTGCCTGGCTTTGGACCTTGTCTGGGTGTGTCCGTGGAAAGACAAGGAATGAGGCAGCTGCGACATTGATACCATCAGCCACAGGCTCCCAACTGGGTGGAGGATAAATGGAGCTGGGACAGCGTGGGAAAGTGGCAGGGCCTGGGGAAACATTCTTGAGTGCTCAGAGCTGATCAGCTGAGATAGGGAAGAGCTGTCCAGGTCCAGGGCATGGCAGTGGAGGACAGCACCATGGCAAAATTGCATGAGGTGGTTGTTGTGTGCCATCGAGTCAACTATGACTCAGTGGCCCTACAACAATGGTTCTGAATCTTGTCCTGTCCTGCGTAAACCTCGCCGTCTCAGACACACCTGACCCCACTGCCACAGTCTCTGTGATGATCTAGCTAATCAAGAGTCTTCTCTCCTGCACAGACCTTCCACCCTCCCAAGCATAATGTCCTTCTCCAAGGGCTGGCCCCTCTTGACCATGTGCTCAAAATCTGTGAGACAAAATCCTTGCCTCTAAGGAACAACCTGCTTTCACTCTCTGCAGGACAGACCTGTTTGATCTTTTGTCAGTCCATACTCTTTTTCATGATAAGGGGAAGGAAACTTCTCAGCTAGATATTAATAACCATCAAGTCTAGATTTCCCAAGGCAATGATTAGAATTTCAAGGAGTGGAAGACATTACTAGAAGTCGCTTCATTTGCCTCACATATGCCTTACACGTCACAGAAACTTGAGAAAATATCTATTCCATGAATGAAGAAATGCTCTGTCCAAAATATAGGCTACATTGTGCAGTATTCCAGAGATGAGATGGTGTTATTGTATGTGTGCCATCACTTCAATTGTGACTAAGAACAACAGCTCTGAAGCCTGCCCTGTCCTGAGCCAGTCTCACTGATGCCAACATACTGAATCCCATTTTCCTAGTTACCATGTCAATCTATCGCATCCAGGGTCTTCCTCTTCTGTGCTGTCCGTCCACCCTTCCAACCATGATGTCCTTCTCCAAGGACTGGTCCCTCCTGGCCACATACCCAAAGTATATGAGACAGAGCTTCAGAATCTTTGCATCCAAGGAAAAACTTGGTTTTGCCCTCTCCAAGACAGACCTATTTGTTCTCCTGGTAGTCTATGGTATGTTCAGTGCTCTTCTCCAGAGCTATAATTCAAAGGCATCAATTTTTTTTTCTGTTGTCCTTAGTCATTGTCCAGCTCTCTGATGTCTAGCAAGTGATTATGAAGACCATGGCCTGGATCTGTACAGCTTAGTCTCCAGACTGACGTCATTGCTCTTTAGCACTCTGGAGAGGTCCCTGACAGCTGACTTCCCCAATGTAATTTGTCTGGTTTCCTGACTGCTGGTGCCAAGAGTGTTGATTTTGGAGCTGAGCAAGCTGAAATTGTTAACAGCCTCAGTTTCTTCACCATCATGTTGCTGCCAGATGGCCCAATGGAAAGAATCTTTGTCTTCTTGATGTTAAGTTTCAATCCATACTGAAGACTATAGTCCTTGACCTTTTGCAGTAATTGCTTAAGGTCCTCCTCAGTTTCAGCAAGCAAGGTTGTACCATCTGTATAACATAGGTTGATCAGTCTTCCTCCAATCCTGATGCCACATTCCTCCTCATAAATTTGAGCTTCCCAAATGATCTGTCCTGCATTAAAAGGTGTGGAGATGGGATGCATCCCTGACACACTCCTTTCCTGGTTTTGAACAATGCAGTGTTTCCTTGCTCTGTTCTGACAACTGCCTCTAGGTCCAAGTATAGTTTTTGTATGAGCACAGTTGAGTGTTCTGCTTTCTTCTCAAGGTCAGCCACAATTTATTGTGATCTATGCAATGAAATGCCTTTGCATAGTCAGTGAAGCCAGAAAGACATTCCTCTCATACTCTTTGCTTTCAGACAAGATCCATCTAACATTGTTTCAGCTCATAGATACAGCCCTGGATGTGCTCTCAAGTCTGTGCCAGGAAATTTAGAGGACAGCTGCCTGGCCAACTGACTGGAAGAGGTCCATATTTGTTCCTATTCCCAAGAAAGGTGATCCAACAGAATGTGAAAATTACCAAATAATATCATTAATATCACATGCAAGCAAACGATTGCTGAAAATCATACAAAACTGGCTAGAGCAATATATTGGGAACTGTCAGACATTCAGGCTGGGTTCAGAAGTAGCTGTGGCACCACCAGGAATATCATTGCCCATGTTAGATGGATCCACACTGATAAGAGATAATACCAGAAAGATGTGTGTGTTTTTATTGACTATGCAGAGGTATTTGACAGACAAATTATGGCTGATATTGAGAAGACTAGAAATCCCTGAGTGTTTGATTGTGCTCATGTGAAACCTGTACCCAAATCAAGAGGCTGTGGTGGGAACAGAACAAGAGAACACTATATGGTTTAAAATTAAGAAATGAATGTATTACGGTTTTATCCTCTCTCCATACTTTTACAAATCATTGAAGAAGCTGTACGCTGTTGACACTAGGATTGGAGGAAGATTCAGCAGCAGCCTACATTATACAGGTGACACAACCTTGCTTGCTGAAAGTGAGGAGGACTTGAAGCGCTTGGCCCAGAAAAGCAAAGTCTAGAGCCTTCGCTGGGAGCTCTGGAGACCTAGCCTTAAGGAGCTGCACTGCAGTCCCAAAGGCGTGCAGTTCAAATGAGCCAGCTTCTCCATGGGACAATGGACAGTCTCCTGTGTGCAATTTACTGTCTCTGAAAACCTGCTGGATGGTCAACTCTGGGTCAGTTCTGACCTGATGGTCTACAGCAACAAAAGTTGTCCTTGTGGATTGCATCTCAGTGTCAAGAAAACAAAAATTCTCATTGTTGTGGTAGGCAACATCATATTTGGAGAAAAGACTGAAATTGTCAACAACTTCGTCTTACTTGGATCCACGGTTAACACACTTGGTACCAGCAGTCAGGAGATAGGACACATTTTACATTGGGAAAGTCTGCTGTGTGGGATCTCTCCAAATGACTGAAGAGCAATGATAAAAGTTTAAAGACGAAGGTGGGCCTGACTGAGGCCATGGTCTTTTCATTCACTTACTGTGAAATCTGAGAACTGTACAGTGAATAAGGAGGACAGCAGAAGAATTGGTTCACTTGAACTGTGGTGTTGGAGAAGAGTGCTGAAGAAAGATCCCAGTGCCAAAAACAAACAAACATGCCTTGGAGAAAGTACAGCTTCTTGGAGGCAGAGAGGACAAAGCTTCGTCTCACATACTTTGGGCATGTTGTTGCGAGAGCTGTTCCTTAGAGAGGGACATAATGCTTGGAAGGTCGGCAAAAGAGAGAAAGTCTTTAAAGGAGATAGGCTGACACAGTGACTGCAGCAGTGGGTTCTAGTGTGTCGGAAGTTGTGAGGATGACCCAGGATAGTACAGGGTTCAGATAACACTTTTCATAGAGCCTCTGAGAAATACACATTTGGCAGAAATAAACAATCTTAAGTTTACATTTGAATTTACTCTAATTGCAAGAAAGCTGCATTGCAATCCCAAAGGCACATGATTAAAGCCCACCGTCTTCTCCACGGGAGAGAGATGGACAGTCTCCTCCTGTGTGATTAACTGAAGACCGGCCAGAGGGTCAGCTATGGGTCCATTCTGACTTGACAGTACGCAGCAACTATGTTAATTATGTCACTTGTATTCCCCGGTTCTGATGCCACACAGTGACCTACAGGACAGGAAGGAACTGCCCCATCGAGTGTCCCAGGGTGCAGTCATTACAGGGACAGGTGGCCAGGTCTTTTCTTCACTAAACACCACCTAACAATTAGCTGCCTTTAAATGCTCTGTTTGCTATAATACACTCCAGTTTGCTTTTGTTTTGCAGGTAAAAAGGACGAATGCTTGGTCTGTAAAACTCCTTGTCAGACAGTTTTACTTTCAAAACACGTAAGTTTGAAATCTGTGGTAAACTAATCACAGACATCTTTCCTTTTTAAATTTGAAATTTAATTTTCAGTCGTTCGTGGTACTTTGCATTTTCATCCATTTTTTGAAGATTAACTAGACAGCTTTATAAGATTGTGAGTCAGAATGCCAGTACCTTCGGGATGTTAAAAGCCTGGGTACTCCTTAAAACACAGTCATGGTATTACTTGGCGTTTCAGCCACAGATTGTTTTTCTTCATGGATTTTTTGGGGTTTCGTGAAAGTGAGAAATGCATTTCTCCTGGACAGCTCTTAAGAGAACACACTCTAAAGTTGGCAAAAAAAGTCAAACCTGGGGCTGCTGAGGTGACCCTGTAGGACAGAGGAGACCTGCCCCTCTGGGTGTCCAAGGCTGTGGATCATAACAGGCACAGACTACCACCTCTTTCTCCCGCTGGCTTTCCCATTAGTAACAGGGTGTTTAACCACTGCGCCACCAGGGCTCATCTGTTGTTTTCATGGGGTCAGGGAACCGATGGGAACCTGAAACATGGGTGGACCTTTTTAAATTCATTGTGGGCCTCGGGCCTGGTTGTTGTT
>NW_006399879.1:3324648-3327511 GCF_000299155.1 Elephantulus edwardii | reverse complement strand
TTGTGACTGGGACATTTCACTCAGCATAATGTTCTCCAGAGTCAACCATTTTGAGTAATATTGCATGAGTTCCTTGTTTTTTAATGCAGGTACAGCACTCTTCTGTCATTTCTGTGTATTGAGATAACTTGGGATTCCTGTGATACTGAATGTTGTGCCATGGTCTGTCAAGTGTCATAATGGTTACACATGGTTGACAATATCCAGATATCTGGTTAGCTAACAGATTAAGACAGGCTTGGAAGCAGGAGTGGCATCCACTTCCTAAACATGCCTACGGAAACTCTATAACCTTAGGGAAAGGTCAATAGTTATAGAACAAGGTTAAAGTCTTTTCTTCATGGGGTCAGTAATAGATGGCACTTAACAACAATATATATTGCCAAGCCCTTTTCTTACATTTTGGACTTCCATTGGCTCGACGCTATATGATGGCACTCTTGTTTTGGTTGAGGGTCTGTGTAGATTGTTTTCTTTATTTAAACCTCTTGTTTAGAGTCAATAAGACCTCCAGGAGGACACTTGAGTTTAAGGCCAAGGCCTTGTCTCCACTTTGGAAACTGGGTGAAGCGACTGGATTCTACGATGGGCTCTCTTGTTTTGGTTGAGGGTCATTGTGGAAAGTTTCGTTTTGGGGTTGTTTTTTTTGTTTGGTTTTTATTTGTTTGGTTTGGTTTTTTATTATTATTAAAGCCTCTTGTTTAGAGTCAACAAAACCTTCTGAAAGTCCCTTATTTTTTTCTTTTTCTTCTTTTTTTTAATAAGTCGGTTCTGAGGGATTATATTTTAATCCTTTGATGCTATATTTTGGAGGAACATTCAGTGAGCTCATGTTGCCGGGGTCCGGATGAAATGCTGGGGGACACAGTGAGCTCATGTTGCTGTCTCCATTTCACATGCCCACCATCTATCTCCCGCCCACACGACGGCGTGTTGGTCACTCATGTTCTGAGTGGGGAGCCGGTTCTGATTCAGAGTGCGTCCATGTAAAAAGTGGCTGGGAGCCTTTGTTAGTCGTGGTCAGCATAGGTGATGATTCTCTTTCTCTTCCAGACCGACAGCAGCATCCAGGCTTTCTTTATGAACATCAATGGCCTGTGCGCAAAGTACTCGAAAGAGATCTCCCAGGTGAGGGGTGGGCACAGGGGACAGCCGTCCTCCAGCCAGGCCCACAGAGACCCTGTCCTGTGGAGACAGAACCCCAACCCATCACCACAAAGTCAGTCCTGACTCACAGCGGCCGCTACAACCGAGGAGAGCCTTGAATATTTCAGCAGGGACCTCTGATGGCCTAGAGGCAAGAAGCTGCACTGCAATCCCTAAGGCAGGGGGTTCAAGACTGCAGGCTGCTCTGTGGGAGGATGGGAAATCTCCTCCTATGCAATAAACTGTCTCTGAAAACCCACCAGAGGGTCAGTTCTGGGTCAGTTCTGACTCAAAGGTACACGACAACAACAACAACAATCTTTTCAGGTGCAGACTGCAACATCTTTTCCTGTGGAGCCACAGGGTATTAATTCACAAAGAGAGAAACAGCCCGTCTTCCTCTCAAGAAACCGTGCGATTGGACCCACCAGAGGCTTGGTCTGTGGTTAGCATGTGACTCCCTGGGGACCACACCACCAGGGTCCGAGTCTGAGGACGTGGCTGTATTGTTATGTGCTATGGAGTCAGAACTGATGTGTAACTGACCCCATAGTGGGTTTTCAAGACTGTAAATCACACGGAGATTGTCTTTCTCCCAAGAAGCTGCTGGTAGATTTGATCTGTCGGCCTTTGGCTTGGCAGAGCAGCTCCTTACCCACGAGGCCACCAGAGTTTCCTGGTTTGAGGATAGCCCAGAGTCATTCATCTGGAAAGGGAGTGAGTCGCAGCTCCCAGCCACAAGCCCCTCTCAGATGTGTGATCAGCAGACACGTCCCCTCTTACTGTGGATTTTCCCTTTACTTTCTTGTGGACAAATATTTGCAGCTCTGATTGGGAAATTCTGGGGATGCAGGAGCCACAAGAGTTAGGGAGGACAGGTGCGAAACTGGAGGTGTGCTTTCCCAGGACTCGTGCCAGCTACAAAGGCTGCCATGCCTTGTATGTGGCACAGGGTAGGAGCAGGAGGCAGGGGCCCCATAGATCGGGGGGCTCTGTGGACTGGGGAGGAGCAGGAGGCAGGGGCCCTGTAGATTAGGGGGGCTCTGCGGACTGGGGGAGGCCTTCCTTCCCCAGGGGAGAAGCGGGAGTCAGGGGCCCTGTAGATTAGGGGAGTTCTGTGGACTGGGGGAGAAGCAGGAGGCAGGGGCCCCATAGATTAGGGGAGCTCTGTGGACTAGGGAGGCCTTCCTTCCCTGGGGAGGAGCAGGAGGCAGGGGTCCATAGATTGGGGGGCTCTGTGGACTGGGGGAGGCCTTCCTTCCCCAGGGGAGAAGCGGGAGTCAGGGGCCCTGTAGATTAGGGGAGTTCTGTGGACTGGGGTAAGTGTTCCTTCCCCAGGGGAGAAGTGGGAGGCAGGGGCCCGTAGATTAGGGGAGTTCTGTGGACTGGGGGAGGCTTTCCTTCCCCAGGGGAGGATCCCCCCCTCCCCGGCTGTACAGTGAGTCATGGAGTGGACGCGCGGGATTCCTTCGTATCTGTGTTTTGTTAGCAGATTCCTGAGGCCACGTGGTAGATTTATGGGCTGTTGACTTTAGCACCAGTTCAGCCCGGCTGCCCCGTCGTCCGTGAGCTCTGCTATCCAGTGGTCTGGACGTGACAAGGGTTGGCCTTAAACAATGACGGCAGGATTTCAAGACTGTGAGCGCTCTTGTTTGAAAACCGCTTATCTGAATAAGCTCTTTCCTCCTCTGGGGAAATCCTGCACCACTGTTTTCCA
>NW_006399879.1:3301971-3324210 GCF_000299155.1 Elephantulus edwardii | reverse complement strand
TGGGGGCAGTGGAGGTGGTGGTAGTGGTAGCTTTGACAGTGGTAGTAGTGATGGGAGGGGGAATATCCTATATGTCTATTTTCTGATTTACATAGCTTTTCTCGGAAACCCAGTTCAGATGAGGATGTGCAGGGAAGTAGCACACTGAGTTAGCATTGTCCACGAGAGTCCTAGTCTGGTCCTCTTTCTGGTGGAGCTGGGTCTGAGAGTTCAGACCACACCCCCACGTTCTCAGAATTTGTAGACTCTCCCAGACTCGCTGGGCCTTGTTCTGTAGCCCTGCCCACCCAGCACCCTCTTCCTGGTCCACGTGTTGGTCTTGGAAGTGTTTACTGACTGTCACTCTGTTTGGTGGGCAGCACACTAGGCTTGACCACTGTACGCCCTGTGTCCTGGCCCTGTCTCGGGACATCGGGAGCCTCTGCTCTGAGCCAGGAGCAGTAATATGACTGGATTGCAGCCCCCACCCCAATAGACCACCCGCTGGGGGTGGGGTGTGGAACAAGTGTGTTTTGTGGAAATACCTGTGAAGTGGGGGGAAGTTAACAGAATGTTCTACCCTGAGACCATGCGCCAATGTCAACCACTAAAATGTGTTCTGTGCTCAGATTTCAGAGTTTCAAGAAAAACACAGGAAGAGATTGTTAGCCTTTTACAGAGAAAAGGTAAATCCATTGATTCGTTGCCTCCTGAACCTTTTGACCTTTTGATGTAAATACCACACGTGTTATCTGATGCCCCCTGCTCCTTGGGGGAGGCCTGCTCCCTGTGAGGTCTGCCTTCAGTTATGGGGACAGGCTTCCTGCTGGAGACACCTCACTCTGGTCCCGCCTGCCTGATTGAAGCCTCAGAGTCCTGGATTCTCTTTCTAGAATCTGGAACTTTCTGTCTCTAAGGCCCTGCTGCTGCCTCTTGTCAGGTGTCCCAGGTGTTTGGGAACTCTGCTGCCCTCAGCCCTGGGGCCAGGCATGCTCAGTGCAGGAGCCTCTGCCTTCTCCCAGGCCCCTCCTTGTGTGTCCTGGGACCACTCTGGCCTGGGTGTCAGGGGACGGGTGTAAATGAAGTGGTCTGCGTCTCAGGGTTGCTGGAAGAGGCTCCTACTCTGTCCTTGTGTTCTGTTGCCCCCATTAGTCCAGCTTCCCTCTGCAGTGCTCTTTGCCCCGCTCTCCAGGCCAGCTGCAGGTCCTAAATTCGTCTCTTTTCCCATAATACAGTGGGAGAGCCAGGACCTTGCCCGATGGAATAACAGCCTATTATTTGAAAGATGTGCTTTTGAAAAGATAAGGCACATTTTGGCATAAATTCCTCTACGACCCTGTCCAGGGCTGAGGTCCGTTGGTTTGCTGCTCATATCTGTGCTGCTGTGCTGAGCTGTGAGCCGTGGGTCCAGACGCTTCTGCTGGGCTTTGGGGTTGACTTACCTTGGCTTCAGTGTGACTCGCAAAGGCCACAGTCCTCGGTCCTGGGTGATCTGGATTGAAAGCTCACTTACTGATGACTTAGCAGTGTGAGGACAGCTCCTGCATTCTAATTATTGGTTCAGGAAGCTCGCAGGATCAACATCAATTTCTCAAAGTCGTCTTTGAACCTGACACAGTCTGTCCTGAAGGCTGACCGCACTGTTTGTGTTTAGATCTCTAAGCTGGAAGAGTCCCTCCAGAAGACAATGCTGCGGATAGAGCAGCTGCAGAGGTAAGGTCCTGCCCCACACCAGAGCGTGCTGCACAGCGCCCGTCCACGTCTCTGACCGCCCCGCTCCCAGAACAAGCGAGAACCAGTCAGTCCAAAAGACGTCCCCATCATGACAGGCGCACAGGCCTGGGAGCAGTGGGCAGGGGCCAAACAGAGATGAGCGCAGCTGCTGCCACCTGTAATCCTAGCCCCGCGGACAGAGAAAAGACCACCTTCATTTCCTAGGAACTTCTGTTGAAGCAGAAGTTTTTGTGGGAGAGAAGCAGGTGAATTGCTCTCCTGGAGGGTGGATTCGTCTGTGATTTCTGAGGCAACAGGAAAGTGTCTGGCCGGGGCCGCAGGAGAGCCCTTGAGCTGCCCCTGGGAGAGACCGGCCGCCAGGCAGACTCAGCTGGCACCCGTGGGTCTGGCTGGCCTGCCGCCTGAGGCCTCGCTCCTGCCAGGAAATGTAGTGCATCTCTCTACACTGCTCAGTCTATCTAAAGGCCCACCGTTGGCACATGGTGCGTTTCAGAAAGAAGTACCAAAAGTGCCAAGAATGCCCCAAAAAATGGTAGCAAAAACTATTGCTTTTTCAACCCCTGGAAAGTCTAATAATGGAGAGCTCTCCCCTCTTGTCCGGTTGGTGGCTCTGTACCTTTCACCCAGCGCATCTGAGTGACCGTCTCCGACACTGGGCTCAGTCACGTGCTGTAGTTTGGTTCACGGTGGTTCTCTACATGTATTAGAATCTGTGCCTGCTAGGCACTAATGGCCTAGATTCTCTGGTAGTTTGCTTAGCGTGTATACCTAAGAGGTGTGGAGAATGGACACGGTCCTGATGCACACCTCTTCATGTTAAACATGCTGGGGTTTCTGTTGAACACTTCTCAGCATGTGAGTTTCCAGAAGTCCCCGTCTAGTGCGTTACACATTCTCTAAGGATCCAGGGACCCAGAGGCACGTCCTACAGTGGAGAAAAGCTGCGAGGTCATAGTGGTCCTGGGTGTGCCCTCCCTGGGATGGGGGCAGGCAGGACAGTCCAAGAACCGCCAGTGCACCCGCAGTGGCCAGCCTGATGGAAACATGGGCCCTTGCCATGTACTTCTTACACTTTAGTTGAGATGAATTTGTCACAACTCAGTGGTGATGACTTCACCCGCTCACTTTTCCCTGTCTGTTTAGTATGAGATCATCACAGCAGACAGCTTTCAACACAGTCAGAAGCTCCATGTCGAGTAAGTAAACGAATGTCCGAAAGGGGAGACGAGAAAAACGCACGAGGAGGGTCTTTCAGTAAAGCGCTCACGTTAAGATTGTTTCATCACAGCACCCTTAGCACAGCCCAGTGGACATCACCTCTTCCCACCCAGTGCGTCGTCCTCAGAAAGGTACGTACACGTCTCGCCCTGCGCTCGTGAAAGCCGCTCCGTCAGTATTTGTAAGGCATGCGGGGTCTTCTTAGGACACACTGAGATGTCTCTTCCCATTCCGCAGCCTCTCCTAATCCTCTGGTCCTGTGTAACTCACTCTTGGACATCTAACAGTCCAGTCAGGAAGTGGGCACTCCGGACCGGACCGAGGGGCCACTTCCCTTTGCAGCAGATGTCCCAGCTGATGGTGTGCAGACTGGGCAGGAGGTGGGGAGGAGGAGGAGACCGGGCCTCGGGAGGGACCAAGCCTTGCAGGGCTGGAGAGGCGTGTTGGAGCTGCTGCCCCAGGAGGAAAATTGCAGGCACAGGCCCACGTGTGTGTGAGCCGTGGAGCTTTGGGGAAGCTTGAGAAGGTCCCAGCCACCCCCGGGGGTGTGCCCAGGAAGACCACCTCCCTGCCATGCCCAGGGTCCAGAAGGAAGTCCGAGCTCCATCTGGTAACCAGATGCCCTACCCCTGTGGCTGTAGCTGGTGGACGAGGGGGACGCCCTGTGCTCCACTCACTTGGCCAGTGTGGACTGACCCGGGGGTCCTCTTGGAGTTTTCTGAACAGTAAACCCCTGGCCAAGCAAAAGCTGATCTTTCAGTGACGGGAGAGCCGGTGGACGGCAAGTCCTCCACAGAGGTAGGCAGGACCGAGAGAGCCAGACCATGGGGTGGCCTCCTTAGGAGCCTTGTCCTGGCTGAAGGGAGAGCAGGCAGAACTGGTCAGTCGCAAAAATCAGTACCTTTCTCTTCTGTGTTCCCATTTTCCTTAAGTTGTATCCAGAGATCCTGGTACAGGGATTGCTCAAGACCATTCTGGTGGGATTCAGTTGGTTCCCTCCACTCACGCTCTTGACAGCACCGTATCAGGCAGCTGACAGACACAGTAAATGAGTGGATGGTTCTCTCCTCCCCCTAGGAAGAGGTTGCCGCCATCCGGTTGATGCCAGCAGCCCTGGGGGGCAGAGGAGGGTTTCCAGGGCTGTGGTGTTGACAGAGGCAGCTCATGGCTTGGGAACCACAGTCTCTGGGTGAACCGCCAGGCTCTAACCACAGTGCCACCAGCACTCCTCTTCCCCCTCCAGGCTCCCAAATGAGGATTTTCTGTTCCCCTTTGGCCTGATTAAGGGCAGTTCCTGAACAGTGGTTGTGGAAAAGTTAAAACGCCCGTCAGCAAGTGTTAGCAAAGATAAGACGTCCCCACTCCCAGGGAGCTCTAGTCCAGCCGGCGTCAGGCAGGAGTGAGAGGCGTTGAGAGACAGGCTTCAGAAAAGAGAGATGGCCATGTGCACAAAGACCGGAGACTGCTGGACTGTCCTTAAAAAGAGGGTGAGGAACAGGTCATGGAGGCGCGAGTGAGAAGAGGTGAGGTCCAGGAGGGGTGTGTCTGTTTAAACACAACAGCCAGAAAAATTCAGCAAGAAGGGAGATGGAAGAGATTGGGTTGATGATGTCAGGACCTCTGACCAGTTAGGAGCCTGTTTTTGTTGGTGTGTGTCGTTGAGTCAGAACAGATTGACAGCTGACCCTCCAGCAGAGGCAGTAAATCCCATGGGAGGAGATTGCCCGTCCTTCTGCCTATGAGAAGCTGGTGGATTCAAACTGCATGCCTCTGGGATTACAGTACAGCTTCTTACCTCCAGGCCAGCAGAGCTCCTGTGAGCCTAGAAAGTTTAGAGCACTTGTAAAACACCTTGTGGCCTGTAAGTGTGTTAACGTTGACATCATCAGATGATACCTCCGTCCCAGGCTCACTTGCATGTTTGACTGTGTATTTAACAGAGTCGAGTCCATGGAAGTTGATGTCACCCCTTCCCCCATGAGAAGAGTAAGTACAGGTCGTCTTCTATGTTGTTTGTTCTCCATGTCCAGATCCTTGTTATTTACCATGTTTCTAGTGAGAAAAGCTAATGAATTGAACCATTCAGACATACATGACTTCATTATCAACCAAACAAGCACTCGCTGCTACCGAATCGATCCCGACCCACAATCCTGTAGGACATACTATACCCACCAAAGGGTGTCTCTTTATTACATGCTGGGGCCCGGAGCTGAGGGAGCTGGGATCTGCTTTGGGGCCTGGATTCTGCTGCCCAGGAAGGCCCTGTTGCCTCAGCAGATAGCCAGTGGTGGGCATCGGGTTAGAGGAGAGTGAACAGGGGCAGCAGGTGCATGTTGGCATTTGGGGATACAGCAGTATTAACCCCATGGATGCTGGCAGCCTGTGGGAGGCCACCTGTACCTGCGCACAGAGCCAGAGAAGCTGCCCCAGTTGCCCGTGTGTACCAGAGGGCATGGGAGCCAGGCAGAGAGATAGGTGTGGCCTCCCCTCCTCATGTTGAACTGAGTCACCACGGGGTCGGTGCCCTGCTTTGCTCCCCTCACCACCTTACAGAACTAAGTTAGGCCAGAGGGACTGGAGGAGGGGGCAGTGCTCAAGCCACTGTAAAGTAGCACAGTGGACAGCAATTTCAGTGGCCGGAGAGGGAGCGAGTGCGGACTTCAGTGTACAGCACGGGGGCCGTAGAAGGGCCGGTGCTGGTCTTGCTCAGAATAATCCCAGAATAGAGCGAGGCTTCGTTGGCGTGCAAGGCTGAGATGAATGCCCAGGCCTTGGTTAGAGCAGAAGCCCGAGAAAAAGGCAAGGAGGCAGAAGTGAAGGTGGAAAGTTAAGATTTATTTTTAAAGGTTCAGCCCACAGGATGGGGCAGGCCTTCCTCCCAAGAAATGAGGTAATGGAGGAGGAAGCTTGCCTCTGAGCATCAGTCCTGTTCATGGCTTCCTCATCTGGGGCTGCAACCTGGGCCAATGAGGCGTCGTCATGGAGAATTTCGTTTAGCAGGTGGTTCTTATTCTGGTCCACTTCTCTGACGTTACTCTGTGCCCAAAACCCTAATTCCACACATGTCGGTGTCTACTTCCTGGTTCTGGTGGTTCATGTTTTATCATGAATGGACTTGGGCCTCCTCTGTCTCCTTGGTTCTAACCTTAGCAATAAGAACCAAATCAATCCTTCTCATCTCAGGAAAAGAATTGGCTCAGAAATGGGCAAGAACTCTAAAATAAAACATATCAAACTTTATAAAGACAGAAGAGAAGGCGAAGCCATAACCTCAAATCCAGAGAGAGCCAGAGGGCCGGAGGCTCCGGGGTGGCCCCCGTCATCAGTTCATTCAGGCGAAGCACCTTCTGAGACTCCAGGGTGGTCTGTAGCCAGGGGTGGGAGTGCCTGGGGTCAGGGAATAGGGGGTAAGAAGGGCCTCCAGGGTGATAGGAACAAAGGCAGGAAGGTGAGTGTGACAGCACAGTGTGGGGATTAGTCAGATGCACATTTGTTGTTGTGTTGCAAGGTGCCATCAAGCTGGTTCTGGCCTGTAGTGACCCAGCACAACAAAGCAGACCCTTGCCTGATTCACGCCGTCCTCACAGCCGGTGCCGTGTTTGAGCTCATTGTGATGGCCACTGGGACAGTCCATCATGGAGCCTCTTCCTCTTCTTCACTCACTCTCAGCTTTACCATGTTGTGCTCGTCCCGGTACTAGCCCCCTGACCCCCATGACACCACGCCCAGAGGATATGAGGTGCAGTCTCACCACCCCTGCTTCCAGCCGTGCACTCTGGCTGCACGCTTTCTAAGACAGACTCTCAGGTCTTTGGTAATCAGTGGTCCCCTCAGCATTCCTTGCCAACATTGTATGCAAAGGCTCAGGCCTCCTCTGGCCTTCCTCATCCACTGTCCAGCCTTGGCATGCACATGAGTATTTAGTATTTAATTCCTGTGTTCCTTTTTGCTAACACAACATTAATGCTATTTATTGGAAAGCACTGTTCTGTGCACTTTATAAACTCCTCTGTGGACTCAGTCTTCATATATTCAGTAAGGTAGAGAGCAGTGCTGTGGGCACGTGATGATAAATGATGTTAATCTCCAACGGGATCATCCTGAAACCAGATCACGGAGGAACTTGAATTCTAGAATAAGAAGAGAATAAAGGATCAGTGTGGAATAAAAAAAATTAAATAGGAAATAAAGAATCCTTATAAGCTTCTGGCCAAAATCACATGCTTTGGGCATGTTCCGAGAAGAGGCTATTCCTTGGAGAAGGACATCACGCTTGAAAAAGTGAAGGGTCAGTGAAAGAGGCAAACCGTCAGTGAGATGATTGACACAGTGACCACAGCAATGGACTCAAGTGTGTCAGAGATGATGATGGCGTAAGATAGGACAGGGTCCAGATCTGTTGCTTATAGGATCACTGTGAGTCGTATTCAGCGACGGCTAACAAGAAGCAGCTTCAGCAGGGGTGAAAACCCCACTCTTTGGTGAGAAATGGAAGTGCTGGCTTTCTCTCCTGCCAGCTTACCCACCCACACATCTGCGTTCCCTCTCGTCCCTTGTCTGTGACTTTGAGCAAGATGAAAGCATCACATTCATCATCAAAAAGAACATAAATCGACAGATGAAGCCTTCTGAAAATTAAGTCCCTCCCTGTGTGCTTCAAAAACTTTTTCCAGGAGAGTCAAAAGAAAACCTGCTGACTGGGAAATAACATTTGGCAATGATATCTTATAGAAGGGTTTCATAACAGAAGTTTGCAGAATCTTACAGGGCCTTCCCAAAAACTGATAACCCAGTCACAAAATGGGCAAAGACGTGGAAAGTCTTTTCAAGGAGGATAACATTCGGATGGCAAACAGACACATAAAGAAATGCTCATAATCACCGGCAATGAGAGAGATGCAAATCAAAGCCACAATGGCATACCATCTCCGGTAATAGCAAAGTTTAACAGGACAGCAAGCAGTAAATGTTGGAGAAGCTGTGGGGAGATAGAAACTCTCATATATTGCTAGTAGAATTATAAGATGGTGCAACCACTCTAGAAGGCATTTTGGCATTTCCTCAAAAAGCTGAACATATGACTCAGCTATGGAACTGCTGGGAATATACCCCGAAGAAAATAGAACTGAGATACAGATGGAGATTTATAGACTTATGTTTATAGCAGCAATATTCACGATAACAAGAAAGTGCAAACAGCCCAAATGTCCAACAACAAATGAATGGATTGAGAAATGATGGTACATTCACAGCTCTAAGGAGCATATTTTGTAAATTATTATACAACATGGGAGAATCCGGAAAGCTTTATGCTGAGTAAACTCAGTCTCGTAAGGACAAATACTGCATAAGACCATTGTCGTAAAAATAGAAGGATAACTAGTAAGATGTAGATAAAAGCCCAAAAGGAGAAGGATGGGCAGAAGATGGGGAGGGAAGAAAATCACTAGAAGAGCAAGAGTTTGGTGAGCAGAGGAGGGAGGGAGGCTGAAGGGATTAGGAAGGACCCAATAGGGACCTGAAAAGACAGCATGATAGCAGCCATCAATGGTGATTAATTTTATAAAAAAAAATGTATATGAGTGATCGTTTAAAGCACAGTGTGGATATAGAAAGGTGTGAAACAGTGTACATGAATAATGTACAATGTATATGAATTTTGTATGTAAATCAATATAAAGTAAAAATAGAAAGGAGAGAGAAGGGGTGGGGGTGGGGGGGAAATCCAGGCTCTATCCTGAAATGCACAGCAGAAAGCAGATGCCGTCCGTGCATCTACAAGGAAGAACTGGTGATAACACTTGTTCGCATCTGTGTGCCAACCACTAATGCCAAAAAAGTGAAAACATTGAAATTGACTATTTTTAACAGATTCTGAAGTCATAAATTGATCACACGTTCAGTCATACCAACGAGTTCCCAATAGAAGGTGGAAACTGCAGACAAATGATTAGTAGTTGGAAAATGTGGCCTTTGTGGTAGACGTGACTCTGGAAATTGAATGAGAGAATTTTACAAGCCGAGTGGCTTTTTAATGCCGCTTGCCTCCCCCTCGCCCCCGATTTGGCCACAAAACAACGCTGAGATCTTTCTAGATGGAGCCTACAGGAGGCATGAGACCACTTACATCTGTGGAAGAAGAGGCAGAAGGTCATTCTCATCAGGCAGAACAAGATAGGGGCTGATCAGTCGCTTTTGTGCCATTTCAAGATGAAAACAAAACAAGCCAGATGTTTATATAAACTGGAAAACATTTTCAATTAAGTAATAATAAAATTTAAAAAACAAAATAAGGACTCAAACAGCAAATAAAAAATGTCCTACATTATGACCAAGTAAGATGTATTCCAGAGAAAGTGTTTTATAAAATAAACACCCTTGATGAAAATGCTACAGAAGACTAAAATAGAACAGAAATTTCCGAATAGGATTCAGGCCATATATAAAAAGCCCACAACCAACACTTACTCAGTGAAGAAAGATGGGATTGTTTTCCTCTTGATACTGAGAATGAAACAAAAATGCCTACTCCCATCACTTTTACTTAGTACTGTGATACAAGTTCTAACCAGAAAACAAGACAAGGAAAAGAAAAGATAATCATATTGGGAAATATACTAGGCACATAGTTTAAATACAGCAGCTGCTCTGTGGACCTCTTTAGAGTGCTAAAGAGCAACGATGACAGTCTAGAGACTAAGGTGCACCTGATCGGGCCATGGTCTTCTCAGTTGTTTGTGTTGCATCCAAAAGCTGGACATCATGGATAGCAAAAGAATTGATGCCTTTGAGTTATGGTGTTAGAGAAAAGTATTGGATTGCCAGGAGAACAAACAGGTCTTTCCTAGAGAGGATGAAACCAAGCTTCTCCTTGGAAGTGATGATTTTGAAGCTCTGTCTCACATACTTTGGGCACAAGGCCGGGAGGGACTAGTCCTTGGAGAGAGACATCATGTTTGGAAGGGTAGAGGGATAGCATAGGAGAGGAAGACCTTGGATGAGATAGACTGACACAGTGATGGTGGCAGTGGGGTCAGGTGTGTCACATGGTAAGATTAGCTCAGGATAGGGCAAAGTTAAGAAGTATTGTTCATAGGGTCACTATGAGTTGTAGTCGGCTTGATGGCCCGTAACACCACCACAGTAGAAGTGAACCAAATTGTAGGCTGTCAGGTCAACAGAATAAATTTTGTTCCTGTATGCCAGCAATGAGAAATCTAAAAGGGAAAGTAAGGAAGCAATTCAATCTACAGTAATATCTGAGAAAAGAAAATACATTTAGGGACCTCTCTAAAGTACTGAGGGGCAACAGTGTCTCTCTGGAGACTAAGGTGCTTGTGGTACAGGCCATGGTCTTTGCAATCACGTTATGCGTCAGTTGAACAGTGACTACGGAGGATAGAAGGAGAATTGATGCCTTTGAGCTGTGTTGTGGGAGAAGAGTTTCGAGGGTGCCATGGACTGCTAAGAAAACAGATGCATCTTGGAGAGGGTTAAACCAGGCTGCTCCTTGGAGGCAAGGATTCTGAGACTTCGTCTGACATACTTTGGTCATGTTGTAAGGAGAGAAGTGCATCATGTTTGGGAGGGTGGAGGGCAGGCACAGGAGGGGAAGGCCCTCTGGGAGGTGGATTGATTGAGTGACTGGGGTAATCGGGATGAGTGTGTCAGAGACAGTGAGATTGGTACAGGACAAAACAGAGTTTAGGGCTGTTGTACATAGCGTCGCTATGAGTCGCAAGGGACTTGACGGCACTTAACAACAACAACAACCAGGGATGTGAAAGAAACAATGAAAACTAAAATATTGCTGAAAGCTAGTTTAAAATCCTTAAATAAATGGAGAGATGTCCAACTGTTTATAGTTTAAAAGACAATATTGTTGAATAAATAAATATATATATATATATTATTCAAAGTGATCTGTAGATACAATGGATTTCCTATCAAAATTCCAACATCATCTTTACAGAAATAGATAACCCAGCCCTAACTTTATATGGAAATACAGGAGATCCCAAATAGCTAAAACAGTGTTATAATAACAAAATAGGACTCATGCTTTCTTATTTTAAATATGCAGTGTGCTTTCTGTCATCCAGTCTGGTACTGATACAACAGTAGACACACAAACCAATAGCATAGACTTGAGGGCCAGAAAGAGACCACACATCTATGGTCAGCTGATTTCTTTTACAAAGATGTTAAATCCATTCCAGCAGCATGGACAAATGCCCTTGATAAATACTGCTCAGGAAATTGGATTCCCATATCCTGAAAAAAAATGGGATCTGAGTCTCACATTATACACAAAACTAAGTTGAACCTGAAGGACCTAAACGTGCAAAGACTAAAATTCTTGGGAAAATTCTATGATGGTTTATCTACTAAAACAACAAGAGCACAAACAATAAAGGACTAAATAAATGGAATCTCGTCAAACTTCAAAACTTAGATCATCCAAAGGGTCTACCAAGAAAGTGAAAAGCTGCCAATGGAGAAATTATCTTCAGAAACTGTTTAGTTTCAAGAAGAATCTAAATACACATTTAATAACCAAAATGTACATTAAAATTTTACAACTAAAAGACGAAGAACCCAAGCATAAAATATGTAAAGGATTTGAATAGCTAATTTCCCCAAGCAGGCATTCCAGTAGCTGCATTTAGAACATGAAAAGGTGGTTGGTGTCATTAGCCATCACTGAGATGCAAATCAAAACTGCAAGTTACCATTTTATTCCCATTACAGTGGCTACATTTTTTAAAAAAAATAACATAAAATAACGTTACAGGGATTATGAGGAGTTTTAATATCTTTGTTCATTGAAGAAGAGTATGACATCAGAATTGAAGACTTACTGTTAGGTGTCATTGAGTCAATTGGGACTCACAGCAACCATGTAAACCACAGATCTAAATCTTGCCCTGGCCAGTCTGCACATTCTCTCTGTCTCTTCTCAAGCTGGGAAAGGTATACGATGGCCCTCAGTGAGATGGATGGACGGATGGATGCATGCATGCACTGGCACCGTGGGCTGGTGCAGGATGTGAAAGACTCTTTAGCATCCAGCACCTTGACGTGGCTGTATGCAACCTGCAGGAGGTGGAATTCTATTGAAAGTGAAAAGGACTTGGCACACTGATGAAGATCAATGAGTACAGCCCTCCGTGTGAATTACACGTCCACATCAAGAAAACTCCACAACGGGACCCACCGGCAACATCATGATGAAGGCTGAAGGTGTCCGCAGTTTCATTTGACTTGAGTCCCGAATCTGTATGCTTGGAAATCAGGGGAGCAAACAACATACTGCATTGGACACATCTGTGTATCGATTGTGGGGGAGCACCAACTCTTTAAAACCTTAAAAAGCTTTTGACAGCTAGAGTGCATCTGACCCAAGCTGTGTTCTTTCCACTTGCCTCAAAGGCTGGTCTGTGAAAGAAGGTAGAAAATAATTACTGCTTGTGAGTGATGGTGTCGGTGAAGACTATCGAGTATACCATGGATAGCCGGAAGAGCCAGCACGTGTTTTAGAAGAGTATAACCAGAAGGCTTCTAGAAATAAGCATGGTGTGCAATGTTCCTTGATGCTGATGAAGGCCGGAACACAAGGAGGTCTCTAAGGAATGTCAGGTTCACAGACACTAAAGGAAATGAGAACTTGCTGCAACTGTCAAGTGAGAGAGAACCTTCTGCTAGACCTGTTATCCTGAACTTGAACTTACAGCCTCCTACATTGTAAGAATAAATTTGTTTCCAAAGCCAAAATAGAAAGAAAGAAGGATGGCAACACTTCATCTCCTAGACCTTGGCTGTGTTACCAGGAGGGATCCGTTCCTGATTAAGATTGCTGAGTTAGGTGGAGCAAAGGGTCAGCTAGAAAAAAGAGGATGATTCTCAGCAAGATGGACTGAGGTCGTGGTGGCAACAGTGGGTTCAAACATGACCATGATGGTGAGGCTCGCAGACAACTGGCCGGTCTGTTCGGTTGTGCGTATTGAAGCTGTGAGTCAGAACCAGTTAGACGGTGCCTAAGAGCAAGGCAGCTTCCTGATTCTCCTTAGAAGCCAGATACTTGGAAGAACACAGGATACTAAAGTTGTTGTTGTTATGTGCCGTTCAGTCGCTTGCGACTCATAGCGACCCTATGTACAACAGCCCTAAACCCTGCTCTATCCTGTGCCAATTGCACTGTCTCTGACACACCCATCCCGATTACCCCAGTCACCGAATCAATCCACCTCATAGAGGGCCTTCCCCTCCTGCGCTGTCCCTCCACCCTCCCAAGCATGATGTCCCTCTCCAAGGACCGGTCTCTCCTCACAACATGTCCAAAGTATGTTAGACGGAGCCTCAGAATCCTTGCCTCCAAGGAGCCACCCGGTTTAATCCTTTCCAGGACAAATCTGTTTGTTTTCTTGGCAGTCCATGGTACCCTCAATACTCTTCTCCAGTACCACAACTCAAAGTCATCAATTCTCCTTCTATCCTCCCTTGTCATTGTCCAACTCTCTGATGCATAACAAGTGATTGCAAAGACCATGGCCTGTATCAGATGCACCTTAGTCTCCAGAGAGACACCGTTGCTCTTCAGTACTTTGGAGAGGATACTGAAGACGCTGATATATTTCTTTCTTATTCCCAGATCTTCAGAACACTGGTCATGTCTTTCCTTCTCTCATTGTTTTGGGGCCAGGGGAAACAGTAGTCACCTCAAGAGCCTTTTTTCTAACAGGACAGGCAGAAAATAGGCACATACTTAAGTCCGGGAAGAATTTGTCCAATGGTAATAGACGGAGAACCAGCTCAAGGAAGCAAGGTCTTAATAAGGAATGAGAGTCTTAATCTCATAAATGGCCACTTTGGAATGCTGTCAATTGTTTTCTTTTCACAAACACAGCCTGAGGTAGCTGTGGGCCCAACGAGAATGTCTTTGATCAGTCCACCACAAGACGGGCGGATGGGTAAGTAAACAATCCTGTAACTTCCACCACAAATTAATGCATCTTTTTAAGTGTATTCCCACAAAAGGAATTTGTAATCAGTTACCAAGACATTCCCAAATGTGTGGTGTCCTTCAACCAAATCAGGATGTTGTTCTTACTGCTGGGTACCGTCCCATGGCCTCCAATTCCTAGTGACCTCAAGAACCACAGAACCAGGCCCTGCCCAGTGCTGCATTGTCTTCACAGCTCTGCAGTGCTTAAATCCATTGCTGTAGCATTGTCAGTTGCTCTCGTGGAGGGCCTCTCTTTCACGTACCCACTTCTTTTCCAAGGCCTCTCTTGACAGCATTCCCAAAGTATACAAGATGAAATCACACCCTAAATCTTGTCCCTAAGGTACATTCTAGCTGCATTTCCTTCAAAACAGACTAGTTTGCTCTTTGGGCAGTCCATGGCATGCTTCCTATTCTTTGCCAACACAGTTCTTCTTTGGGCTTCTTCATTCATTGTCTTAAGTATCACATGAATCTGAGGTAATTGGGAATACCATGGCCTGAGTCAGGCACACCTTAGTCTTCAGAATGATGGCCTTACTCTTTAGCACTCTGAAGAGGTCTTTGACTGCATGTTTGCCAAATAGAACACGTCATTTGATTTCCTCACTGCTGTTTCCATGGGTCCTGATTGTGGATGTAAGAAAATAAAGTCATTCACAACTTAAGTTTTTCTTTCCATCTGTTACTATGTTGCCTACTGGTATAGTGATGAGTATTTTTGTTTTCTTGATGACGTATAATCCATATTGAAGGCTGCCATCTTTTATGGGGTTTTTGTGTGTGTGTGAGAAAAATTTGTATTTAGAATTAGCCAGCTGGACTCAGTTTAGATGATCCCAATTTTGTTGGCAACATCGAAAACGTCATAGTCAGAGCAAGTTGAACATAGGCCTGTTGAGCTTGGCCACATCAGCGTCATAGAGCTTCTTTACAGCTTGTTTAATTTGGTGCTTGTTGGCCTTGACATCCACAATGAACACAAGTGTGTTATCTTCTATCTTCTTCATGGCTGAGGGAAACTTGATGATGGCATAGTGGTCAAGTGTGTTTCTCCTGGGGACGCTCTTCGGGGGGTATTTGGGCTGCCTTCGGAGTCTCAGCGTCTTAGGCCCCCAGAAGATGGGTTACGTGCAGATCTTCTGTTTTTTGGCCATGGTTGCCCTTCAGGGCTCCTTCTTGGGCTTTAATGCCTTTGCTTTGGCTTCAGTTTTCGGAGAGGCAGGGGCTTCCTTCTTCACTTTCAGCACCATCTTCGTAGAAAACCATCTTTCAGATTCTTTCATTTGACCAACAAGGTTGTATCATCTGCATTTGTCAGCTTGTTGATGAGTCTTCTTCCTCCTGACCCCACATTGTTCTTCCAGCATCCCAGAAACACCCAGACCACCGCAGTCTGGCACACTGACCGCTAATGGTGTCAGCAGAGGACATCCTTCCTGACCACGTGCACGCAGCCATTGAATCCTTTCAGGGAGAATGCTTTGTTACCAGTTAACAAGTCACAAAGGGCACTAGTGTTGTTGCCTTCTGTTGCCTCCTGCCTTTTTCAGAAGAATTTTCTTCCTGAGTTTCTGAGCAGCAGTGACATTGGCTTTGACCCCTGGGCCAGTCTCGAGGGTCACGCCCCACACTTGCGTCCATGTGTGCTGAGGCTCTTTCCCAGTCACAAGGGGAGGAGGAGTCCACCAGTACCATCATTCAGACACAGCAGTTGCCTTTGCTGCGATTCTGAACTCTGTTGCCTTAGTGTCATAATTGATCCATAGCTGACCCTCCAGTGGCTTTCAGAGGCCGTGAGTGCATGGGAAGAGATTGCCCATCCTTCTCCATGGAGCTCCGCATGGCTTGGAGCCACTGGAGAGGGGCTGCATTTGGGTTAGCAGTGCAGCGCCCCTTGGGCTGAGTCATCAGAGCTGTTGTGTTCCCATGCAGCCAGTGCCCTGGTCAGTCTTCTCCTCCAGGCTAAAGAAGTGAGCCAGGTGGGAGAGACTAGGGGAAGGGGTGGTGCCAAGGTAGCACGGGGTGCAGCAAGTTCAGGGAGATCAGCCTTCAGTGTACAGCACTGGGCCCCTTCCAGGAGCCCGTGCTGGTCTTGCTTAGAGCAGTGTTGGCGTAGGCCGAGGCCCTTTGGGGCCACCAGGCCAGGAAGAAGGGTGCAGGTACAGAAGTGAAGGTAAAAAGGAAAGATAGGTTTATTCGAAAGTTACGTCCCGAAGGACGAGTCAGGCTTTCCTCCGTGGAAAAGAAGCAATGCAGGAGGCCACATACCAGTGAGATGAGGTCGTATTTAGGGCCTCCTCCTCTGGGTGTGCCTTGGGGCTGGAGTCTGGGCCAAGGAGATGACGTCACGGGGAGTTCAGAGGTTAGCGGGTGGTTGTCATTCTGGTCCCCGTTCTCTGACATCATTCATACGCCCCAGACACTAATTATGTTGTTTCCAGGGGCGAGTAGCTTATTCCACGCATGTCGTCTCTGGTTCTGCCTCCCCTGTCCTGTTGGTTCTAAACCTAGCACTGGTATGCGGTTCCCACAGTGGAATTAAATGAAAGGTCAGTCATATAAAAATAGGCTTAAAACAATCCAAATATTCTGAACTTGATTTAAAAAAAAAACAAAACCGTAAGTACCCTTTGAATCATGGGGGGGGGGAAATCACAATAATTTGAGATCTTTAAATGGTTGAAAATACAGCACATTTTTAAGATGGAAGTAGAGCACTGCTGAGAATGAGTTTTGTAGCTTTAAACGCTTAAATGAGAAGAACAGCTAGTGTGAGTAACTTCAAGAGGCTAGAAAATGATAGTGATTCAAACCCACTGTTGTGTATCGTCAAGTCTGAGCCCACCCACAGCTGACCCTCGAGGGGTCAGAAGTAGGAAATCCATGTGAGGGGACTGTCCGTCTTACTCCCATAGAGCAGCTGATGGATTCAAACCGTGTACTTTTGGATCTGCAGCCCAATTCCTTACCACTCACAGGGAGCTCTGGTGGCCTAGTGGTAAGAAGCTGTGCTGCAATCCCAAAGGCGTGGGGTTCAAATCCACCAGCCGCTGTGTGGGAGAAAGGTGGACAGTCTCCTCCTGTGTAGATTCACTGGAGGAACAGCTGTGGGTTGGTTCCAACTCTACAGGACACAGCCACAAAGTGAAACCACCAGGGCTCCCTAAGAAAACCCCCCTAAATTCAAGAAAACAGCAAAGAGCATGTTGTCGTTGTGTGCCGTCAAGTCATTTGCGACTCATAGCGACCCTATGCACAACAGCCCTAAACCCTGCTCTATCCTGTGCCAATCGCACTGCCTCTGACACACCCATCCTAATTATCCTAGTCACCGAATCAATCCACCTCATAGAGGGTCCTCCTCTCCTGCGCTGTCCTTCCACCCTAGCAAGCATGATGTCCCTCTCCAAGGGCCAGTCCCTCCTTGCAACATGCCCAAAATATGTCAGACGAAGCCCCAGAATCCTTGCCTCCAAGGAGTTGCTTGGTTTAATCCTCTCTAGGATGAATCTGTTTTCTTGGTAGTCCAGGGTACGTTCAAAACTCTTCTCCAGTATCACAGCTCAAAGGCATCAATTCTTCTGTCCTCCCTAGTCATTGTCCAACTCTTTGATGCATAACAAGTGATTGCAAAGACCATGGCCTGTATCAGGCCCACCTTAGTCTCCAGAGAGACACCATTGCTCTTGAGTACTTTAGAGAGGTCCCTAACAGCAGACTTTCCCATCGCAATACACTTTTTGATTTCCTGACTTCTGGTGCCAAGTGTGTTGACTGTGGAGCCGAGCAAACTGAAGCTGTGAACAATCTCAGTCTCTTCGCCATCCATCCTGATGCTACCGATTGGTCCAGTGGTGAGAATCTTTGTCTTCTTGACATTGAGCCTCAGTCCATACTGAAGGCTGCAGTCCTTGACCCTCTGCAGCAAGTGCATGAGGTCCTCCTCAGTTTCAGCAAGCAGGGTTGTGTCATCTGCATATCACAGATTGCTAATAGATCTTCCACCATAAGTGAGGTAAAAAAGTGGGAAGAGGAGGGAAAAATCCGTGGAGCTTAGATTTGGGGTTCCCACGGGAGGCCAGGACCTCCTCTTCCCACCAGGCAGGCCCAGCTGCCCAGCCCAGAGGTCGGTTTTCACCACAGCTGGGGACCCAGGTGTCAGCTCACTGTTTCCGGGTGACCAGGGAAATAGGGAGGACGTTACCTGCAGGCGAAATCCCCACAAGGAAGAGGAGGGGCCTGTGTCAACCCTTCACGTGCAGCACTGTTCTGAAGGCCGGGGGTCTGCCGGTGTTGAGTGAAATGGTCCGTAGGTAGCATTTCCACAGTGAGGCGGCAGGTAGCGGCCAGCTGGAGGAGCTGGGGACTGTCCTACACTTGACCATCTGACTCTAGGGGTGCTTGGTGACCTGCCCCCCAGTTTCCTGGCCTTAGGATATGGCTTTCTCTCTACTCACGTCCTCACCAGGTGGGGCCCTGGTCTTGGCCACTTTGCTGTCCACAGTCCTGCGTACTCCTTTCTTTTTTTTCTTTCTTTTTTTTTTTGCTAGAACATAATTCACTTTATTTGTTATAGAAAACCCACTAGGTGGTGGCCACAGCTGGAGCCTGAGTCCTCTGCACGGAGACTCTGGTGTGAGTCTTCACAAGATGATCTGTGAATTCCTGGTAGGGAGACTTGGTGAACACCGTCTCTTTCCAGAGATCTGGGGTCAGATAGCTGTAGGTCTTTGAGATGGCATCAAAGGTGGCCTTAGCAAAGTTGCCCAGGGTAGCTGTGCAGCCCCTGGCTGAGGTGTAACAGTCATCAATTCCAGCCATCATCAACAGCTTCTTAGGCACAGGGGCCGAGACGGTTCCAGTGCCTCGGGGTGCAGGGATCAGACGCACCAACACAGAGCCACAGCACCCAGTCACCTTGCAGGGAACGGTGTGAGGCTTGCCAGTCTTGTTCCCCCAGTAGCCACGCTGCACAGGGACAATGGAGAGCTTGGCTAGGATGATGGCTCCACGGATAGCAGTAGCCACCTCCTTGGAGCACTTGACGCCCAAGCCAACATGGTCATTATAGTCTCCGATGGCAACAAAGGCCTTGAATCTGGTCCGCTGGCCAGCACGTGTCTGCTTCTGCACTGGCATGATTTTCAACACCTCATCCTTGAGGGACATGCCCAGGAAGAAGTCGATGATCTCAGATTCCTTGATGGGCAGGGAGAAGAGATAAATCTCCTCCAATGATTTAATCTTCATATCTTTCACCAGGCAGCCCAGTTTGGTGACGGGGAGCCACTCCTTGTCCTCGGCTTTGCCTCCTCGAGCTCCGTGGCCCCGACCCCGCAGACCGATACCGAAGCCTCTGCAGAAACTGCCGCGGGCTCCCATCCCAGGGCCTCCAGGCCCTCCCGCTGCACCGGCGTCATCCGCCATTTGGTGTTTTCTCAGAAAAGAAGCGTACTCCTTTCTGAAAGGCAGAGCGGAGGGAGGAGAAAGACCGATTACAGAAGTTGGACAGACCCTTTCTGCTGTGTTGCCTTCAGAACGTTGCTTACCCTCTCTGATTCAGGTTTTAAAAGGGAGCCCACCAACTGTTGACTGTTGGCAGCTCCGGTACGGCCAGACCAGACACACCACAAGTGAATGACTTAAACAACAGAAATGTGTTATCCTGTAGTTCAGGAGCTGGGAGTAAAAATCCAGGACAGTGGCTCTTAGAGGAAGGCTTCCTCTCCCATCTTTACCTTTTATCCTAGTTCCCTTGGAGATTCCACATAGCTTGGCATATTGTTGTTAATAACTGTCATCATTTATCAAAGGTCATACAGTTTCTAGAGGTGTGTTGTTTAGGAAGTGGATGCCACTCCTGCACTCATGCTTGGCGTGAGTCTTCCTCCATTTCTGCTCTGTTGACTGAATCAAGATACACCCTGCACTCACTCACTCTGCTGCCTTAGCCAAGACCAGCCATTCATACCTAGGTGGGTTTCTAACCAGAGGCGCAGACATTAGGATTTGCCACACAGATCTGTTGTTTGGTGCCGTCGAGTTGACTATGAGCAGTAGCAACTCTGTTCAGCAGCTCTGGGCCCGGGCCTGGCCTGGGCCATCCTCATGACCTCTGATACACTTTGGTCCACTGTTGTGGTCACAGTGTCCATCACGATGCTGCCAGTTGGCCAACTGGTAAGAATCTTTTTTTCTCTTGATGTTGAGATGCAGTCCATATGGAAGATTGTCATCCTTGACCTCCTGCAGCAAATGCTTCAGGTCCTCAGTTTTACCAATGAGAACTGTGTTATCTGCATAGCCCAGGTTGTTGATGAGTCTTCCTCCAATCTTAGTGCCAGATTCTTCATAAAGTTCATCCTCTCACAGTATCTGTTCCTCGTAGATTAAAAAGGTATGGAGACAAGACACGTCTCTAATACTCTCTTTTCTTTTTTTGAACCATGCAGTGTTTCCTTGCTCTGTTTGTACCGCTGCGTCCTGGTCTAAGTATAGGTTTCAGATGAGCACAGTCAGGTGTTCTGGGATTCCCATTCTTCTCAGTGTTAGCCACAGTTTGTCGTGACCCACATAATCAAATGCTTTTGCATAGTCAATAAAACACAAGCATTCTTCTGGTACTCTCTCTCCTTTCAGCCAAGAGCTATCCGATATTGGCATTGATGCCCCCACTGCCACAGCCTCTTCTAAACCACCTTGTATTTTTGGAAGTTCGCTGTCAATGCATTGATCCAGTCGTGCTGTTGTTGTTATGTGCCATCTGTTTGCTTGTGACTCATAGCAGTAACCATATGTACAACAACTCTGAACCCTGTTCTATCTTGAGCCAACTTCATTGTCTGTGACACACCCACCCCCATTACCCTAGTGCCTGGGTCAGTCCATCTCCTCCGGGGTCTTCCTCTCCTTTGCTGTTCCTCCATCCTTCCAATCAGGAGGCCCCCTCCAAGGACTGATTCCCTTCTTGCACTGTGCCCAAAGGACGTCAGACAGAGTTTTAAAATCATTGCCTCCAAGAAACAGTCTAGTTCACCCTCTCTAGAACAAACCTATTTGTTTGTTCTCCTAGCAGTCCATGGTATCTTCAGTACTCTTCTGCAGCACCACAGTTCAAAGACATCAATGCTGCTTCTATCCTTAGTTATTGTCCAGCTCTCTGATGCATAGCAAGTAATTGTGAAGACCATGGTCTGGATCAAGTGCACCTTAGTCTCTAGACTGACGTCATTGTTCTTCAGTACTCTGGTGAGGTCCCTGGCAACAGATTTTCCTAATGGAATTTGTTGATTTCCTGGCTACTGGTACCAAAAGTGTTGATTGTGGAGCCAAGCAAGCTGGTGCTGTTAACAATTTCAATCTCTTCACTATCTATCGCGATGCTGCATTTGGCCCCATGCTGAGAATCTTTGTTTGTTTTTTCATTATGAGCTTCAACCCCGTACCGAAGGCACCATGGCCTGGATCAGGTACACCTTAGTCCTCAAACTAACATCATTGCTCTTCAATAATTTGGAAAGGTCCCTGACTGCAGACTTTTTCAGTGCGGTACATTTCCTGGTCTCTCCTGACTGTGAGTACCAAGGGTCAGATGAAGTTGTTGACAATTTCAATCTTTTCTCCATCTATCATGATGTTGCCTATTGGTCCATTGATGAGAAGTTTTGTTTTCTTGACATTGATATACAATACATATTAAAGGCTTCGGTTTTTGATCTTCTGCAGCAAGTGGATCACCAAGAAAGATGACCCACCAGAATGTAGAAATTACTGAACAATATCATTAATACCATGTGAGCTAAATACTGCTGAAAAACAACTATAACAATACATAGAAAACTACCAGAAGTTCAAGTTGGATTTAGAAGAGGCTGTGATACCAGAAGTATCATTGCTGATAACAAATGTATCCCAGCTGAAAACAAAGAATACCAGAAAAGTGTCTGTTTGTGCTTTATTGGCTGTGCAAAGGCATTTACTGTGCGTATCATAACAAATTATGGCTAACGTTGTGCCGAATGGGAATCCCAGAACACTTACCTGTGCTCATATGAAGCCAGTACATAAACCAAGAAGCTGTTGGCTGAACAGATCAAGGGAAGAACTGCATGGTTTAAAATCAAGGAAAGTGTCCGTTGAGGCTTTATCATTTCTCCTTATCTGTTCAATCTGTATGCTAAACAAATTATTTGAGAAGGTAGACTCTATGAAGAAGAATGTGGCATCAGGATTGGAGGAGGACTCATCAATAACCCAGCTTTTCTTTGGCTGTTGCTGTTGTTGTTATGTGCCGTCGT
>NW_006399879.1:3298668-3300706 GCF_000299155.1 Elephantulus edwardii | reverse complement strand
CTTCCAGTCAGTTGGCCAAGTGGTCGTTCTCCAGATTTCTTGGCACAACTTGGTGAGCACGTCCAGGGCAGCATCTGTTAACTGAAATATGTCAATTGGTGTAGTCCATGAGATATTCAGTACTCTTCTCCAACACCACAACTCAGAGGCATTGGTTCTTCTTGTATCATCCTTCATCATTGTCCAACTTTCAGATGTATAACAAATAATTGAAAACCCCATGGATTGGATCTGGTGCACCTTGTCTTTAAAGTGACGTTATTGGAACCTTGGAGAGGTCCTTAACAGCAAATTTCCCCACATGGTGTATCTTTTGCTTTCTTGACTGCTGATTCCAAGAGTGTTGATTGTGAAGGTGATTGCTGCAGGCAAGAAGGCCCCTGCCCAGAAGGAGAAGGCTGGAGGCCAGAAGGCTGGACCTGCAAAAACTCAGAAGGGTCTGAAAGCCCCAGCCCAGAAAGCGCCTGCTCCGGAGGTGTCAGACGAAGAAAGCAGAAGAGGGGAAGCCGCAGTGCTGGTGGCAGGTCCAAGGTAAAGCTTCCACTACGTTCTGGAGGCAGTCTTCATCCAGCAGCAGACGCACCTGGACTTTTCCAGTAGGTCATAAGACCAGAATTGACACCAAGGTCCATCTGGCATCAGCAGTGCTGTTCCTGGGGCCATGGCCTCTTCTGAATCCAGCCTGAGGTTCTGGCAGGTCCCAGTCAATGAGCTGGTGCAGCTGCTTTTGAAGAATCTTCAGCAAGCTGTCATTTGCATGTGATACATATGCTGTTGTCTGTTCATTTCCAGTCTTTTGGATCACCTTTTTTAGGAATGAGGACAGTTAGGGTTCTCTTCCAGTCAGTTGGTCAGATAACTGTCTTCCAACTTTCCTAACACAGCCTGGTGAGCGTGTCCTTGGTGGCATCTGTTTCCTGAAACACTTCAATCAATTTTTCCCCCCAGTGCCTTCGAGAAACTGAAGACCTCTTCCTACAGTGCTGTTAGTTCTTGAGCTTATATTGGGTTCACACATCCAGCCTTTTGATAGTGGCCTAGTGCTTGACCACTAGGCCACTAGAATTCCTTTCCAGTCCAACTCCCACCCCACCAACCCCCAAGTTAAAGACCACACAGAACAAATAAAAAGCAAAGCTACTGGTGTCGCCTAAGTTCAGGTTCATGGCCAACTTCCACTGGTTTCTGAGGCTGTGCCCCTATGTAGGAGATGCCCATCTTTTCCCGGAGAGCACCTGGTATTTGAACCACTGGACTTCAGCAGTCCCCCATGTAACATACGTCCCACCAGGGCAGCTTTTTGTTTCTTTTCTCTCGGTTCCCTTCTTCCTCTGAGACCCCTAGTGCAGCACTGAGGATCAGAGGTGACAGATCTGTCCTTCTAATCACTGTGAAGAGTGTCTCACCATTAAAGTCGGTGTGTTTCACTTTAAAAAAGAAGAGACTGTTGAAAAGAGTGTTGATTGTGGCCACAAGTGGGATGAAGTTGCTGGCAATTTCAGTCCTTCCTCCCTCTGTCGACATGCTGTTGCCTGTTAGCCTGGTGGTGAGGGTTTTTGTAATCGAGATTTGGAGGCTCCTTCCCACTCACCCTTATATTGTTGTTCCTCCTGCTTTTATTTCCTCCTTCCCCTTCCTTATTTCCACTGAATTCCTCCAAAACTTACAAAGAGAGAATCCAGGTACTAAGAAAAGGCAAAATTCCCCGCTATCCCTGGAATATGACTAAAGCCTTGCAGTGTTTACTTGCTCTGTCCTGACGCCTCCTTCCTGGTCCAGGTATAGGTTTTACCTGTGCACAATTCAGTGTTCTGGGAACAGGGAAGAAGATCAGTAGTTGGAAAACATGGAGTTGGTGACAGGAATGAAGCTGGAGATAGAATGATTGAATTTTGCACAATGACTTATTCATTGCAAATACGTTTTTTAAGAGACATAAACGTAGATTATACACATGGATTTCACCTGATGGTATGCATAGGAATCAGATCGATTACATCTGTGGAAAAAACCGCTGGAGAAGCTCAATATCAGCTGT
>NW_006399879.1:3276946-3296553 GCF_000299155.1 Elephantulus edwardii | reverse complement strand
AGGCAATGAGATTGGCACAGGATAGAGCACGATTTAGGGCTGTTGTACAAGGGGTCGCTATGAGTCGCAAACGACTCGACGGAACATAACAACAATGTTAGACATAACTTGTTGTGATCCACACAGTCAATTGCCTTTGCATAGTCAACAAAACATAGATATGTACATTCCTCTGATACTTCTACATTCAGCTAAGATGCATCTAACGTTGTCTGTAATGGTAGCTGGATCTTGTCCCTAGTACCGTGGCCTCTTCTAAACCCAGCTTGCACATCTGGCAGTTCTCTGTCGATGTACTGTTCCAGTCTTTTTTTTTTCCATCATCTTCAATGGGATTTTGTTTGCGTGTGACTTTAGTGGTACTATTTGATAATTCCCACACTCTGTTGTATTATCTTTTTTTGGAAAGGGAATAAATATGGATCTCTTCTAGTCAGTTGACCAGGTTGTTTTCCTCCAGATTTCTTGGCACAACCAGGGAAGTATCTGTTTGTTGAAATAGTTGGTATGCCATCAATTCCTGGGGCCTTGCATTTTGCCAGTTCCTTCAGAGTGTGCATCAGGGATGCATCCTGTCTCCATACCTTTTCAGCCTATGTGCAAAGCAGATAATTCAGGAGGCTGGACTTTATGAGGAGGAATGTGGCGTCAGGATTGGAGGAAGATTCATCAACAACCAGCTTTATACAGATAGCACAACCTTGCCTGACAAAACTGAGGAGAACCTGAGGCATTTGTTGCAGCGGGTCAGTGACTACAGTCTTCAATTTTGATTGAAGCTCAACATCAAGAAAACAAAGACTCTCACCACTGGGCCAATTGGCAGCACCACAATAAATGAAGAAGAGATTGAGATTGTTAACAGTTTCCACTTGCTTGGTTCCAACAGTCAACATTCTTGGCACCAGCAATTAGGAAATCAAAAGACTAAAATTGCATTAGGGAAATCTGTTGTCGGGGACCTCTCCAGAATGCTGAAGAGCAATGATGTCAGTCTAGAGACTAAGGTGTACTTGATCCAGGCCATGGTTTTCTCAGTTACTTGCTGTGCGACAGAGAGCTGGACAATGACTAAGGATGATAGAAGACTTTACACCTTTGAGTTGTGGTGCTACAGAAGAGTATTGAAAATACCGCAGACTGCCAATAAAACAACCTTGGAGAAAAGGATTTTGAAGCTCCATCTCACATACTTTGGGCACATGACCAGGAGGGACCGTTCCTTAGAGAAGGACATCATGAGAGGAAACCCTGAATGACATGGATTGACATGGTAACTGGGCCAGTGAGCTTAAGTGTGTCCGAGTCAGTGGGACTGGGCAGGGTTCAGATCTATTGTTCATAGGGTCTCTGAGTCACAGGGTGTTCACCAGTACATAACAACAACATGACTAAAGCAGGGAGGAAGGCCTTATTTACATTTTTGCCAGTTATTTCTTGTTATTTTTAGGAGCCATGAAGCCAACTAGATTCCCCGTGACCCTGTGAACTACAGATCTGAACCTTGCCCTGTCCTTCACCGTCCTCACAATCTCTGCCGTGCTCAAATCCAGCGTTACCCACTGTCAGTCCACCTCATTGAGAGTCTTCCTCCCTTTCGCTTTTCCTTCACCTTCCGTGGCATAAGTCTGTCTCCAGGGACTGATTTCTCCTGAAAATATGCCCAAAGTAAATGAAATGAAGCATCGAATTCTTGCCTCTGTTGAGACACTCTTGTTGCACTGGTTTAAGATAGATTTGCATCTTATTTGGGCAAGCTATCGTATATTCAACTCTTCTCCATCACCACAGTTCAAAGGCAGTGATTTTTCTTCAAGTCTTCTGTTTTCCATCTCCAGCTTTCAGAAGCACAGGAAGCAACTGAAAATGCCAAGGCTTGGATGAACTACACCTTGGTTGTTAAACAGACACCTTTGCTCTTTAGGACTTTGGAGAGGTCCTTGACAGCAGATTTCCCCAGTGACGCTTGTCTTTACCGTTTCTTGACTACAACTACCAAGGATGTTGAAATGAAAGTGTTGGCTTCAGTCATTTCTCCATCTATCATAATGTTGCCTTTTAGTCCAGTGATGAGGGGTTTTGTTTTCTTACTGTTGAATGTTACCTATATTGAAGATTGTAGACTTTGATCTTCTTTGGGAAGTGCTCCAAGACTTCTCCAGTCTGCAAACAAGACTGTGGCAACTGCATAAAACACAGGTTGTCGCTGAGTCTTTCTCCAATCCTGAGGCCACATTTCTTCTTCATGTAGTTCAGCTTCTGAAATTATTTTCTCAGCCTGCTGATAGAGTAAGTACAGGAAAAAGGTATAACCTTTCCTGCTTTTAAACTATGCAGTGTTCCCTTGTTGTGTCTGGACAGCTGCTTCTTGGTCTAGGTATAGGTTTTGCGTGACTGTTGTGAGATTCTCAATCTCGATGTTAACCATAATTTGTTATGATACACACAAACATACCTTTGCATAGTCAATAGAACATGAGTAAATATCTTTCTAATAGTCTCTAACTTTCCACCAAGATCCTTCTGACATCAGTAATGATATCCCTTGTGCCACCGTCTCATCTGAATCCAGCTTGAATTTCTGGCAGTTCCCTGTGGATGTACTGCTTCAGTCATTTTTAAATAATCTTCAGCAAGCTTTTGCTTGCATGCAATATTAATGATATTGTTTGACAATTTCCACCTTCTGTTGGATCACCTTTCTTGGGAATGGGAGCAGATGTGGGTCTCTTCCAGTCAGCTGACTGAGTGACTGTCTTCCACATTGGTTGGCACAGGCTGGTCAGCATATCCGGGTCTGTATCCGTTTGCTAGAACACCTCAGTTGGTGTTCCATCACTTCCTGGGGTCTTTTTTCTTTTTTCTTCTTCTTTTCAAAGCCTTCAGTACAGCTTGGACTTCTTCCTTTAGTGGTACTGTTGGTTCTTGATAAAATCATATTTCCTGAAATCGTTCAGCATCTACCAGTTCTTTTTGGTTCAGTGACTATATTTCTTCCATCTTCTTTTGATACCTCTTGTGTCCTTCAAGATTTTGCCCGTGGAGTCCTTCAGTTTTGCCACTTGAAGCTTAAGGTTGTTCTTCAGTTGAGTTTGAGAAATGCTGAGTATTCTTCCCCTTTGGTTCATGCCTTATAATGTAGAACATTCCAGTGCTTGGGAACTGAGGCAGAGCCGAAGCCTTGCGGTTTGGGCAAATGTTTACTAAGAACCGGACACGTCTCTCCATTCAAGCTCTGCCCTCCTCCCGGGCTCCCATGTTGTTCCAGCTGCCATGACACTCCGGTGTGAGTTGGGGGTTCTGAGCTGGTTCCCAGGGTAACAGGATCAGCGATGTGAAGATGCTCAGGGCAGGAGCGTTTGCCCGTGTGTCCATGGCACACCGTCCTGTACAGGGCACTGGAGACTGCACTGCTGCTCTCTGGAGAGCTCTTCCGACAAGGCGTGGAAGCTGCGTGTGAGACTCAGGGACTGACTGGTCTGAGTCATGAAGTAGTCGCCTTCTGTGTTTTGTCAGGGACAATGTCAAGGCAGAGATGCCAGTCCAAAGCTCTGAAGTTCCTGTCGTGTCACACGTGTGCTTGGAGCCAGGAGACACAGCCACGCATGAACCAAGCTGCTCATCTCAGGGTGGGGGCCCTCCAGGCTTGCCAAGGCTGTCCTTAGAGTGATGGGCTGTTGACGTGAACAAGGTCTCTCTCGCTCCTTTCCCCCACAGGAAGCGTTTGCCACCAAGGCCCCTCATACCTTGGACTGACACCAAGCCAGGCCAGTGTGTCCAAGAACCTCAGGTAGGCCGCACACTGGTTGCTTTGAATACTTGATGTGAAATTGGAAATGAAACAATCCTTTGGTGTAATCTGACTTCATTGTAATCTAACTGCAGTTAGTTACTCCAAAAGTGTCTGTCGTTGTTTGCGGTCCTCTTGTTGCTGTTTGGAGGAAGGCGATACTGTGTGGCCGGTACTGTTCCCTGGGGAGGGGCACTTACAGTCCTTTCACTGTCTTGATCTCACAGCAGGACGAGCACTGATGCAGAAGCTTCTCCACATGCAGTCCAGTCACCTTGGTCTCTGGGGTTCCCTACCTCGAGGGTGTAAACTCACCGCCCCAAACGTTCCTGTCCAGCCTTTGGACGTGGTGGGTCCATTGATCCCCCACAGATAGTCCTTAAAAGAGCACAGTGCTCCAGGCCAGCAGCCTCCACTTCTGAAGCTGTCATTTGGTTTTCAATTCAGAGAAGATTTTTTTTTGGTTTTAGGATTAACGTTTAAATAAAACAAGCAGCATTCATGGGAGGGTTTATATATACAGATTTGTCTTTTTGTTTCTGGAGCTGAAATATATCCAGAATTCCCTCCAGGGTAGGTGTAAAAAGCCCTAATTTAAAGGTGCCTCATGTTCTGTCACCGGAATGAGGGAGGTCTGAGATCTGCTGTCTGTGAAGGCGGTGTGGCCTGCATCCTCGGCCCCGTGGGCCAGAGTCCTGCTGGTGTACCGCAGAGCAGTAACGGACAATTTGTAGAAGAATGAACTTGCCTGTGCGCAGTGAGACTTGATTGACAAAACGTGAGGGGCTTGCACAGTATGACTTGATTCCCAAAATGTGAGGGCTCATTAAAGCCCAGGGCTTGTAGTTTGCTGACCCCAGAAGTAGAACATGATTTACTTCACAAACGTTTGGGGACCCCAGTTCTTGTGCTGCACATTTAAGCACACACCTCACCTCCTACTTTATCTACAAAGGTTGTCATCCTAACCTGATGTCCTGAAGGCAGAACCCATGCCTGCCCCGTCCTTTCTCCCAGAAAGCCCTCTGACAGCTTCCTGGGTCCTACAGTCAAGTCCATGCTTGGTCATGTGGTCTGGCCCAGCCTGCTGGCCTCCCGGCACTCTTCCCAGTGCCCCACTTCCTCACTCCGCACCCACAGTTACAGAGAGCCTGTCCACACACTGGCTCGCCCACGTGCCATGCCCTCACACCTGCACCCAGGAGTCCAGAAGCCCCACTGTTCTCCTGGGGAAAGCCTCACCCGGAACAGAGCCACCGAGCCCCCTCCTCAGGGAGCCTTTTCCAGAGTGAATGCCACCCCCTCCACACACTCCAGGAGAGCAGGCCGGCCTTGTGCACTGACCACCCCCACAGCATCCATGGCCTTCAGTGCTCTGTCCGCCCTCGGAGCACTGGCCATGCTCTGTTTCTACACTTGAGCACACATCTCTGCCCTGTGGTGAATGGATGGACAAACAGACAACAGAGCAAGAGGGGGCTGAGCAGGGAGAAGAGACCAGCTTCCCGTGAAGTGGTCCAGATGGAAGGTCCAAGGAGTGAGTCAGGATATGGCGTAGGTGGCGCTGAACACCTGGTCCAGGAGGACACATGACGGCAACTCCTCTCCCTGGTGGCAGGGTCAGATGGGAGGCCAAAGCTGCCCTGAGAGGTGCTGTGTCCACACGCTGATGGGGACACATCTTCCTGCAGGGGGGGGGTTGAGTGGGAGGCTGAAGCTGCCCTGAGGGGTGCTGTGTCCACACGCTGCTGGGGGACTCCTGTCCCCCGGTGGTAGAGTAGGTTGGGAGGCCAGAGCTGCCCTGAGGCTTGCTGTGTACTGTTTCTGGAGGACATACTGATGGAGACCATCTTTCTGGGTGGCTGGTCTAATGGGAGGCCAAAGCTGCCCTCAGGTGTGCTGTGTGCTGTACCTGGAGAACACACTGACTGGGATCCATCTCCCTGGGTGGTTAGGGTGGGGTGGGGAGGGGAGTCAGATGGGAGGTCGAAGGGGCCCTGAGGCGTGCTGTGCATTCTTTCTGGAGGACATGCTGATGGGGACTCATCTCCCTGGGTAGCGGAGTCCAGTGGGAGGCCGAAGCTGCCCTCGGGTGTCCTGTGTCACTAGTGGTTCCTAGAGGGACACATTTACAGGAACGCATGATAGTGGAGTTGAGTGGGAGGCCCAAGAAGTTACCCTCCAGTGTGCTGAGCTGGGCACTTAGAGAACCTCAACTCTGAACACTAAACCAGTCCACCGACAGCACAGAGGTGGAGCCCTCAAATGGGATGTGAGCCTGCATTGTGAGAAGGTTCTAGAACTGCCAGGTGCATCGTTGAGTTTGGGCAGCAGGTGCTAGGACAGCCATGAGCATTCTGGCCGTGGGGAGCTGGACGGCACAGTGCAGGCCTCCGGGTAACAATGTGGAGGTTCTCGGGGTCCACATTAAACCCCTGCCTGGCTGTGTCGTCTCAGACCCAGACTTCTGTGAGGGAGTTGCTGTAACTAATGCCATCATTATATCATCATTACATCAGAGTAGATTGAGTAGACCATAACTTACCCTTGGCTTTTCACTGTCTGTGGAGGACAGGACACTGTTGAAGGTTTTGTTGGTGATGGGGGCAGCAGGGCCGGGGAGCTGTGTCCAGGTGCTGCCCACATGTCCCTCACCCCACCGAGGCACACATAAAACCAGCGATGGCTTTTATAGGGTAGTTACTGCTGGAATTCCCTTGCAAAAGGGAATTTGGAGCACTACTGATTTTGTTCGGTGCTGTGTTTCTTACCAGAATCCCACCACTCCAGATCCCCTACAAGGGTCGGTCACAGATGTCACCACTACCACAGGTGCAAGGAAGAGCTGTGAGAAATGACACCCCCAGCTTCTTGGGCTCCCAGGCCTCAGCCAGGTGGCCACCCATCAGCATAGCTGGCCTTCTGCAGCGACAGCACTCAGGCAAGTTTGCAAAACAAAGTATTTCTCTTAGAAAAGTGCACGTACGTATGTGGAGAAAAGTAAAGAAACACTTGTCACAAAAACAGCACAAAATTGTCCATCTTCTCAAAATCATTTGTGCCCATTTCATTGATAGCTCAGAAATTCAGTGACAATTCTTTTTTTGATCCCTGTGGATTTTTCAGTTATGATTGAAGACAACACTTGTTAATAATACTTTCAGAGCAGTTTCTGACATGTAAACTTGACAGTTGTATGTTTGTTCACATATATTCATTCTTTCTCACAAATGTGTGTGTGTGAGAGAGAGAGAGATCATTTTTCTAGCACTGGAGACCTTGTTTCCCTCAACACTGTAAAGTGGGGCCTTACCTCAAAACCAAAATGAACACTTCCATCCTGACTATAACTCTCCCTCTCGCTGCTGCCCTAGGGCCCACTCTCCATGGGGACTTCAAACAGTAATGAAGAGGACACTTCCACCAGCCGTGTCTAGGTGCCCAGTGCCCTCGGCCAGCCCGACAGCATGTGTTAAGCAGTAAATGTAATTCCATGCTTGGTTGATAAAATAATGTCATTTCTTAAATAAAGTGTTTTTCTTCCATCAATGGGGATAGCATGTATGTGACATATTTGATACCTGGCTCTTCTTAAGGAGCCCTGGTGGCAGAGTGGGTTAAGGATTCGTCTGCTCGCCAAGCCAAAAGGTCAGTAGTTTGAACCCACTCGCCGCTCTGCGTGAGAGTGATGAGGCATACTCCTCTCATTAGTCTTCCTGGTAAGGTTTACAGCCCCAGACACCCTGAAGGCCAGTCACCGTGAGTCAGCACAGCAGGTATAGGTACCTTAGAGTGTACCATACAGTGTTGTTAGTTGCCATCAAGTATGACCCGTAGGAACACTGTGAACGACAGATCTGAACCCTCTCCTGTCCTGTCTCCTCATCCTCCTCATCTCTGACACCGTAGAGCCCATTGCTGCAGTCACTGTGTGTCAGTCCATCTCATAGAGGGTCTTCCTCTCTTTCATCAACCCTCCACCTTCCCAAGCATGATGTCCCTTTCCAAGGACTAGCCTCTCCTCGCAGTGTGTCCAGAGTGTGTGAGATGAAGCTGTTGGTTTTGCCTCCAGTGAACACGCCGGCTGAACTTTCTCTAAGACTTCTGTTTGTTATTTTGACAGTCCGTGGGGTAACCATACAGTAGCGCTGCTTTTAAAACCTGAAGCTGGAGCAGAATGAACACGGATAGATTGGTTGATGCGGAGCCCTGGTAATACAGTGGTTAAAGAACTAAAAGTTGGTGGTTCAAACCTACTAGCTGGCCCAGAAGAAATCGGGAAGGGCCAGTCAGCTGCATCCAGTGGGTCTCTCTGGGTCAGGATTGGCTCGATGGTTGGTTGACTCTCTCAACCTTTTCTAAGAGCAGCTCTTTGTGAAGCCCCACTAAGCCCACAAGACAGCCTGTCAAAAGGTGAGTTTCACACACAGGCCTCACAGATGAGGCTGCTCCATCCAGAGCAGTGCTCTCGGTCCTGTGTGGTCTTTTGTGTATAACAGACTCTAGCATTCTTCTTGATTGAGATGTTACTCCATACGCATCAGGACTCAACTGTGTGCCTGAGATTAGCGTCAAGGGTAATAATAGGTCTCTTAGGGGCAGCCTCTTCTCTCTAGAAGGCTGAGTCACTCTCCCTGTGGACCTGACCTTCACACTCAGGTATTCCGAGCTGACAGACCTACAGCATTCAGAGGTCACCTCTCCTCTGCTAATCCAGTCACAACTGCTTGGAAAAAAGCTATGGGTCTAACAATAATCCAAAAGTAATAACAACAGCAACAGAATACCAGAAAGATATTTATTTGTGTTTTGTTGACTGTGCAAAGACATTTGATTATGTGGATTATAACAAATAATGGCTAACATTGAGAAGAATGGGAATCCCAGAATACATAAGTGTGTTTCTATGAAACCTAGACCATGAAGCAGTTATCCAAACAGAACAAGTTTCAAATCAGGAAAAGTGTGCATCATGGTTGTGTCTTTTCTCCACACCTATTCAACCAAAATATTAAGCATATCATTCCAGAAGCTAGACTCTGTGAAGAAGAATATGGTATCAGGATTGAAAGTAGACGTATTAACAAGCTTCATTATATAGATGATACTACCTTGCTTAACAAAAAGTGAAGAAAACTTGAAGTGCACACTGCAGAAGGTCAAAGACTACAGGCTTCAATGTGAGTTACACCTCAACATCGGGAAAACAGAAATCTTCACCATCACCATGGTTCAGTGAACAAAATCATGATAGAAGGAGAAGAGACTGAAGCTGTCAACTATTTCATTGTGCTTGTGTCCACAATCAACACCTATGGTATCAAGAGCCAAGAAATCAAATGATGTGTTGCATTGGACAAACTTGCTGTCAAGGACCTCTCCAAAGTGCTAATAATCAAAGATGTTCTTTTGATTGGATTTTTTTAAAAAGAATCCATCAATATGCTGTCGACAAGAGTCACACTTGAAAAGTGAAGATAAAGACTAAAAACGGTGGGGGAATATATACCAAGCAAATGGCAACCAGATAAAAGCAGGAGTGGTGATATTAATGTCTGATAAAGTATATTTTTGCATAAAAACCATCACAAAGGACAAAGAAGGTTACTATATAATGCTTAAAGGGTCAATAGAACAAGAGGACATAACCATAAGAAATATCCATGCACCAAATGATAGAGCTGCAAAATATACAAAGCAACTGTTAACAGAACTGAAAGAAAGAAATGGATAACAGCACTTTATTAGTAGGGGATTTCAGTACACCACTCTCAAGAAAATTGAGAACTACCAGAAAGAAACTCTGCAAAGATGCTGAGGAATTAAGCCACACAATAATGCAACTCGATCTCATAGATATATGCAGGCTAATGCACCCCAGAAAAGCACAGTATACCTTCTTCTCCAATGTGAGTGAAACATTCTTCAGAATAGATCACATTTTAGGTCACAAAGCAGGCATCAGTAAAATATATATATATATATATATATATATATATATATATATATATATATGGATTTTTTCATACTACAATGCTTCAAAATGAGCCATTAATAAGCAGATAAGGGAGAGAAAAGGCATACACTTGGAAGCTGAACAATACCCTACTTGAACATGAGATAATAGAAGAAATAAAAAATGAAATAAAGTTTCTTAATACAAATGACAGTGAAAACACAATTTACCAAAACATCTGGGAAACAGCCATAGCAGTAATTAGAGGTCAATTTATAGCAATAAGTAAACACATAAAATTGGAAGAAAAAATTATAATTCTATAACCTAACATTGCCAACAAGTTGAAAAAGAACAGTAATAAGACCTGACACCCTCTAAAAAAAAAAAAGAAACTCTAAAAATAGTGTAGAAATAAATGACATGGGGGAAAAATTAAACCATCAACAAGACCAGGTGTTGGTTCTTCAAAAAGGTCAATAAAATTGATAAACCACTAGCAAAACTAACAAAAGAAAAGATGAATGTGAGATGAAAGGAGCAATGTCACAACAGAATTAACTAAAATTTAAAAGTTAAAAGTGGAATATTATCAAAAACTATACTCAAACAAATATGAAAACCTAGAGGAAATGGACAAATTCTTAGAAACTCACAACCTACCTAAACTGACAGAGACTTAAGTAGGACATCTGAACAGACTCATTACAAAAGAAGAAATTGAAAAAAAATAAATTGAACAGGTAATAAAACAACTTCCAACCAAAAAAAGCCCTGGATCGGGTGGTTTTAGTAGTGAATTTTATCAAACATTCCAAGAACTGTCAGCAAGTCTACATAACATATTTCAGAAAATAGAAAAAATGGAATTCTCTCAGACTCATTCTATGAAGCAAACATACCAACGCCAGGTAAAGACACCACCAAAATAGAAAACTGTAGGCCAATATCTTTATTAACATAGATGCAGAAATCCTAAATAAAATCCTGGCCAATAGAATTCAACAGTACATCAGAAAAATAATCACCATGAATAAGTGGGATTCATAACAGATATGCAAGGATGGTTCAACATAGGAAAAACAATCATTGCAATTCATCACAGTAACAAATCAGAAACCAGGAACCACATGATCCTATCAACTGATGCAGAAAACGCCCTTGACAAAATCCAACACCCTTTCCTGATTAAAACCCTCAACAAAATAGGAATAGAGGATGATTTCCTCAAAAGAATGACTGATATCAGGGTTGGGGTGAGACAGAAAAACTGGATAAATTAAGTATATTGCATTGAAACAGATGAGGGAGAGAACAGTTTAAAAGTGATATATGATAGGGGTTTATGTTTATCACAAGAGTCCAGAATTAAGGTTGCATAGAGAAGTGTACTTGGGGTGGGGTTGGGGGGTAATTTTATACCAATGAAAGAATTTTACTTTTCAAAGAGAAACAAACTGGGGTAGGGGAGGTTTGGGCAGAGAAAAGTGCAACAATGAATGAATGGAAATCCAAAATCTCTGTAAATGTTTATTTTTAAAAATCTTACAAGAAAGAATAGATAAAATTAGGGTAATAATCAAAACCCTTGTATTTATCTCCATGAATAAAATATCCATATCATAAAAAAATACTGAAAAGTATACATGCAAAACCAAGAGCCAACATTGTTCTAAATGAACAGATACTAAAGGAATTCTCTTTGAGAGCAGGAACTAGGCAAAATGTTCATTACCACCTCTCCTAGTCAATAATGTATAGGAAGTCTTGGTGATAGCAATAAGGCAAGAAGAGGAAATAAGAGGTATCAAAGTTGACAAAAGAGGTAAAAGTATCTCTATGCAGATGATACGATAGTATACTTAGAAAACCCTAAAGACTCAGAAAACTGCTGGACATAGTTGACCAGTAACATGATACAAAGTCGACCAATTAAGCAGGATACAAAAATAACATCTAAAAATCAATTGGCTTTTTCCATAGTGACACAAGTGAATATAGAAATATAGCTAAGAAAAACTATGCCCATCACAATAGATTAAATACTTGAGAATAAATCCAAGTAGAAACACAAAGAAACTTATTAAAAGATAATTACAAAACATTACTACAAGAAACAAAAAGAAACCTGGAGAAATGGAAGAATATACCATGCTCATCGACTGGAAGACTCAATCTTGTGAAAAAGACATTTACCAAAAGCAATGTACAAGTTCAATGCAATCTCAATATAAATACCAATTCCATTCTTCAATGAGATAGAAAAGACAATTTCCAATTTCATCTGGAATGCAGAGACCCCAAATAAGCAAATCACTCCTGAAAAAAAAGATAAGGTAGGAGGCATCTCACTCCCTGATCTCAAATCCTACTACACAGCCATGATGGTCAAGACAGCATGGTACTGGAACAGTGACAGGCACATAGGTCAACAGAATAAAATTGAGAACCCAGAAATCACCTCATTTACCTGTGTTCAACTGATTATTTTTTTTAACAAGGAGAGGAAATCAATTAAATGAGGAAATGAAAACCTCTTCAACAAATGGTATGAAAAATATTGGAAAACTCTTTGTAGAAAACCCAAGTAAGACCCACCAGACCTCAAACCATACATAAAAACGAACTCAAAGTGGATCAAGGACCTAGCAGTAACATTAAGGACTATAAACTTCATCAGGGAAACGCTTGGAAGAACTGCAGAGGGCCTAATCCGTGATGTGAAGAGTTTTCCAAGCATCTTGAAAATCCTGCACCCAAGAGAGAATAAAATAGATGAATAGGACCTTCTAAGAATTAAACCCCTGTGCACAGCAGAAAAACTCCAAGAAGGTAAAAACGAAACCTACAGTCTGGGAATCAAAAAACGTATTGCGATGGGAAAGTCTGCTGTTAGGGACCTCTCTAAAGGACTCAAGAGCAACGGTGTCTCTGGAGAGTAAGGTGCGCCTGATACAGGCCATGGTCTTTGCAATCACTTATTACGCATCAGAGAGTTGGACAGTGACTAGGGAGGATAGAAGGAGAATTGATGCCTTTGAGCTGTGGTGCTGGAGAAGAGTATTGAACGTACCCTGGACTGCCAAGAAAACAAACAGATTCATCCTAGAGAGGGTTAAACCGGGCTACTCCTTGGAGGCAAGGATTCTGGGGCTTTGTCTGACATACTTTGGACATGTTGTAAGGAGAGACAGGTCTTTGGAGAGGGACATCATGCTGGGTAGAGTAGAGGGACAGCGCAGGAGGGGAAGACCCTCTATGAGGTGGATTGATTCATTGACTGGAGTAATCGGGACGGGTGTGTCAGGCAGTGCGATTGGCACAGGATAGAGCAGGGTTTAGGGCTGTTGTATATAGTGTCACTATGAGTCGCAAGTGACTCAGCAGCACAGAACAACAGTCTGGGGGAAAAATATTTAGTAATGACATTTCTGATAAGTGACTCATATCTAAAATGTATAGGACTCATATCTAAAATTTATAGGATGCTCTAGCACCTCAACAAGAAAAAGGTAAACAGCCCAATCATAAAATGGGCACAGGATTTGAATTTCACCAAAGAAGACATTTAGATGACAAACACATGAAGAAATTAAAAATCCCCAGGTCTCTGAGAGATCAAATAAAAAACAACTAATGCATTATCGTCTCACCCAGTAACAATAACAGAGTTCAGCATAGCAGCAAACAACAAATGCTGGCAAGATTGTGGAGAAGTTGGAACCCTTACTCATTGCTGGTGGGAGGGTAAAATGGTGCAGCCTCTTTGGAAGGCAGTATGGAGCTTTCTCATAAAGTTGGAAATAGAAATGCTATTTGACTCAGCAATTCCACTACTAGGAATATACCCTAAAGAAACCAGAGCTGCCACCCAAATAGATGTATGTACACCATGTTTATTGCTGCATTATTCACAATAACAAAGCGAGAGAAGGAACCCAAGGGCCCATCAACTAATGAATGGGTAGAAAAACTATGGTATGTGCACACAGTGAAATACTGTGCACTGAAAAACAAGAAACTCATCAAATACTACACAATATGAGTGACCCTGGATGACATGCTGAGTGAAATATCTCAATCACTAAAGGACAAATATAGCACACCGCCACTGTTATCAAAAGGGACTGATGGGGCAGTTGGAGGGAAACTAAGAGGGATAAATAATGAACACTGCATTGGAACAGATGAAGGAAAGAACAATTTATAAAGAATATATTGTGTTATGTGTCGTCGAGTCACTTGTGACTCATAGTGACCGTATGTACAACAGCTCTGAACCTTGCTGTGTCGTGTGAAAACCTTATTGTCTCTAACCCACCAACCCATTACCCCAGTCACTGAATCAATCCATCTCATCCAGGGTCTTCCTCTCTTGGGATGTCCCTCCACCCTCCCATGCATGATGTCTCTCTCCAAGGATTGGTCCCTCGTTGCAACATGCCCAGAGTACGTCAGATGGAGCTTCAGAATCCTTGTCTCCAAGGAGCAGTCTGATTTCACCCTCTCTCTGATGAACCTGTTTGTTCCCCTGGAAGTCCATAATATATTCAGTACTCTTCTCCAGAACCACAGCTCAAAAGCATCAATTCAACTTTTATCATCCTTGGTCATTGAGCAGCTTTCAGGTGCATAGCAAGTAATTGCAAAGACCATGGCCTGTATCAAGTTCATCTTAGTCTCCACACTGACATTGTTGCCCTTCATTCCTCTGGAGTAGTCCCTGACAGCAGACTTCCCCAATGCAGTTCATCTTTTTATTTCCTGACTTCTAGTACCAAGAATGTTGATTGTGGAGACAAGCAAACTAAAGCCGTTAACAATCTCAATCTCTTCACCTTCTATCATGACGTTGCCAATCGGCCAAGTGGTAAGAATCTTTGTTTTCTTGATAACTGAGTCTCAATCTATACTGAAGACTGCAGTCCCTGACCTTCTACAGCAAGTGCTTCACGTCCTCCTCAGTTACAGCAAGCTGGGTTGTGTCATCTGCATAACGCAGGTTGTTGATGAGTCTTCCTCCAATCCTGATGCCACATTCCTCTTCATAGATCCTAGCCTCTATGATGATCTGTTCTTGAAAAGATACGGAGATTGGACACATCGTTTAGGTATTATTTATATGACAACAGTTCAGAATAAGAGGTTCATAGTAAAGTCTCCAGCTTGGAGCAGTTGGATTCTGGAGGGTGTTTTTTATTTACTTGAAAGCTGGGTGTAAACTGGGTGTAATTGTGTTTGGGGAGAACATTGTTCTAATTGCTACATTTGTCTATCAGTCTTCTGTACTGAGATAACTTGGGGGTTCTCTGATACTGAAATCTGTGCCAGTGATGTGTCAGATGCCAAAAGAGTTACTCATGGTGGACAGATTTTGTTGGATCTCCCTGATTAAGAGACACTAGGAAACAGGATGGGCCATCTAGTTCCTAAATAACAGGAACTTTGATAAATGTCGATAGTCGAGTAGGGGCTTCAGGCCTTTTGTTCAGTGTCACTCTGAGTCGTGCTCAACTTGAAGACAATCAAAAGCAACAAGGGAACTCTGGTGGCCTAGTGGCAAGAAGCTGTGCTGCAATCCCAAAAATTGCCTTCCCGAAGGTTCAAATCCACCAGATGTTTTGCTGGAAGAGGGGCAATCTCCTCCTGTACCAGCCAAATCCAGTTCGACAGTACCAAAAAAGAAAAGAAAAATAAGAAAAAGAAAGGAAAAACAGGCTTTTGAAAACCTGTGAACACTAAAGAAAGAGGATAGTAATAGTAGTATCCTGATAGAGCCCAGATTGGAAGTCAGTTGAGAAGAGGAAAACAGTAACAAAGGTCATTTAAGGGTGGAGCATCAATGAAGGAGAGGAAGACCGTCAACCAGGTGGATTGACATGGTGACTGCTGCAATGGGCTCTCGTGTGTCAGGAAGTGTGAGGATGGTGCAGGGTTGAACAGGGTTCAGATCTGTTGTTCACAGGGTCACTATGAATTGTTCTCATCTCAACAGCACCTAACACTACAAGCAAAGTGGATTGAGAGAGGGGGAGGGGGAGGAGGGAGGAAAATATTCAACAATGAATGAGGTGGGTTTTTTTTAAAACAAATGAACTGGTGGATAGGACGGAAAATGCAACAATGAATGAATGAAAAACCAACTGTTCTGTAAACTTAAACGTTCTTTAAATTCCAATTTAAAAAAGCAAAGATGCTACTTTAAAGACTAAAATGTGCCTGATCCACGCTTTGGTGTTTTCAGTTCCTTTCTGTACATCTGAAGGTTGAACAGTGAATAAAGATGGCAGAAGAAGAGTTAGTGCTTTTGAATTGTGATACTGGGTCAGAGGACAGAATATACCATGGATTTACAAAAGAACAAACAAGCTGTCTTAGGGGAAGTGTCACCAGCGTGCTCCTTAGAGGTTAGGATGGTGGAGCTTGGTCTCACACGTGTGGGCATGTTGTTCAGGGCTTCAGTCCTTGGAAAAGAACATCACGCGAGGAAAGGTGGCAGATGAGACACAGGGAGGAAGACCCTTAACAGCAGGGACTGACACTGTCAGCGTGAGCTCAGGCAGAGTGGAGATTGTGAGAGTGGTACAGGATTCAGAGCTGTTCATGAGGGTGCCGTGAGTCACAGGACGTCAACAGCATTTGCCTAAAGTCTCGTCTGTCCCAGCAACCACAGTGTGATGGTTCAGGCTGTGTGTTACTTGGCTGCCAGGGATTCCCTAGTTCTACAGTTATGATGCAGTCAGTGTTCCTGTGCTGACAGCTAATACCAGGTGACCTCTTCTGTGGTGAGATCTGCTGTGAGCAGACAGTCCAGTGAACGGGGGTTTCTTTGAGGATACTGTCTGGCAAAGCTTTCTGGTTTTGCTCCATCCGGATTCTGCTTCTGACTAACCACCATCTGGCCTGCAGGTCTTTGGGCCTGAGCCAGCCGCCTGCTGTCTGATCAGCTGATCTTGGATTCGCAGCCTCTGCAGGTACATGAGTCAGGAGCAGCCTCTCGCCTGACAACTGGCCCACGAACCTGGGATGCAGCAGCCTCTATGACCGTGTGAGCCATTTCCTTCAGATAAACCTCTCCATCTGTGTCTCCTTTCTTTCTCTGATCTTGCTGTGCTGAAGAATGCAGCCTAAGGCACTCAGGAAAGAAGCTTCATCCTATTCCAGACCCTAAACCTGAATGAAAAGGTGGTGTAAAATCTCAGATTAGGGTAGCGGTGTTTCCTTCCCTCTGAGCACTACAAAATATACATATAATTGCTTCTCATATGAAAATAGGTAGTTTCATATTCAAAATAATTTCTGCTTCAAATTGCACTTCTTGAAGTATCCATGTACTTCTGGCAGCAGAAAAATTAACATTAATCTAGAGTACTGAAGTGCAACGATGTCAGTCTGGAGACTGAGGTGAGCCTGATACATGCATGGTCTTTGCAATCACTTGTTATGCATCAGAGAGTTGGACAGTGACTAGGGATGATAGGAGAATTAATGCCTTTGAGCTGTGGTGCTGGAGAAGAGTATTGAATATACCATGGACTGCTAAAAAGCGAACAGGTTTGTCTTGGAGAAGGTGAAGCCGGGCTGCTCCTTGGAGGCAAGGATTCTGAAGCTTTGCCTGACATACTTTGGACATGTTGCAAGAAGGGACCAGTCCTTGGAGAGGGATGTCATGCTCGGGAGGGTGGAGGGACAGCATAGGAGAGGAAGACCCTCGATGAGATGGATTGATTCAGTGACAGAGTAATAGGGGTACATGTGTCAAAGATGGTGAGATTGGCACAGGATAAGGCAGCATTTAGGGCTGTTGTACATAGGGTTGCTATGAGTCGCAGACAGCTTGACAGCACATAACAACAACACTAATGGTGGATTTTGCAATTAGCCTGGAGGCACTCAGCTAGAATACTGTTGTGATGACCAGGATGTACTTATGTCTTAGTGGTATCTAGATCGAGACTAAATAAGCTCTATTCAGACTGATGATTGTCATAGTGGTTCAGGGCCAGAGAGAGAACATCTCGTGTCTTCGTGATTTAAATGATGATTGTTTGCACTGATAAAATGTGAACGTTACATAGTGATCCGTCATGCTCTGATGAACCAAGTGGTTACAAGAAGAAAAGGGTAGAAAGCAAAATAACCCTGATCTGCTGTAAGGGGAGGTCCCTAAGGTGGGCCCTGTAGCACCTGTCCTCTCACTAAACATGAAGGAGAAACAAGCCCAGAGAGTGACCTCAGAGCCGCCAGGAGAGACTTGCCAGGAGTGGAGTGCGTCCTGCACTCAGGTCTCTGTGAGGAAGCCCCTGGACACTGTTAAAGGCCAGGGCGTGTGGGGGTTGTCAAGGACAGGGAGGGGTGTGGGAACTGGCTTCCTCCAACCGTGAGTCACTCCTTGGGGACAGGCCTGCTTCCCCTGCATCCGCTGCCTCAGGACTCTGGAATGACTGGGGTTCATTTTCACTTAGTGCTGGTATTGACTCACTCCTCACCATCAACTCAGAACAGACTCAAGGCTGACCCTCCAGTGGGTGTTCTGAAGCTGTAAGTCACAGCAGAGATTGTCCATCTTTTCCCCTTTGGAGCCCCTGGTTTTATCTGGACGTCCAGAGGCGTGCCAACTTGGGGTCAGCTGCACATCTCTCTATAAACTACGCCTGAGGACTTCACTGCAGAGCTCCTGGTGCTAAGAACGACGAGGCTGGTGGCGTTGCTGGGTTAACAGGTGAAGCTTTGGGGGAGGGAAGGCTGAGGCCTGTGGGGGAGTCCTCACTCTGTTCCAGTTCCTGACACAGCTCAGCTCAGCTGAGTTCCCTCTGACCACGGCCCTCCCTCCGGGAGGGTGCAGATGACAGCCACACCACCTCACCCTTGGGTCTAGCGTGGAGGATCAGGAAGCTGGCCTGGGCCTACCCTTCATGTCTGCCATGGGTCAGACCTCTGGCTGCCATGTAGCCAGGCGGTGGGAGCCCCAACCTTGGAAGAGGTTTAATTTGTGCACGGATCCCCGGCGTGGGGTTTTGCCTGCCGCAGTGCTCCAGCCTTACATGGCAGCCATGGCTGGCCCAGCAGAGTACTTCCCGCACCACACACGCTGATGGTCTCCCTCTGCTGCAATGATTTGTCTCTCTTATAGCCTAATAAAATGATGTCCAGGGGTTAAGGAGGTGCGCTGCCAACCCAAAAGCAGGCAGTTCGAATCCACCAGCTGCTCTGCAGGAGAAGGATGGGCACTCTCCTCCCATGCTATTACAGCCTCTGAAAACCCACTGGACGGTCAGTTATGGGACAGTTCTGACTCAATGGCACAGAACCCCACCAGCCAACATGTCCGAAGTATGAGAGACAAAGCTTTACCATCTTCGCCTCCAAGGAACACTCTGGCTGCACCTTCTCCAAGATGTATCTGTTTCTTTGGCAATTCCTAGGATATTCCGTGCTCTTCCTCAGTACCACGACTAAAAAACATCAATCAATCTGTCATTCTACTTCATTGTCCAGTTTTCAGATGCGTAACAAGCGATTGCAAAGACCAAGGCTTTAAAGATCAGACTTTAAACTGACATCATTGTTCTTCAGTAATTTCGAGTGGTCGCTGACAGTGGCAATGAGCAGGTCAAAACGTTCCCTGGCGAAGGGAAGGCAGCTGCAAAGGGGTGACATCCGCAGGCAGAGCCGCCCACTCCCCTGCTGGAGATGTCTGCTGTCCTGTGGTCCTGCAGCCCTCCATCCTGTCCTCAGGTCACTAGCAGCCAGCCAGCCCCTTCACTAGCCTTTTCAGAGTTTCCAAGTTCTCAGGCTGTGGGATCAGGCCCCAGAAGTTTCAGTAGCTGGTAAGGATCTGTAGCCAGTTTGTAGTCACTG
>NW_006399879.1:3265278-3276846 GCF_000299155.1 Elephantulus edwardii | reverse complement strand
GGGGGGGGGCTTCAGCTTGAGGGCGGGTCTGAGAGATGGGCAGAGGCCACGCAACCACTCCCAAGAAGGTTGTCTGCATAGGGAAGGGAAGTTCCAGAACCGACCCCGCCTGTATATCAGGTTCAGCCTCCAGGTTAGTTGCTACCCATTCTCTGGGGTCCTCTGAGTCACAGACAGGACTTAAGGGGGAAGTGCTGGCCTGAAATCAGACTGGGAACCTAGCCAGGCGCTTGAAGTCATGGAGAAGCTCCTTGGAATGGTTAACAGCAGAGGACTCTCCTGTGACCTGCCTGCCCAGCAGGTACAAATGGTCAGTTGCCAGGGCTGTGATCACACAGAGAATCTGGGCCAGGGGTGATGGTGCCTACGCTGCTGGCAGGCACTCTGGCTCCTCGCTGCCCTGCTCTCTTCTGCAGAAGAATCTCTCCATCACCCCCTGTAGAGCTTTACCTCTGACACTCTCCTGTCCTGGGACCTTCATCAACACTCAGGTGCCCTCCTCATCTATTGGTAACCTGAGGGACACATGCATCTCTCAAAACATCAGCTCATTGGTATTGAGTCAGAACAGCTCATAACTGAGTCTTCATTGGGTTTTCAAAGCTGTAAATCACGCGGAAGGACATTGCCCATCTTTCTCTCTTGGAATTGCTGGTAAATCTGAATCACGAGAGAGGCTCAGTCTTTGGGTTTCTAACATAACCCCATATGTACTACACCCCCACAATTTCACCACATAAATAAAACTGGCTGCCCATCCAATTTGTAATTCTCTAAAATTCTCTGCTGTCAAGTCAGAGCTGACCCATGGCTGACACTCCAGTGGGGTTTTGGATGCTGTAAATCTTGTGGGAAGAGATGGCCCATAATTTCCCCAAGATGCTGCTGGTGGGCTTGAATGGGCAGGGAGACACTGCCTTTGGGTTATCTGGTCTACTGCCTGGAAGAAATCTACGTGAGAGATCTCAAAAACAGTGGCCCAGGAAAATGTGGAAAATATCAAACATCATCAATTCTTTTCCTGTCATCCTTACTCGTTGTCCAGCTCTCAGATGCATAGCTAGTAGTCAGAAAGACCATGACCTGAATCAGATGCATCTCAGTCCTTAAACGAACCATTCCTCCTCAATGTGGAAAGGTTCCTAACTGCAGATTTTCCCAGTACAGTACATCTCCTTATTTCATGACTGGTGGTACCCAGAGTGTTAATTGTGGATTCAAGCAAGATGAAGCTGTTGACAGTTTCAATCTCCTCTCCATCCACCATGATGCTGCCAGCAGTCCAGTGGTAAGAATCTTTGGTTTCCTGACATTGAGAAGGCTACATTCCTTGATCTTCTACAACAAGCGCTTCAAATCCTCCTCACTTTCAGCAAGCAAGGTTGTATCATCTGCATAATGCAGGTTATTGATGAGTCTTCCTCCAATCTTAATACCACACTCCTCTTTATAGAATCCAGCTCCTCAGATAATTTGCTCGGCATACAGATTGAATAGATATGGAGAGAGACTACAACCCCCGGCCACTCCCTTCCCAATTCCAAACCATGCAGTGCTCCCCTGCTCCATTTGCAAAAAAATGCTTCCTAGTCCAGATATAGGTTCCACATGAGCACAGTCAAGTGCTCTGGGATTCCCATTCTTTTCAATGTCAGCCACAACTTGCTATCAGTTGAGCTGTGATGTTGGAGAAGAGCACTGAACATTCCATGGACGGCCAAGAGAACAAACAGATGTCTTGGAGAGGGTGCAGCTGGAGTGTTCTTTGGCGGCAAGATTGGCGAGGGTTTCGCCTCACATACTTTGGGCAAGTTTCTAGGATGGGCTATTCCTTGGAGAGCGACATGGTGCTGGGAAGGGTGGAGGGTCAGCAAAGGAGAGAAAGACCCTTAACCAGGTGGATCGATGCAGTGACTACTGCAATGGACTCTTGTGTGTCAGGAAGTGTGAGGATGGCGCAGGATAGAACAAGGTTCAGATCTTTTGTTCATAAGGTCCGTGTGAGTTGTACTCAACAACAACATCATTAATATTACAGGCAAGTGAAGTCTGTCCTGGTTTTAAACCATGCAGTGTTCCCTAGTTCTCTTTCGACAACTCCTTGGTCTATGAGCACTTCTAAGCATTCTGGGATTCCCGTTCCTCTAAATATTGCCATAATGCAAATGAGCCACACAGTCAAATGCCTTTGCATAACCAATAAAACTCAGGTGAACTTCTTTCTGCTGTTCTCTGCTTTCAGCCAAGATCCGTCTGATATCTGCAGTGATATCTGCCAACAAATATGGAATACAGCTACCAGGCCAACTGACCGGAAGAGATCCATATTTGTTTCCAGCCAAAAAAAAAAAAAGGTCCAACAGTGTGGAAATTATCTAACATGTCTAGTAACAGCAGGCAAACAAGAAAGAACTGAGGTCACTAGTTCTCGCAGAAGCAAGGTTTCCATTTGGTGGGTAGAAAGGTTACCTTGAAGACAGAGGTTCCTGGCTCTGATCAAGGTCCTCAAGGGTCCCTGAACCCAAGGTAGGAGATCTCCCAGTACTCACAGGGGGTGAGTGTGCAAAGCATAGTTCTCATGCCTCGGTGAGTGAAGGAATCAAGAGACACGACCTGTGGCTTCTGATGGAATCCCCACTTACGTTCCAGTGGGAGGTCCTTTGGGAAGCAGTCCACTCTCCTGCTTTGGGGAGTTGTTTTAATCAGATGCAAGTAAACCTAGGGAGTCTCTGAAGACATGCCTCTCTTGGAGTCATCTTGGCTGACAATTACAGAGCTTTAGGAACTCAGACATCTTAAGCACCTGTTCACAGAACCACAGAGAGACGCCAGCATCACCTGAGCTGCCAGCTGCCCTCCCCACACTGGAGCCGAGCACCACGGGCTGAAGCACCTCATTCCCTCCAGCAGCCACAGGAAGGACGGGGCCCCGGGAGCACAGTCCTGTGGACGGCCCAGAGGGCTCTAATCATGCTCTGTCCCTTCTCCCCCTCCCTCACTACCATTTTGGATTCCAGAGCTAACTTGCATCTCCCCCTTTGAAACCTAAAGGTTTGTCTAAACAAGCAGCCTGGGTGGTGCTACAATGTCTAAGAATAATTGTTGTTATGATTCATCAAGTCTCTTTGGACTCAGTTGCCCTATGGACAGTAGCTCTGAACCTTGTTCTATCCCAAGCCAATCTCATTGTCATTGACAACCCTACCCCCACTACCCTGGTCACTCTGTCAGTCCATCACCTCTAGAGTTTTCCTGTCTTGTACTGTCCCTCCATCCTTCCAAACCTGATGTCCTTCTCCAAAGACTGGTCTCTCCCTGGCAACATGCCTAGAGTATGAAAGACATAGCTTCAAAGTCCTTGCTTCCAAGGAGTAAAGTGGTTTCACCCTCTATAGGACAAACCTGTTTGTTCTCTGGCAGGTCATGGTATGTCCAGTACTCGTCCAGCACCACAAGTCAAAGGTATCAAATCTTCTTTTGTCATCCTTAGTCATTTTCCAGCTTTCTGATGCATAGCAAGCAATTGAGAAGAGCATGGCCTGAATCAGGTGTACCTTAGTCCCCAGACTGACATCATTGCTCTTTAGCACTCTTGAAAGATCCCTGATGGGAGTTTCCTAATGCAATTCATCTTTTTATTTCCTGCATGCTAGTGCCAAGAACGTAGATTGTGGAGCTGAGCAAGCTGAAATTGTTAACAATTTCAATCTCTTCATCTTTCATGGTGCTGACAGTTGGCCCTGTGGTGAGACTCTTTGTCTTCTTGAGTTTCATTTCACACTGAAGACTGCGGTCCTTGACCTTCCACAGTCAGCTTCTCTTCTGTTTCCCTGAGCAAGGTTGTGTTATCTGCATAACACAGGTTATAACGAATCTTCTTCCAATCGTGATGCCACATTCCTCCTTATAAAGTCTACCCTCCCAAATGATCTGCTCTGCATATAGAATGAGAAGTATGGAGACAGGATGCATCCTGGACACACCCCTTTTGTAATTTTGAACCATGCAGTGTTTTCTTGCACTTGATTGCTTGCTTCTTGGTCCTGGTTTTACATATTTGTTGAGATTCCCATTCTTCTCAGTGTTAACCAGTTTGTTGTGATCCACACAATCAAATACCTTTGCACAGTCAATGAAACACAGATAGGCATTTCTCTGGTACTCTCCTTTCAGCCAAGATCCATCTTATATTGGCTATCTTGTCCCTAGAGCCACAGACTCTTCTACACCCATCTGCTATTTCTGGTAGTTCTCTCTTGAAGTACTGTTCTAGTTATTTTTGGATAATCTTCAACAGGATTTTGCTTGCATGTGACATTTGATAATTTCAACACTCTGTTGGATCACTTTTTTTTTAATGGGGATAAATGTGGATCTCTTCCGGGTAGCTGTCCTCCAGGGTTCTTGGCACAACCTGGTGAGAGCATCCAGGGCAGCAACTGTTTGCTGAAATATGTTAGTTGGTATTTCATCAATTCCTGGGGCCTTTTATTTGTTGTTTGTTTTTTTACCAATTCCTTCAGAGCAGCTTGAACTTCTTCCCTCATCACCATTGCCTCTTGATCACATGTTGTTTCATGAAATTCTTCTGTGTCAGTCAAACCCTTTTGGTATGGTAACTCTATACTCTTTCCATCTTCTTTTGAAGCTTTCTAGACCATTTAATATTCTGCCCATGGCATCCTTAAGTATTGAAACTCAAAGCCTGAGTTTGTTCTTTAGCTCCTTCAGCTTAAGAAATGCCAAGTGAGTTAACCCCTTTTTCTTTTCTGACTCCAGATCTTTGCACATTTCATTATAATACTTTCCTTTGTCTTATCGAGTTGTCCTTAGAAATCTTCTGTTCAGCTCCTTAATTTCCTAATATCTTTCCTTTGCTTTAGCTTCCCAACATGCTAGTGCAATACTCAGCATCTCTTCTGAAATCCGTCTTGGTCTTTTCTTCCTCTTTTGTCCTTGTAATGACCTTTTTCCATTTTTTGTAGATAATGTTCTTGATATCCTCCCACAACTCATCTGGCCTTGCATTAATAATAATGAGTGACTGGAATGGAAAAGTTGGGAACAGGGAAGAAGACTCAGTAGTTGAAAAACGTGAATTTGGTGACAGAAATTAGGCTCGAGATAGGATGATAGAATTCTGTACAGTGATTTTCTTCATTGCAAATGCCTTTTATAAGAAACACTGACTGTTCACACGGACTTCATCTAGTGGTCTACGCAAGAATCCAATTGATTACATCTGTGGAAAGAATCACTGGAGAAGCTCAATCTCAGGCTGGGTTTAGATGAGGCCATGGCACTAGGGATATTATAGCCAATGTTAGGTGGATGTTGGCTGAAAACAGAGAGTCCCAGAGAAATGTCTGTGTTTCATTGACTGTGCAAAGGCATGTGACCGTGTGGATCACAACAAACTATGGCTAACTTTGAGAAGAATGAAATTCTCAGAACACTTGATTGTGCTTATGTGAAACCAGGAGGCAGTCAAGAACAGAGCAAGGAAACACTTCATGGTTCAAAATCAGGAAAGGTGTACATCAGGGATGCATCCTGTCTCCGTACCTTTTTGACAGGTCATCTGAGAGGCTGGGCTCTATGAGGAGGAATGTGGCATCAGGATTGGAGGAAGATTTATCAGCAACCTGTGTTATACAGATGACACAACCTTGCTTACTGAAACTGAGAAAGACCTGAGACATTTGTTGCAGAAGGTTGAGGACTGCAGCCTTAAATATAGATTGCAGCTCAACATCAAGAAAACAGATTTCTCATTACTGGACCAATTGACAGCATCATATAGACAGTGAAGAGATTGAGATTGTTAACAGTTTCAGTGTTCTTGGCTCAACAGTCAATACTCTTGGTACCAGCAACCAGGAAATCAAAAGATGGATTACATTGAGAAAATCTGCTGTCACGGACCTCTCCACAGTGCTAAAGAACAAAGCTATCAGACTGGAGACTAAGGTGTGCCTGATCCAGGCCATGGTTTTGACAATTACTTGCTATACATCAGAAAGCTGGGCAATGACTAAGGATGATTGATCTGTGGTGCTGGAGAAGAGTATTGAATATACCATGGACTGTTGGGAGAACAAAACAGGTTTGGCCTAGAGAGGGTAAAACTAGGCTGCTCCTTTGAGACTAGGATTCTAAAGCTTCATCTGACATACTTTGGGCATGTTGCAAGGAAGGACGAGACCCTGGAGACGGTTGTCATGCTTGGAGTGATGGAGGGACAGCGCAGGAGAGATTCAGGAGGAGATTGACACAGTGACTGGGGTAACGGGGATAGATGTCTCATAGACTAAGGTTGGCCCAAAATAGAGCAGGGTTCAGAGCTGCTGTACATAAGGTCACTATGAATCACACGTGACTCAACGGCACATAACAACAACAACATCAGCTGGAAAAACTAGTCCAGGTGCTGATTGCGAAACAGATTGTCTACTACTCATTTGTAAATTCAAGGTGAAGCTATAGAAAATGTAAACGAAGTCACAGGGACCAAATTTTGACCTTGAGTCTACAAGCAATTAGATAGCTTTAACTATTGCCAACACCATGTCTGTGTCACAACTTCAAACTAAATGGAATGGTTGGTACCAGTGGGTGGAATTCTCATCCCAGTACTCTGGTGGGGACCTGGCACCTGGAGACAGCCTTGAAGGCAGATGGCGTGTTTAACGCAGACCTCAGGAAGGTCTGGGACCATGACAACCTGTGAATGGGTTCCTGCGGACTCAGGCCCTGGGAGTAATGTGGTGAGGGACACAAGCCTCATCTAAGGGTCTTCAAGATCAGAGAGGGTGAGGGGGCTGACGGAGCAGGGGGTGGACAGCACAGGAACTCTGTGAGCTGAGGCATTTCTCCTGTCAAATCCAGGAGGACCTGGGCACTGGAGTCTGCCAGCCGAGGTCTGCACCACACGAGGGGTGACACGCTACAGCTCCCACCCCTGGGAGGCACAGAGGAGAGACATTGGAGTGAAAAAGGAATGTCCCCTGGTCATTCACCGTAGGTGAAAGCTGAACATTGGATAAGAAAGACCAAAGAATTGATGTACTGTGGTCTTCTCAAAGAATACTGAATATACCATGCGATTTCAGAAGAATGAACTAATCTGTCTTAGAGAAAGTCCAGACAGAATTCTCCTTAGGTGCAAATATTATGAGACTTTTTTTTATTAATTTCAATGAAAATTTACAGAGACTTTGGATTTCCATTCATTCATTGTTGCAATTTTCTTCCCGCCCAACCCCCCCCCCCCCCGCCCCCGGTACACTCCCTTCTTGGAAAAGTAAAAGAAAAATTCTTTCATTGTTTTACAGTCTCTCCCCCCACGTTCACTCCAGTATGCAACCTTTGCTCTGGACTCCTGTCATGACAAAAGTACCTAATCACATATTCCTTAAACAGTTTTCTCCCTCATCTGTTTCAAAGCAGCATATGTTATCGAACCCATCTTTCTCAGTCTCCCCCCAAACCCCGAGGTCAGTCCTGTTTTACAACAGTGGCACTATGCAGTATTTGTCCTTCTGTGACTGAGATACTTCATTCAGCATAATGTCCTCCAGGGTCACCCATTTTGAATAATATTGCATGAGTTCCTTGTTTTTCAATGCAGCATAGTATTCCACTATGTGAATATACCACAGCTTCTCTATCCATTTGTTTGTTGATGGGCACTTAAATTGTTTCCACCTCCTTGCTATTGTGAACAAAGCCGTGATAAATATGGGTGTGCATATTTCTGCTTGGGTGGCAGTTATGGTCTCTTTGGGATATATTCCCAGTAGTAGAATTTCTGGGTCAAATGGTATCTCTATTTGCAACTTTTTGAGAAAGCGTCATACCACCTTCCACTGTGGTTCCAGTTTCTCCACAACCTTGCCAGCATTTGTTGTTTGCTGTTCTGTTAAATTTTGCTATTCTGTCTGGGGTGAGATGATATAGTTGTTTTGATATGACGAGCCTTTGAGTGTGTTCTCAGAAGGGGTCAGTCCCGGAAAAGCCCATCTTGCGTGGTAAAGCAGATCGCCACAGGAGAATACCCTCGATGGGACAGACTGGCATAGTGGCGGCAGCAACGGGCTCAACACAGAAAAGGTTGAGAGGACCGTCCCTAACTCTCATAGTATTTGATTCTGTTGTCCATTCTTCTTCTTGTTAGATTCTACTGAGTTGAGTATGACTCATAGCAGTCCTGTGAGCAACAAGTCTAAAACCTGTCCTATCCGGTGTCAACCTCATCATCTCTGACACACTGGACCTCATTGCTGCGGTCACTGTGTCAGGCCATCTCATTGAGGGTCTTCCTCTCTTTCATCCCCCCTCCACCTTTCCAAGCATGGTGTCCCTTTCCAAGGAATAGTCTCTCCTAACAACATGCCCACAGTCTGTAGGATAATCTTTGTTTCTTCACCTCCAAGCAGCACTCCGACTACAAGATGCACCAGTATTATGTTTTGGCAGTCCCTGGGATAGTACTCTGCTCTGTTGTTCATAGGATCTCGAAATCAGAACAGACGCAGCAGCCTCTAACACCACCAGGTGAACTTTGCAGGGGTGGCCGCCTCCTAGACCATACACAGACCAGGAGTGGAGTCTGTATTCTTGAATTTCCAGCTAGCTGGATCTTGGCATGACGTTCGTCTAGTTTAACCCTTTGAGCAACCGTGCTGTGGGGTTGGTGGGGGTCTTCATGGCTCTGAGAACTCATATTCCTCTACTTCACACTCGCTGGGAACCGGCCGGGAGCACAGGCTGAACACAACATGTTGTCCTCAACACATCACAGATGATTAATTCGTTCACATCTCACTGTCCCTGGCCTCCATCAGCAGAAACATGGGACGGAATGTCTCCATTCACTTACTCCCACAGAAGTCACGCTTGGTCACCTGCCTGAGACTATGACTGCGTGTAGCAAAACAGAGGACTGGATCTCTGGGGGAGTGAGTTCCTTTATGTGGCCTTGGGCCCAGCTTCTTGGAAAACAACCCTTCGAGAGATTCTTCCCCTGAGCCCAGAGGAGTTGTTAGAGTTGCCCTTGTAACAAGGGTCCTAGTTCTTTGGAGAACTGTCTTCCTTTAGTCCGGGGTCAGTGCCTGCTGGCAGAAAACATCAGGTCTGCAAATCAGTGGAACCATTTTCATCCCAGGGAAAGGATTGCTCAGATGAGTCCAGCAAGAACACAGGGTATTCATCACGCAAAAGTGAGTAGATTTATCATGCAAAAGTGAGTAGTCCATCAGTGTGCAAGTCTGAGAGGCGGTCCGTCCTGAGGGGGGCCACACATCTAGAGTGAGCTGACAGAGCTGTCCTAGAGTAGGATGTGCTCTCCACTTTGGGGAGACCTTCTAGATCTTCCCTGTGCACTTCCAAGTTGATTCTGACCCCCACTTTGAAACCTGTTACTTCCCTGGGAGAGCCTATAATGATGAGCACTTGTCTGTGAGTTCTGTGTACCCATTGCAACAGATTCTTAAACCCAGCAGGGAAAGAGAGCACGTGTGGGAGGGACAGCTGATGTGTGAATTAGTGAAAAGGTTGGAGAGAGGAAGGATGCCTCACCGGAAGCCGCTTAGAGCTGATCTGGTGATGACTCACATTCTTCTCCCTCAAAGCAGATGAGTAAATCTGTCATCACAACCGCCACATTACATGACTCAAACAGTGGGACTCAGTTCACCCCATTGAATCCTATCCCACGGATCCCAGATCTCCCTAGGGTTGGCTGAAAACAAGTTTAGGAGAGGAACTGCCTGCCAAGACAGAACAGATTGAAACTGGAGGAGGAGTCGGGCAGTGAGGAGGAGCGGACCTTTGTTTAACGTGGATGATGACTGAGCCAATTCAAGGCTTGTCGCAAGAGGGATTGACATGGTGACTTCAGCAGTGGGTTCTAGTCTATCAGAGACAATGAGGACGGCACAGGACAGGGCAGGGTTCAGGTCAGCTCCTCATAGGATTGCTACCTAGAGGTCACACTCGACAGCACCTAAAAACAACGTCAGTGGGAGGTAGATGGGGTTCAGATCCTCACAGCCGATGTTGGCACGGTCCGTATCCAGTGAAAATATCACAGCATCAGGTGACACTAAGCCACATGACTGGGAAGAAGGCGGGAAAGAGGAGGACAGACGGGATTCAGACTTGTCAGGAAACTGGGAAGTTTCATGTAAGTTGTCATATTTCCTGATTTTTCCTTCTTTCATATTTACAGGATGTGAACAGATACCCTTTGTTGTCATTGTTAATACTGGTAATTTGTGTCTTTTGCCTTTTCTCTTTAAGCTTTAATTTTAAAATAAAAAATAAATAAAACAAACACACAAACCCGGACTCCTTAGCCCACAGAGTTGATTCCAACCCGTAGTAACTCATATCCTCCAAGAATAGAGGAGACCCCTGACCTGGGGTTTCCAAGTCTGTGATCTTCGTGGAAGCCACCCGCCTCTGACGGATCTAAACCACTAACTTTTGGTTTTCAACCAAATGCATTGACCACACCGCCAGATGGTCAATTTTACTACCTTTGCAAAGATCCACCTCTGTTTCGTTGACTTCCTCTGTAAATTTTTTTATTTCTTTCTTGTCTTCCTTAGTTCTTTCAGTCTACTTCCTTCATTGTGCTCTTGTAGTTTAAGGTGGCCTAGTGGTAAGAATCTGCACTGCAAATCCAAAGGCACTGGTTTGGATCCATCCGCGGCTGCTCCGTGGGAGAAGGGTGGGCAGTCTCCTCCCTTGCAATTAACTGGCTCAGAAAACGTGCTGGAGGGTCAACTATGCATCCGTTCCGACTCGATGGCGCACAGTAACAACAGTTTAAGGTAGGACTTAGGTTATTGATTTCAAACAAGTTTCCTTTCTAATTTGAGCAGTTAATAGAACTGTCCCCTCACCACTCCTTCAGCTGCATCCCACAGCTTTGATATATTCTGTTTTCATTAAAATTGAGTTCCGTGTTGATTTCCCTGGGTATTTGCTCTCTGACTCATGACTTGTTTAGAACTATGTTGTTGTATGCTGTTTAGAACTAGTATGCTGTTTAGATTCACATATAATCATTATGTTATTAGCATTTAATTACATTTAATTCTGCAGTGCTTAAAATTTCTCTTTGATTTCAACTCTTTTTGTGTGTTGATGTTTCTTTGGTGGCTTCTCTTAATAAAGTTTCACTAGCTCTTGAGAAGACTTGTTCCACTATTGTTGGATGGCCAGTTGTATAAATGGTGATTAGATCCCGTTTGTTGTTGCTGGGATGTGGTCTAGACCTCACTGATCTTTTCTTACACATTGGATTGAATTGTGTTCTACAGAAATACACATATACAGTGAGATAATGTGGAAACTCTGTGATGGTCCCTGTGATCCTGAGAAACCCAATAGTTGTAAGAGGGTTAAGAGTGGAATTACCACACCTATTACTCTGGAGATGAAAAGACAAGGAAAAATGGGGTTGCCTTTATAGTAAAAAAAAGTAATTTCTAGATCCATCTGGAAGTACAACATTGTGAGTGACAGGATTATATCCATACGCTTACAAGGAAGCCCAGT
>NW_006399879.1:3240207-3259492 GCF_000299155.1 Elephantulus edwardii | reverse complement strand
GGAAAAGTCGACTGTCTGAGACCTCTTCAAGGTACTAAGGACCAACGATGTCAGTCTGGAGACTAAGGTGCGCCTGATACAGGCAATGGTCTTTGCAATTACTTGCTATGCATCAGAGAGCTGGACAATGACTAGGAATGATAAAAGGAAAGTTGATGCCCTTGAGCTATGGTGCTGGTGAAGATTATTGAGTACACCATGGACTGCTAGGAGAACAAACAAGTTCATCCTGGAGAGGGTGAAGCCAGTCTGCTCCTTGGAAACAAGGATTCTGAAACTCCATCTGATATATTCTGGACATGTTGCAAGGTGGGATCAGTCCTTGGAGAGGGACGTCATGCTTGGGAGGGTGGAGGGACAGTGCAGGAGGGGAAGACCCTCTATGAGATGGATCGATTCAGTGACTGGGATAATCGGGATAGGTGTGTCAGAGACAGTGAGATTGGCACAGGACAGAGCAGAGTTTAGGGCTGTTGTACACAGGGTCGCTATGAGTCAAAGCAACTCAACAACACATAACAAACAACAGCAACACGTCCAAAGTACATGAGTCAATTCCTCGTCAATTCTTGTCCCCAAAGAGCAGCTCCAGCTGAACCTTCTCCAAGACATAGTTGTTAAGAAACTAAAGAAAATAAATTGTAAAGTGTAAGAGAATAAGTTTCCATTTGTTAAAGCCATCCACCTGTGGTGTTCCTGTCATAGCTGCATAATTAAGCAAATATGAAGCTGCTTCAACAAGGGACCTTCTAAGAATCAAATCCCTATTCACATAAAAAAACCTTCACAACAGCGTAAGAAGATAACTCACAGACTGGGGGAAAATATTTGACAATGACATATCTGATAAGGGACTTATATCTAAAATTGAGAGAATACTCCAGAACCTCAACAAGAAAAATGTAAACAATCCAATCACAATATCGGCACAGGATATGAATTGTCACTTCACCAAATTCAGAGGGCAAACAGACACATGAAGAAAGGTTTGAAATCCCTAGCTCTAAGAGAGGTGTAAATCAAAACAACTATGAGATACTATATCATCCCAGTGACAATAGCAAAGTTCAACAGGGCAGCAAACGACAAATATTGGTGAGGTTATGGAGCGATTGGAACTCTTACTCACTGCTGGTGGAAGTGTAAAATGGCACAACCACTATGGAAGGCAGTCTGGCGCTTTCTCCATAAGTTGGAAATAGGGATGCTATTTGACCCAGCAATTCCACTACAAGAAATAAACCCTAAAGAAACCAGAGCTTCCACTCAAACAGATGTATGCACACCCATGTTTATTGCTATAGCAAAGAGAAGCAACCCAAGTGCCCATCAACAGCTGAATGGATAGAAAAATTATGACATATTCACACAATAGAATACTAAGCACCAATGGAAAAACTTATAAAATAAAAAGTACTCATAAAATACTGTGTACCATGGGAGACCCCGGAGGACATTATGTTAAGTGAAATATCTCAGTAACAAAAGGACAAATACTGTATAACACCACTGTAATAAAACGGGACTGACATCAGGGTTGGGGATAACAAAGAAAAGAAGGGATAAATAATGAACACTGCATTGGAACAGATGAAGGAAAGAACTGTTTGTATGACAACAGTCCAGAATAAGAGGTGCATTGCAAAATGACCTGGGGAAGGGGTTGGGAGGAAATTAGGTAACAATGAGTGAATACTTATTCTTTTAAAAAAGTGAACTGGGTGGTTAGGGAGAAAAATGTGCAACCATGAATGAATCAAATTCCAACTTTTCCTGTAAACTTTCATTAAAATCACAATTTTTAAAAATGGGGGGAATTAAAAGTATAAGCCATTTTAAAAAATGATTCTTCAACAAACAGATGCAGCACTGGATGTTCAGAACGATGCCAGAGATTTGGACAGCAGCTTCCTGGCTAATCAACAAGAAGAGATCCATATTTATGCCCTCTTTTCTTTTTTATTTTATTTTTTAAATTTTTATTAAACTTTATTAATTTTAATGAACATTTACAGAGATTTTTTTCATTCATTTTTGCACTATTTTCTCTATCCCCCCCAGGTCATTCCTCTTTTTTGTTCCCCCCTTGGAAGTCTGTTTTAATTGTCCAATTGCCACAGTGCTTGTCAAAGCCAGTTCTGATTAATCTCCTTTGTCAGTGTGTCCTTTGCCATTCCCTATCACTCCTCCCTGAGAGAGACTTCACCCTGATTCATAAGGAAAAGGGGATGGCGTATTCTCTTAGCTACTTCCTGCTGAAAAGGGACGCTGTGGGTTTCAGGGTGAAGATCTTCTCTCACTACTCTTAAGGGCCCCTTTGGCAATAGGAAACACATAGACTAGTGTGGAGATTGATTTTGGAATTTAGATGCACTTTATCAATTGTGCTTAGCCGTAATGCTTATATCCTTGAAGGTGTATCATGCATATTTATGACCTTTTTTAAAGGAAAAAAAAAGAGTAATGTGAATGAATGAAGACATTATTGAGCCGTATTCTTATCATGTAGGGAATGCCTGGTCAGCCTCCCTTGCCCGGACACAGAATTGAACAGGGTGGAGTCAGTGGAAGATCTGTGGATGAATCCCCTGCGTTGGGCCTGGTTCTGGCCTGCTCAGAAATACTGGTGGAAGCCACTCCATACTTAGAATCTGTGGTTGGGAGGAAAGAAGAGATAGGCGTGAAGGTGAAAGCCAAGATCGTTCTATTAGAAGACGTGTCCCATAGTGAAATAGGCCATTCTCCTGGCAGAGAGATGGAGAGAGACCTTTCACGTGTGGCATGGCTTACGCGAGTTGGCTGGCTTCTGTATCTTGACCTTCTTATGGCCTTGGGTCTGAGCCAATGCCATGAGGTCATGGAGGATTCGAAGGGCAGTTCTGGCCCATTGTTCTTGATGTTATTTATGTGTCTAAACGCTATAATGAGGTTGTGTAAGGGAGGGGGCAGCCTTTACAATGCGTGTCAGCACTGAGGCACCGTGTCTAATGCTCTGATTTTGATGACTCTTACATTTTACCAGATGCGACCTTCTTCCTCCCTTATCTCGTTGGTATTTGTCTAAACATTCTTTCCACCATGCCTCCCAGTTCTGCCCGACTTCCTCTGCCTCTGACTCTAACATTATCATTAATATCATGTTGTTATGTGCCATCAAGTGAACCACAACTCGTCGGGGCCCCACCAGTCCTTAAAGGTTGAGAGTCTTGCTGGGGCCTTTTCCTGCCCCTTTGGCTAGAATGAGCAGGCTTGACTGGAGACTGTTTTGTCTGTTCTCATGGATGTTTCTGGATTCTCCAGCTCCAGTCTGATCGATTCCAAGATCTCCACACAGGCTGCCTTCTCTTTGTCAGCTCCTTGAGTCTTGGCTTTGGTATAAAACGTCCAGGATTTTTCTATTTACTTGGCAGGATAATTACTTCTACTTCATCTTTTTCAGGGAGCCTTGAGTGAAATGTATCAGGCTGCTAACTGAAAGGTTGATGGTTTGAATCCACCAGCTGCTCTGTGGGAAAACAGAGCGCAGTTCCCTCCTGTAAGGATTAACAGATGCTCGGAGCAATAAAACTGGGTTTGCTTTGGTTTAATCTTTTCTAAAACTAGAGTAAGTCCACAATAGATTTTAAATTGTTTTGCTTTGTTGTTGTTGTTGTTGTTGTTGTTGTTGTTGTTGTTGTTATGTGCCGTCGAGTTGCTTGTGACTCATAGCGACCCTATGTACAACAGCCCTAAACTCCGCTCTGTCCTGTGCCAATCGCACTGTCTCTGACACTCCCATCCCGATTATCCCAGTCACTCAATCAATCCATCTCATAGAGGGCCTTCCTCTCCTGCGCTGTCCCTCCACCCTCCCAAGCATGATATCCTTCTCCAAGGATTGGTCTCTCCTCACAACATGTCCAAAGTATGCTAGACGGAGCCTCAGAATCCTTGCCTCCAAGGAGCCACCTGGTTTAACCCTTTCCAGGATGAATCTGTTTGTTTTCCTAGCAGTCCATGGTATTCTCAGTACTCTTCTCCAGCACCACAGCTCAAAGGCATCAATTCTCCTTCTATCCTCCTTGGTCATTGTCCAACTCTCTGATGCATAACAAGTGATTGTGAAGACCATGGCCTGTATCAGACGCACCTTAGTCTCCAGAGAGACACCATTGCTCTTCAGTACTTTGGAGAGGTCCCTAACAGCAGACTTTCCCATGGCAATGCGCCTTTTAATTTCCTGGCTACTGGTGCCAAGACTGTTGACTATGGAGCCAAGCAAACTAAAGCTGTGAACAATCTCAATCTCTTCACCATCCATCCTGATGCTGCCAATTTAGCTGATATAAAACTAGGAAAATGCCCAGTGAAATGTAGATTTTCATTTCTCTTGGGAATTGAGAAGATCCAGCCACTCGAAGTTGGCCAATCCAACTGACTGAAGGTAAGGAATAATTCTGAGAAGAATTATATCAGACTTACAAATGGGCAGTTGATTCAAAAAAAGAAAAAATCCTGACATTTCAGTAGATGTTCATTTTTTTTTAAATGCATAAGATAACGCTGTTTGAAAGCATGCCCGGGAATCAAAGCCGTTGACAGGTGGTGGGTCTATAAAGGAGAGTCTAGCAAGAGCAGCCGCAGTCATGTGCCCGATCCAGAAGGCGTCAACTCAAGACTGACCAGAGATACAGCTGTTCAGCCGGGTGAGAAGTGGCTGAGATATTAGGGCACAAACTGTGTGGGAATGTCACATCGTCAGAGCACTTTCCACAGCAGCTGATTAGCACAGCGAATGCCAAATCTATTCCCAAGGAAGTAAGAATTCTGTAGTGGCCAGAAAGCTTTAGTTGGGAGTTGAAAGTCCATGACATTAGGAAATAAGTATTTTTTGAGAGCTGATATGTGTGTGTGTGTGTGGGGGGATTGAGAATTTGAATGTAATTGTGTGTTATTGTCATTAAGTGTCATTGAATCATCTCCAACTCATAGCAACTCTGTCCAACAAACAAACCCGGTCGGGTCTTGCCCCCCCACACACACACACACACACAATCTCTGCTATGCATAAGCCCCCATTAGAGTCACTGTCTATCTCGTTGAGGGTCTTCCTCTCCTTACCAAGCCTCTACTTTTCCCAACAAGGGCCAGCTTCTTCTAATAACGTGTCCAAAGTATGTTGTTGTTGTTGTTATGTACCATTGAGTCGCTTGCGACTCATAGCGACCCTATGTACAAGAGCCCTAAACGCCGCTCTATCCTGTGCCAACCTCGCTGTCTCAAACACACTCACTCGCACCACCCCAATCACAGAATCGACCCATCTCATCAAGGGTCTTCCTCTCCTGCGCCGCCCCTCCACTCACCCAAACATGATGTCCCTCTCCAAGGACCAGTCCCTCCTTGCAACTTGCCCAAAGTATGTCAGATGAAGCTTCAAAATCCTTGACTCCAAGGAGCATTCTGGTTTCACCCTCTCCAGGACAAACCTGTTTGTTCTCGTCACAGTCCATGGTATATTCAGCAGTCTCGTAGCAGTCCATGGTATATTCAACACTCCAGCACCACAAATTTCACCCTACTTGCTTCTAAGCACCATTCTGGCTATGTTTCTTCCAAGACTGATTTGGTTTTGCTTTTGACAGTCTGTGATATCTCCAGTATTCTTTGTTAACACCACAATTCAAAGGCATCAACTCTGATCTTAGTCACTACCGAACTTTCACATGCATATGAAGCAAATGAAAATGCCATAGCTTGGGTCAGGGGCTCCTTGGTCTTTGAATGGATATCTTTTTTCTTTAACACTTTAAGGAGGTATTTGGCAGCAGAATTGCCCAATGCAATCTGTCATTTGATTTCTTGATCCCTGTTTCCATGAGTGTTGATAGTGATGCCAAGTAGAATTATCCATTTCTGAGCATTTTCATTTTCTGTATGTTGCAGTGTGGTCCACGCTGAAGGCTATTGTATAGTTGACGAGATAGAAGTATGGAAGTGGCCACACCTGACAACATGTGGGACTTATTCCCGTGGGGTAGTACATGGGGGCATTCTCCAGGAACCTCTTCCACCTCCCCTAGATCAAAATGAGGTGAGTGCTCAGCACAGACCCAGCTCTGCTGATCGGCCAATGAGCTGCACAAAATGAGATGGGACCCTATTTCCCTCCCTGTCTCCTCTCTCCTCAATTCCCCCTTGAAAATGGTCTCTGCCTTCCTCCCCACCAAGAGTCTCATGCTCTACCGACTGAGGTAGCCGGGCACTGTCACCTCCCCACCATGAGAGCATCACCACAGAAGGAAGAGCACTCAAATGGTCACCTCACACAAAAGCCCCAGAAGTGTGTCTCTCTGTCCATCTGCTTCATCAGGGAGCAGGTGCCTGTCTTCACATGCATTCCTTCCTCCACCTGAACACGCTCTCAGGGACCTGGAAACCCCGTCTGTGACTCCAGGACTAGGAGGTTGTGTGGAAGGTTCTCCATCCAAACAGTGCTTCTCCCAGGCCCAACCTCAGCCTCTTCAAATGCTGCCCGACCATCCAGGGAGCCTCTCCAGGCTGGATTTCCCTTTGTCGGTTCTCCAGGCTGGACTTCCCTTTGCATTAACCCTGAATGAAACCAAACTCTCTGTCCTCTCGGCAGTCCAAACTCACTGGGACATTGTAAGGCAGAGTCCAAGTCCCCTTGGACTTTCTACGACTGGAGATGCTTACACAAGCAAGCTGCCTCATCCTTCTCCTGGAGCAGCTACTGGATTTGAACCACTGACCTCTGCATTAGCAGCTGACTGCCTTTTCCATCGTGCAACTTGAACCCCATTCATGTGATATAAAACTGCTGAAATAAATTGATTGTTGTCACTCCAGTTACGTAAAACAAAGGGAATATTTTCTATTTTATTCGTGTGTGTGTGTGTGTGTGTGTGAAATTGTGTGTACTGTCAAATTGGATCTGACTGGCACAGGAGGAGTTTGTCCCTTCTTCTCCAGCAGAGCATCTGGTGGATTTGAACCACGTACCTCTGGGATTGCAGTGCAACTTCTTGCCACTAGGCCACCAGAGCTCCCTAAAGGGAATATTCCTGCATCCTACTCTGTCCTCTTAGCCCCACCCCCAGCATTTTGATAGGCATCTGTCTACACCCAGAACACATTCCTGTGCAGCTGTTAATAACTAGCCCCATAGACTGTGATTCCATTCACTCAGGGTAGTGAGAACATACCATGGAGAAATTTGTTTGCCAAAGAATCACTGGCCCCTTCCTGCATGGGAACTGGTTTCCTGAAATGTAAATGATAGCCAGTATGCCCCACATTAGGAGATTATGTACCAAAAAGATTTCTCTGAGCGAGAACTTTGCAACATAAGTTAACATTCCTCTCACGTCCAATATCTCAATATTGAGAGAGTGATGAGACAGTGATGGGGATGATTGGGCTGCTGGTCATGGGTCTACAAGAGAGACTTGTGGGCAAGCTCTGGTGGCCTAGGCGCAAGAAGCTGGAGAAAGAGGGACAATCTCCTCCTGCACCAGTCAGATCCAATGTGATGGTAACGCACACCACCAAACAAAAAAGAGAGACTTGTGAGCCCCTATCAAAGCTCAACAAGCACCAGACTTCCACCACAGTGTCTCAAGAGCAGTCAGTCTGCACGAGATATCACCATCCTGGGCATGGTAGAAGCCCCTTTTAATGGATTGAAATGTGTCCTCTGGAAGTTTGGGTTGAATAACTGAGACCAGAAGAGCTAAATGGTGCCCCGCTGTACTTCCAGCCACTGTGAGAGTAACCACAAACTGGAGGGTCCAGATAGAAGGAGAGAAAATGTGGAATAAAACTCAAAATATTTTTTTAAAGACTAGGCATATTGCAGTCTCAGATTCTGTCTTGTGTGGCTCCTTGAGGCTCCCAGTGCTGTTATGAGGACACAGTAGATAACCCAGACTGAATGATTCAGGAAGTATGAAGAGAAGATGGAAGGAGTACACAGTCATTGTACCAAAAAGAATTGGCTGACACAGTAGAATTGCAAGAAGTAACATAAGATGATGAAGGAGGAAGTGCAGGCTGCTCTGAAGGACTTGACAAAAAATAAAGCCCCGGGAATTGATGGAATACCAATTAACATATTTCAACAAACAAATGCTGCCCTGAATATGCTCATCAGATTGTGACAAGAAATCTGGAGGACAACTACTTGGCCAACTGACTGGAAGAAATCCATATTTATTCCAATTGGAAAAAAAAGATGACTTGACAGAGCGTGGGAATTATCAAACAATATCACTAATATCACACACTAGCAAAATCCTGCCAAAGATTATCCAGAAACAACAGAACAGTACATTGACAGAGAACTACCAGAAATACAAGCTGGATTTAGAAGAGGTCGTGGCATTAGAGACATTATTGCAGATGTCAGATGGATCTATGGGTCACAGGCAACCCTACCAACAACAGTCATATTGTTCTGATGGAGACTGGTGGAACCCCGAGATGACCTTAATCACCGTCTAACCTTTTAAACCATACCTATGGCTCAACTTTTAGCCAAACTATAGACAGGCCTGTAAGGTGACTAACACTGTACGTATCCTCCTTAGAATAGTCAGCGTACAAGATCAAAGGACAGCAGGAAGGGATAGAAAGATGAACGGAAAAGGCCAACAGGGAGAAGGCGAGAAGAGCTCTGAAATGTGGGAATTGCTATCAATGTCATGAATCGAAATTGTATGACTTGTTGAATGGAACACCAGTTGGCTCTTAGAAACATTCACTCTGTAAATCACAATAAAATGGTTTTTAAAAAATATATGTTGTAAATCTTAACTCCTATGCAAGTGGATGTGATTCCTAGTGTTTTCTTTGTTATGTTAATGAGGCTGTGTTGTACAGAGTCTCTTAAACCAATCAATCCCTTTTAAGATCTGAAAGGAGTAGATTAAGTTGGATGCAAGCTAGCTGGAAGACAGGGTGTCAAGTGGATGTCCAAGGAGCACCAAGGTGAGAAAATTTTACCCGACACTAAGAGTATTCTCCTGTTGTTGTTGTTGTTCTTGTGGTTGTTGTTGTTCGGCGTTCTCTCTGAACAGCCAGCCTGAACTCGACCCTATCCTGTGCCATCCGCTCCGTCTCAGACACATGAGAGCCTGTGGCTAAAATCACCATGTCAGTCTGTCCGGTTGGGGGTCTTTCTTTTGCTGGCCCTCCATCTTTCCGAGCACAATGTCCCTTTCCAAGGAGTGGCCTCTCCTAGTTACATGTCTAAAGGATGAAAGACAAAGCTTTGCCGTCTTCGTCTCCGGGGAACACTGTGGGTGCACTTTCCCCGAGACAATCACCGTGTTCCTTCGTCAGACTGTGGGATGGTCCGTGCTCTTCTCTAACACCACAACCTTAAGGCTTGAATTCTTTTGTCATCCCTAGTCATTGCCCAGCTCTCTGGTGTGCAGCAGGTGATTGAGAAAACTGTGACTCATAGTGACCCTGTGAACCACAGATTGAAATCCTGCCCCACCCTGTGCCATCCTCATGACCTTGGACATGTTTAAGTCCATTGGTACAGTCATCACGTAATCCATCTCGCTAAGGGTCTTCATCGCCTTCTCGGATCCTCTGTCTTTCCCAGCATATCTTTTCCCAAGGACTGACCCCTCCCGGTTACATGTCCAAGGCATGTAAGATGAAGTTTCACCATCGTTGCCTCTAAGGAGACTTGTATTTTCTCCAAAAGAGATTTGTTTGTTCTTTCGGCAGAACATGCATATTCAGAACTCTTCTCCAATTCCACAATTCAATGGCCTCGTTCTTCTCTGGTCTCCCTTACGCATTGTCCTTCCCTTGGAGTCCTCCGTTTGTACTCCTAGCCTCTGAAACGGTGAGAAACCTTTGCTTCTATCCTTTAGAACCACCCATCTGTAGTGTCTTTGTTACAGCGGCACTGGGAATCTAAGACATCGGTGCATCTGTAAGCATCTGCTTTTCAATAGGAAAAGGCCCAACACTAGCCCAGCGGGACCCTTTATCAAGCATTGCCAGACGGAAAGATGAGCTTCGACAATGACAGTGACACCTGAGCCAAGGACAAGAGGTTTCAGGTCTCCGGTACCAAATCACAGATGGGACAGACCACAAAGGGAGAGCTCAGGTTTCACTGTGCTCATTTTTAGCTTCAAGCTTTACATAGAGTTCCCTCATAGAACATGTTTGTTTAAACTCAGCATCTTTCCTGTAGTTTAGTGAGAGAGAAGAAAGCCCTCTCTTGCTTGTGCACTGATTGTCCTGGGTTCTCCTCTGAGCTCAGGAACCCCGAGGCAGCCCCTGGCCAGCTGACCAGCTAAGTGAGATGATGTGTGCTGATCTCTTGTTCTGAGTCACAGAAATGTTACTGAAAGCACCAAAATGAATTGACAAAACAAGAGAAGCAGTGAGGGAGATCAAACCTGGAGACTTTGTTTGCCATGCACCCAGTTGGCACAGATGGCTGAGGTCAGGCTGGGCATTGGACACAGAAGGTGAGGGAGGAGAGAGGCAGGAGCCTGGTCCAAAGTAGAGAATAGTCATGACAGCACACAGAGCCCAAGGAGAGCAGAGCCTCTGACCCGCAGTCTTCAGCAGAGACCTGAAACAAGTCAAGCCTCCTCATGTCCAATCTGCTGTCCATCAGTGCCCATCCAAAAATGGCTGCATTTCTCCCACTTCTTCATGCCCCAAAGTCATCTTGGACTCCCCTCCTTCTTGCTTAAGTACAACGAAATGCCGGGGGTGGGGGGGTTGCTTCATTGATTAGGCTGTTTAGAGTCATGGTTTTGTGGGATACACCAGTTAATTGGTCTAATGCATGTTTAGTGCTATGTCCAACCTTCTAGTTGTGACCTGAGGTCCTAAAAGCTTGCAAGCAGCCATGCAAAGTATGACACTTTGTCTCTATTTTCATAGAGCAATGGAGGAGAAAGGAGGCCGGTGCAGAGGAGGAAATGGAATGTCCAGCTAATCCATGAACAACTGCCTCCTTCATAATGAGACTAGAAGATACAATGGTGCCCCGTTACCACTAATGAACTTTCACAACCAACTGTCTATAAAAGAATCCTCATCAGAAGGAGGTCAGTGAAGAAGAGAGTTGCCAGTGGGATCCATGGAGTCTGGATATACTCCTGAAACTGTTACCCTGCGATAATCTTTACATCTTAATCATATTCCTTAAAGGCTTCGTAAAACCAGAAATTAGTGAAGAATATTGTCCTTGTCCACTGGGTAGCCTACTGATACGAAGCTGCACTTCAGTCCCAAAGACGTGTGGTTTGAATCAAACAGCTGCTCCGTGGGAGAAAGACAAGAAGTCTCCTCCTGTGAGATTCACGGCCTCTGAAAACCCGCTGGAGCACCAGCCATGGGTTGGTTCCAACTTGATGGTACATAACAACAGAAACAACAAGACCAATCTACACGGAATCAAATTGACAAAGCAACTCCCAAGGTGAGATGGGAAATTTCGGAGGCAGCCAGTTTGTATTAATGGAGCAGGCATGCAAGGAAAAGCAGCGTACGAAAGGTTGTGCTACTTGGAAAACATACTCAGTGACCCTGAAATATGCAGGTGGGTTATTGTTGTTGTTGTTGTTCTCATGGCAACACTATGAACGAAAGATCTGAACCCTACTCTGTCCTGCACCATCCTCACACTTCCTGATACACAAGAGCCCATTGCAGCAGTCACCATGTGTTATTGTTTTCCCTCATTTCAACTGACTTCCAATGTGGGCGGTCAAACTACACTACTATAACTATCCTCTTTCTTTAGTGTTCACATGGTTTTCAAAGGCCTATTATTTAGGAAGTAGATGGCCCATCCTGCTTCCTAGTCTATCTTAATCTGGGAGCTCTACTGAAACATGTCCACCCTGGGTAACCCTTAAGTTATTTGAAACATCAGTGGCATAGCCTTCAGAATCACAGCAACCCACAAGTTATCTCAGTACAGCAAACTGACAGACAAGTGCTGGACCACTTAGAACAACGCTCTCCCCAAACACAATTAACACCAATATGATATTGTGGAATTCTTATTTTGCTGCGTGTTTTCTCAGTAATAGGAAAGATTATTTTCTAAAAATATGTTCACTATAAATAATACTTCTGCAGTAGGCTCAAACATCCCTACTGTTGGGAGAATGAAGTACAATAAAGGCTTAATGCTAAGGAACTGCACTGCCAACCCAAAGCAGAAGGTTCGAGTTCACCAGCTGCTCCACAAAAGAAGGGTGGGCAATCTCCTCCTGCCTCTGAAAACCTGCTGGAGAGTCAGCTATAAGTCAGTTCTGGCTCAACAGTAACCATTGTCATTATTGTTGTTATTGTGTGCCGTCAAGCTGCCTGCAACCCATAGCGACCCTGTGTACAGCAGCTCTGAAGCCTGCCCTGTCCTGAGCCGGTCTCACTAATTCTGACACGCCAACCCCCATCACCCCAATTACTGTATCAATCCATCTCATCCGGGATCTTCTCCTGCATTGTCCCTCCACCTTTCCAAGCATGATGTCCTTCTCAAAGGACAAGTCTCTCCTGGCCACATGCCCAGAGTATGTGAGATGGAGCTTCAAAATCTAGCTTCCAATGAGCCACCTTTGCTTATTAATTAAATGGGGAAATGGTAATTTTTAATAAGCAATGTGTTGCTTTCATTAAGTGCCTTGAGTTAATTCCGACTCACAGCAAACCTGTATAATAAGAAAACCCTTGGTCACGCTCCATTCTCACAGAAGTAGAGGTTTTGAGTCTCGCGTTGAAGCCACTGTTTTGTTGCGTCTTGTTGAGGGTCCACCTCTTTCTCTGATCCTCTCCTGACCATTTCCTCCTCCAGGGACTGACCTGTCCTACAACCAGACCAAAGGACATGACACAGTTCTTGCCATTGTGTCTCCGAGGAGCATTCTGGTTGAACCTGCTCCAGACCAATGTGTTCCTTCTTCTGTCGTCCCTGGTGTATCCCATCTTCTTTACCAGCACCGTGATCCATAGTATCGATGTTTCCTCTCGTTGTTCATCTTTCACAGGCAGGAAAACATCATGTCTTGGGCCAAGCACATGTTAGTCCTAATGTGATACCTTTGCTTTCAATGATTGATAGAGGTCCTCGGCAGCAGCCTCGCCCAGGGGGGAAGGCCCTTCGATGTTCTGACTGTTCCTCTGTGACTGCTGGGTGGGAATCCAAGTAAAAGGAAACCCTTGACAGCTTCAGCCTCTGTCCATGTGTTGTGATGTTGTGTGTTGGCTCTGTGACAAATTTTCTTTTTTTTATAGGGAGGTGTAATCCATACTGAAGTCTGTAATCTTGGGTCTTATCAATAACTACTATGCTTTGCAAACAAGCTTGTGTCATTGCATATCCAGATGTGGTAATGAGCATTTCTCCAATCTGGATGCTGTCTTCTAATATTTTTGTCAGCATTTATTTTCTTTTTTATTGTTGTTATTATGTGTCTTCTCTTTTTAATTAATTTTAATGAAAGTTTACAGAGACTTTGGATTTTCATTCGTTCATTGTTGCACTTTTCTCTCTGCCCACCCCTCTGCCCCAATATGCTCTTCTCTTTGAAAAGTAAAAAAAAAAATTCTTTCATTGTTTTACAATCCCTCCCCCCAAGTCCACTCCACTATGAAGTCTTCATTCTGAACTCCTGTCATGACAATAATACCTAATCACATAATCACATATCCCTTTTAAACAGTTTTCTCCCTCATCTGTTTCAATGCAGTATACATTATTGAACCCATCTTAGTCTCCCCTCAACCCCAATGTCAGTCCTGTTTTACAACAGTGGCACCATGCAGTATTTGTCCTTCTGTGACTGAGATATTTCACTCGGCATAAAGTCCACCAGGGTCACCCATTTTTTTAGACTATTTCATGAGTTCCTTGGTTTTCAATGCTGCATAGTATTCCGTTATGCGAATACACCAGAGCATCTCTCTCCATTCATTTGTTGATGGGTGTATTCTTCTTACAGCGCAGCTTCGCAGCTTCGGGGTTTATTTGCTGAACATATAGCAAACACTTGAATGCATAGATTGGAAGGTTGCAACCCTGACACTTTTCCTGGTTTTCAGTCAACATCGTATTCCCTTTTGTGTGCTAACGTCTGTCCTGTAAGAATGTTCCATTTCCTAGCTAATTGGCAGTCTGTGAGAAGCACTGATAAGTTCTCCCATGGTGACAGTCTTGAACCCACACTTCCTACCCATTTATATTCCAGAAGTTTCCCCAAGGACAACAAAGCTGCCTTGAATAGTCCTGCTGTCAGGGTCCACAGTGCCACGTCGGTACACTAGAGGGCGTCAGGCCTGTGCGAGCCCCATGTCTGGCCCTCAAGTGGAAATTGAATTTCCATTTCACAGGCTAACAAGTGGTCTATTCATCGTGGCTTTGGCTGGGGCTGTAAAAAGCTTTAAGCAATTGACGAAAAAACGACAAAGATAAATCTGAATGACATTGCGAGACCGAGAGGCCTGGTTTACATTGAATGAAGGCCGTGGTGCCAGGTTACACCCTCAGCCAGCAGGCTGGGCCCCACGAGCTGACTCTGGCCAGCAGGGAGCACAGCTCAGGCAAGCACCAGAGTTGCTCCTACTCGGTGTGTCTTACAGACTACTCTTCGCTGAATAATGGAACCACGAACCCGAAGGTGCAGCTCTTGGGCCTCCCCATTCGGGCAAGTGCTCGGGTGTCAGTGAGGACTTTGTCTTTTGCCAATGTCTGCAGCGGGCCTCCTGCCTTGGAACCATTGGTCCTTGACTGCACGAGTCCCCTGATAGGGCTGCATTGCTGTTGTCGTCGTTGCTGTTGTTATGTGCCTGCAAGTTGGAACCAACTCATAGCTGACCTTCCAGCACATTTCTCGGGCTGTGGATCATGTGGGGGGAAATAGCCATCCTTCTTCCACGGAGCAACTGGTGGGTTCAAACCACCTATCTTTGGGTTTGCAGCATGACTTCTTACCACTGGGCCAAATGGTTGAGCATCGGCCATTTCTTTTAGGTACATTAACTCTGTGTATTCCTTCTGTCTAGTTATGTCTGCCTTCATCATTCAATATTTTGCCTCTAGAATCCTCATCTTGAAATTCAAATCTTGGGTTTGTTCTTCAGTTATTTTCAGCTTGAGAAATGCCAAGTGCATTCTTTTTAACCGCAGGTCGGCACACATCTCGTTATAAAACTTTGATTTCTTCAGGGCTTCTCATAATTTCTTCTATTTGCTTTTGCTTCGCTGCCTTCTAAAGCGTGTTTCAGTCTCTTCTGACATGCATATTAGTCTTTTCTTCCTTTCCTGTGTTTTTTACTTTTTCTTTCTTCATGGATGATGTCCTTGATATCCTCCCACTATTCACCTGGGCTTTGGTCATTAGTGTTCAGTATATCAAATGACTTCTTGTTGTTGTTAATGTGGTGTCAGCTCAAGTATGACTTCAACAACAACATGAACAAAAGATCTGAACCGTGTCCTGTCCCAGGCCATCCTCACACTTCCTGACACGCTTGAGCCCAATGCTGCAGTCACTGTGTCACTCCACATGGTTGAGAATCTTCCTCTTTTGCTGACCCTCCACCTTCCCAAGCGTGATGCCCCTCTCCAATGACTAGCCTTTCCTACAACCTGACGTGAGATGAAGCTTAATCATCGTTGCCTCCAAGGAGCACTCTGGCTGCACTTTCTCCAGGACGTATCTTGTTAGGATGTGTTGTTGTTAGGTCAAGTCAAGCACGATTCATAGCCACCCTTCGGTCAACAGCTCTGAGCCCTGTGCTGTCCTGTGCCATCCTCCTCAGCTCTGACACCTGAGAGTCCACGGCTGCAGTCACTGTGTCCATCCATCTTGTTGAAGGTCTTCCTCTTTCTTGTTGACCTTCCATGATGTCCCTTTCGGAGAAATAGCCTCTCCTGACCGCACGTCCACACTGGGTGGGATCAGGGATTGCCAACCTCACCTCTAAGGAGGCTCTAAGCCTCTAAGGAGGCTTCCACTTTCTCCAAAACATGTTGTTGTTGTTATGTGCCGTCCAGTCGTTTGCGACTCATAGTGACCCTCTGTACAACAACCCTAAACCCTGCTCTATCCTGTGCCAATCTCATTGCCTCTGACACTCCCATCCCAATTACCCCAGTCACTGAATCAATCCACCTCATAGAGGGTCTTCCCCTCCTGTGCTGTCCCTCCACCCTCCCAAGCATGATGTCCCTCTCTAAAGACCTGTCTCTCCTTACAACATGTCCAAAGTATGTCAGACAAAGCCCCAGAATCCTTGCCTCCAAGGAGCAGCCTGGTTTAACCGTCTCTAGGATGAATCTGTTTGTTTTCCTGGCAGTCCATGGTACATTCAATACTCTTCTCCAGCACCACAGCTCAAAGGCATCAATTCTCCTTCTGTCTTCTCTAGTCATTGTCCAACGCTCTGATGCATAACAAGTGATTGCAAAAACCATGGCCTGTATCAGATGCACCTTAGTCTCCAGAGAGACACCGTTGCTCTTGAGTACTTTAGAGAGGTCCCTAACCACAGACTTTCCCATCGCGATATGCTTTTTGATTTCCTGACTGCTGGTGCCAAGAGTGTTGACTGTGGAGCCGAGCAAACTGAAGCTGTGAACAATCTCAATCTCTTCGCCATCCGTGTCTGTTTTTCTGGCAGTCCCTGGGGTGTTCAGTACTCTTCTCCAACATCACTGCTCAAAGACATTAATTCCTCTGTTACTCATTGTGTTGGAGGCAAGCTGTTGTGGAAGTGGATGCCACTCCTGCTTCCAAGCTTGTTTTAATCGGGGAGCTCCACCAAATACTATCCACCATGGTAACCATTCTTGCATTTGATTCATCAGTGTCACAGTGTTCAGCTTCACAGCAACCACGAGTTACCTCTGTACAGCAAGTGGACAGACCAAAGTTACACAACTTAGAAGAATGTTTCACCAAAAACAATTAAAGGCAGGCCTGAGGGCCGCGGAGTAGAGTTGCCCACCTTTGTTTTAGGAGCATGACTTTCTGTCCACTAGACCAACTGATCTCTCTCTATGCTGTTGTTGTTAAGTGCCATTGAGTTGTAGGCAACTCATAGCAACCCTATGAATGAAAGACCTGGACACCTGTCCAGGCATATGTCCCTGGCATAGAGTGGGTGACTACTCCACGACCCTCAGGCCTGCCTTTAATTGTTTTTGGTGAAACATTCTTCTAGGTCGTATAACCCTGGTGTGTCCACTTGCTGTACAGAGGTAACTCATGGTTGCTGTGAAGCCAAACACTGTGACACGGATGTGTCAAATACAAGAATGGTTACCCATGGTGGACAGTGTTTAAAAGAAGCTTGGAAGAACGAACTGGGGAGGAGGGTAGAGAAAACAGTGCAACAATGAATGAATGAAAACCCAAAATCTCTGTAAATGTTCATTAAAACTAATAAAAATAAATGAAAGGAAGGAAGGAAGAAAGGAAGCTTGGAAGCAGGAGTGGCATCCACTTCCGTAAATAGCTTTCTTCCGGAAACCCTATGAACCTGGAGCAAGGATGAAAGTTATACAGGTGTCCAGGTCTTTTGTTCATAGGATTTCTGTGAGTGGCCTAGGATTCGATGGCACTTAGCAACACAACAACAACTCATTGTGCTGCTCTCAGAAGCACAGCAATGATTAAAAAGACTTGAATCAGGTGCACCTTGGTCTTTAAACCCACATCATCACTCCCCAATATGCAGCCCTGTCACGTTTTGCTCATTCTCACGACCTGTCACTTTTTCACCATGCTGTTCACCGCACATTTAACAGACGACGTACCTGTCATAGAGTCACGGCCGTTGAGTTGGAAGTGACTCAAGGCTGACCCTTGAATGGGTTTCCAGAGGCTGTAAATGGCATTGGGGATTGTTCATCATTCTCCACAGAGCAGCCGGTGGATTCGAACCACTGGAGAGGGGCTGCCTTTGGGCTAGCCTTGCAGGGGTCCAGGGACCTCCCGAGCTCTCTGATAGGCTCCAGGGGGCCGTAACTAACTTTATACACACTGGTAAGCCACGACATGTGGGTGTTACCGCAGCAGACAGAACTGAACCTCTGGTGCTCCGGGCTGTGGCTGCTTGTAGATGGTTCTGGACTTGCGCTCTGGGGCTGGATGTGAGCTCTTTCCTGGGAGGTGACCTTGAACGTAGCAGCCGTGAGGACACAGACCACAAGTGCACTCTCCTGGTCTGAAAAGATTGACAGTTGGGGTTCACCATCTGCTCTGCAGTAGAAAGACACGGCACTCTCCTGGTCCAGCCCCAGGGCTCTTGCTGGGCGTCCTCCCTGGAGTCCTCCCCAGCCCTCCTCCCTGTGCCTGCCAGGGGATGCCCACCTCCTCTCCTTGCCTCGATTGTTAGTTCTGCTCAGGAGCCCACACAGGTAGACCCTGGACCAGGTAAGGCCCACAGTCACCGCATTTGCTTGAAGCTCCTGGGGGCAGGAGACAGGTCACTTGTTTCAGCAACAGCACCTCCCCTGGCCTCCAGATGGCTCCTTCCTCTCCCTTTCCCTGGACACACCACCAAGTGCCCCAAGGCCAGCCTGGACCAGCCTGGGCCCTGCCGCAGCCACCTTCAATGCACCAGGATCATGACTGCCCTTAGGGGACCCCACACCCAGGACATGTCAGGAGACCTGGCCACTGTCCCCATTGGATCCTGGATCCCAGTGGCCCCAGATGTCTGCCTCCACACGTGCAGGCCCTACTGAGGGCTCGTCCCCACTGTCAGTCCTCATCTGAGCACCCTCTGCCACTGTCTTTCTGGACAGACATGTACGTGCAGGGTGGTGTGTTCATTTGGTGGGCGATTCATGTGCCAAGGCATGAGGACGGGGCTTCATACCCCCCTCAGGACCCCTTCTTCCTCAGGGCCCAGCCTATGATCACGCTGTCTTCATCCTAATTTCAGAGTCCTGTGCTTTCTTTTTGTCTGGTCATGGTTCATCTGGTGTGGAAGGAGGGAGGGAGAGAGGAGGAAAGGAAGGGAGGAGGGAGAGAGAAAGGAGGGAGGGGGAAAGGAGGAGAGAGAGGAAGAAGAGAAGGGAGGAAGGAGGGAGAGAGGATGGCAGAGGGGAGGAAGGGAAGGGAGAGGGAGGGAGAGAAGGAAAGGAAGGGAGGAGGGAAGGGAGAGGGGAGGAAAGGAAGGGAGGAGGAAGGGAGAGGAAGGAAGAAGGGAAGAGAGGAGGGAGGGAGAGGAGGAAGGGAAGGGAGGAGGAAGGGAAAGGAGGAAGAGAAGGAAGGAGGGAAGG
>NW_006399879.1:3230936-3239950 GCF_000299155.1 Elephantulus edwardii | reverse complement strand
GGAAAGGAAAGGAAAGGAAAGGAAAGGAAAGGAAAGGAAAGGAAAAGGAGGAGGGAGGGAAGGGAGAGAAGGAAGGGATGAGAGGAGGGAGGGAGAGAAAAGGAAGGGAGGAGGGAGGGAGTGAGGAGGAAGAGAAGGGAGGAGGGAAGAAGAGAGGGAAAGAGGGAAGGAGGAGGGAGGGAGGAGAGGAGTGGGGACAAGAGGAGAAGGGAGGGAGGGAGGAGAAAGAGAGGAGGAGGGAGTAGAGGAGGGAGGGAGAGAGGAGGAAGGGGAGGGAGGATGGAAGGGAGGAGGGAGGAGAGACGAGGAAGGGGAGGGAGGAGGGAGAGAGAAGGGAGGGAAAGAGGGAGGAAGGAGGGAAAGAGAGAGGGAGGAGAGGAGTGGGGACAAGAGAAGGAAGAGAGGGAGAAGGGAGAAGGCCGCAGGGAGGGAGAGAGAATCGAGAAGTGTGTTTCTGCCTCTCCCGTGCAGGCTGCCTGGGACACACACTGTACCCCAGAGTCTAGGGAGCTGGGACACAGGTGTTGGGGGTAAGTTCTCATTAGATCCCCTGAGACTTGGCCCAAGGGAGTTGGTGGCTCAGTGCTAAGAACTGCACGCGGTTCCGATCAGCCGCTGTTGTGCAGGAGAAAGGTGAGCCGTCTACTCCCGTGCCATTCGCTGTCTCGGAAAACCCGCTGAGGGTCAGCTGTGAGTGTACGCCTGTGTCTCCATGGCACAGCAACAAGGCTTAGCCTACATCATTCAAAGTCTACTCCAAGTGGCCAATGAAAGGGCTGGCTACCGGCCCGCTGGCTGGCAGAGGAGACCTTCCACGTCCGTCACCACGATGTGGTGGGCAGCGGGCAGCTCTGGAGGGCACCGTGCCTGCTGTGCCTCCCCGCCTGTGTCCCCCACAGCTGGGTGGCTGTGGACAGCACCCAGCAAGTGTCAACCACACCTGCACCCATAAGTCCCTGAGTACACAAAGTGTGCGCTGCCCTCCCGGGGTCCCGGTGATCCCGGGCACGTAGCCAGCACCTTCCACTGAGGGCCCCCCTTCCAGCCCCACTGCCCCCTCTCACCTCTTCTGCTTGGATAGAACCGTCTAGAAGGCCTAGCAGGCAGGGCACAGAAACAGAAACCAGCCCCCTGCGCCATCTGCCAGCTCCCCAATCTGCACCCCAGTTTCCCAATCATGGACCTTCTGTGCCGCGAGTGCCAGCACCAGCGGTCAGTGCGCACTGCCCGGCCGGCTGGACGCACGTCCGTCCACCTCCGCCCTCTGAGGGGCTGCCATCTGGCAGGGGCTCCGCCGTCGGCCCGACCATTTCCACACATGAGGAGCGTGACGGGCTTAGGTATTAACTTACGACGGCGGCTGTGTTTCCCAAAAGTGTAAGGCTATTCAGCTAGTGGGCGCTGCCAGGAGCCGGACAGGCTCTGGCAACCTCGCTTCTCGGCCCGACAAGGGGGCTTTTGTGCCCTTTACCCCGTCCTTCAGCCCTCGGGCACCTGGGGCTGCGCAGGGCCGGGTTCCAGCCTAGGGGAGACAGGAGCAGGACGAGTCCACAGAGAGGGGGAAAGACCTCACCCCCAGGTGGCTTGGTGGGTCGTTCCAGCCAGGGGCCCTTGTTGGACTCCTGATCCAGCCAAAATCCACTTTATTGGAAGAAGCATCCAGAAGGACCCTGGGACTGACAAGAAAGTGGAGGAATGAGGCTCAGGAAATGGGCAGGCACGCAGGAGGCCAGGCAGCCAAACGCACCGCAGGAATGGTCCTCTTGGGCCGTGGCCACTGACCCGGCGCCACAGGCCCACCCTGCCGTGGCCCAGCCAGCCTGGGTGCTCACTACAGCCTGCCACAGGCAGCCATGGCCACTGTCCCTCTGTGTCCCCAGGCAGGACTGACCAGCAGGCCTGGGTCACACACCACACCAGCGACCAGGGCCCCGGAGGGCGCACATGGCCCTTGTCCATCTCCAGCGGTGACCCCCACCCCACATACGGCAGAAGCCCCGGGGCCTGGGCACACAAGGAGTGAAGTCTACCCCAGGGGCACAGCATGGCCACTCCTGAAAGGACAGGCTTTCCTGCAGACCGACACCCAAAATACCGACAGGCGTTTGCACGTTTTCTTTTCAGACTTAAGGAAATTCCTGGAATTCTTGGGCTGTAAATCCAGGACTCTGCGCTGACTCCACACCGTGTGTGTGGGGGGGAGCTGTGGTCACAGGGCCGGCGGTCACTTGGCGGTCCAGGAGAGGGGATGGAGGAGGTGCCAGCGGGCAGGGCGGGCCATGTGAGCTGTGACTGCTTCTTGGGGTCTGTTGGCTCTAAAGTGGGTCTGGCTGGGAGAGGAAGGACGGGATTGAAGGCCACGTGAGTGCACTGACCACACAGATGTGGGGACAGCAAAGCCACAGTAACCCGCACAGCCCCTGTCCCCCACCAGCCTCCTGCCTGAGGGTCCTATCACTGTCTGTCATGTGGGTTCACCCAAAACCAGAAGCCACCACACCACTCACAGATGACCACCACTCATGGGGATGGATGACCACCACCACTCACAGGGTTGACCACCTCTCATGGGGACGGATGACCACCACCACCACTCACAGGGTTGACCACCTCTCATGGGGATGTATGACCACCACCGCCACTCATGTAAATGATCACCCCTCATGGGAACAGATGACCACCACTGCCACTCAAGGGGATGAACACCATTCACAGGATGACCACCACCCATGGAGATGACCATCATTGCTTACCTGGATGACCACAGACCACGAGATGACCACCACCCATGGAGATGACCATCATTGCTTACCTGGATGACCACAGACCACGAGATGACCACCATTGCTCATGTGGATGACCACCACCCATAGAGATGACCATCAAGCCAAGCAGCATCTGCCCTGCCCTGGTCAAGACACTAGCCCCCACAAACCGCTGGCAGGTGTGCACTCTGGTTGTGATATCTTTCAGCCCTTGATTTTGCTTGTCTCTGGTGGTCTAATGGGTAAGGAGTCACGGTTTGAATCCACCAGTTTCTCCACAGAGAGAGATGGGCGATCTTCCATGCAATGGAAGGGTGGAGGTTCAGCTGTGGACCACCTCCGACTCAGCGGTACCCAACAAGAGCTGCTGGCATAGACCATGGGCAGTGACTCTGCTGACTCAAAGCCACGCTTGTCTTGTGGTTCTAACCCAGCAGTGGCATCTTGGGAGAAAGAGGGGCAGTCTCCCCTCATGTCAGTGCCAGCCTTCCACGGCCTGAGAGCCCAGCAGAGCATCCCCAGTGAGCTGGTTCTCACACGGCAGTGCTGAGTTTATCTGCTTTGAGTTTTGCTCCCTTCACAACCTTGCTTGCTGAAAGTGAGGAGGACCTGAAGCACTTGCTGCAGAAGGCAAAACACTGCACCCTTCAATACAGATTGCACCCCTATGGCAAAAGAGCAAAATCCTCACCACTGGACCGACATCAAGAAGGACTGAGAAAGGACTGAGACTGTCAATGGCTTCATCTTACTTGAATCTACAATTAACACCCTTGGTATCAGCAGTCAGGAGATGTATTGCACTGGGAAAGTCTGCAGGCAGGAACCTCTCCAAATTATTGAGGAGCAATGATTTCAGTTTGAAGACTAAGATGCACCTGATTAAGGCATTGGTCTTTTTAGTCACTTCCTATGCTGCTGAGAGCTGGACAATGACTAAGGATGACAGAAGAATTGATGCCTTTGAGCTGTGGTGTTGGATAAGAGGGCTGCCAAAAGAACAGTTAAGTCTTAGAGAAAGTGCAGCCAGGGTGCTCCCTGGAAACAAGGATGGTGAAGCTTCATCGCAATATTTCCAGGTGTGAGAGCATGTGTGTGAGGATACACTTCCTAGACCAGCTTGTCTCTACCTCTGTTTTCTCTAAGTACATTTGTTGCTCTTAGCAGCCATTGAGTTGACAATTCACGGTGGGCATCCTGCCTGGAGGCACATTTGAACCTATGGAGAGCCCACCCGTCTCACAGAGGGGTTCCCCTCCTTGGACTTCCGCCTCACCTAACACGCTGTCCTCCTCCAACCATTGACCCTCTTGGTGATATATCCAAAACAGAGCTCTGGACATCGTCTGGTCATGACACCCAAAGCTTTCCAAAGTGGCTCCCCAGGCCTTGCGCTCTAGGCTTGGACTTGCGGCTCTACTGAGACCTGTCCCCCAGGAGTGGCCTTGCTGCTGTTTGCTGCTGGGTGACATGCCTTTCAGCATCAAAGTCCACGAAAGGCACTGCATCATGACATACACACAGACAGGCGGTGTCAAGTGGGTTCATTTGGGGATAATGTACACACCAGTTCCAGACCCTCTCTTCCCATGCAGGCGTACGTGCGTGCTTTACAGGAGACTCTGCCACACACCCATGGTCAAGGCCAGCTTACTCCAGGACGTTCCTGAGCTCCAGACGGAAGACAACTTAGTCCAAAGTGAGGTCACAGGGAGCCACCCCAGTGACAGGCCCTCCACTGGGGACTCTGACTCAAAGGAGCTTCAAAGACACTGAGGCCTCAGACGGTGGCCAGGGACACATCTCCACTCTCCCTGACAGAGGACTTCTAAACTCTCAGCCTGTCACCAACTGACACTCCTGCAAATTACTGTGAAAACAAACAACTAGTAAGTGGAATTTTAAAAAGCTACAAAACACAAACCCAAATTTCTTCCTTACTAGATTCAATGTCACGTTACAGGGCAAATTTCCGCTTAAGTTCCTAAAGCGCACCCTCCACTCTCACCACACAGCTTACGTGGACAGATCACCAGAGGTGGACAAGCAGGGGCAGACACATCCTGAGAGGCATCAGGGTGGACATGCAGCACGTCCTCCACCCCCAGGGCTGAGCTTGCTGGGCAGCGTCCACTTTCCTCTTTCCCCTCCCTCCACCTTCCTCCTTCTTCTCTCCTCCTTCCTCCCTCCCTCCTCTCCCTCCTTTTCTTTCTCCCTCCTCCCTTCCTTTTTCCCTCCTCCCTCCCTCTTCTCCCTCCTCCCACCCTTTTTCTCCCTCCTCCCTCCCTCTTTTTCCCTCCTCCCTCCCTCTTCTCCCTCCTCCCTCCCTCTTCTCCCTCCTCCCACCCTTTTTCTCCCTCCTCCCTCCCTCTTCTCCCTCCTCCCTCCCTCTTCTCCCTCCTCCCACCCTTTTCCTCCCTCCTCCCTCCCTTTGTCTGTCTCCCTTCTCCCTCTTCCCTTCCTCCCTCTGTCTCCTTCCCTCCTCCCTCCTTCCTCCTTCTCCCTTCTCTTTCCCTCTTTCTCCCTCATCCCTTTCTGTCTCTCTGCACCCTCGCTCTGTCTCACTCCTCCCTCCTTCTCTCTCTCTCCTTCCCCCCTCCCTCTCCCCATTCCTTCCTTCAGCACTTCCAGAACCCCTTCAGCTGAATCTGTTCCCCATTCTAGGATGCAAAGGTCACCACGTTGCAGGACCTGGGACAGCAGCATCAGGACTGGATAGTCTTATCCTCTTGGGATCTTAGTCCATGCAGGGGGACCCTAGCATCGCTGAGACCCTGTGAAAAACGCAAATGCTCAGGTTGCCCAGATCCACTGAATCTATACACTCAGGGATGGTACATCTTGTTCATTTCATTTCATTCCTCAAGACAGGAGGGCCAGAATCCTAGCATCAGAGAGCTGGCTCTACCCTAGAGTCCGACTGAAAAGGCAAACTGCTAAGGTGGGGGAGATTCTGGGGTGCTGGGTGTCAAGGACTCAGGGAGGTGAGAGCTGGGATAACAGCACAGCAGTAGAGGTGTGTGGGGAAGAATCGCAGCTTTGTCCCCATCACATCCCCCATGGAGCCCCACCTGCTGACCCCTCCTGGGAGAGAGCTGCAGGGATGCAGGCCTTGGGGTACAGGCTGTGGGGTGGGAGGGGTGAGGGTACTCCAGGCACACCTACGTGTTGGCACTCAGCATCACACACTTGGTCCTTCCCTTCTTCCCAGCTGGGCCACCACATCCCAAAGGGCTGGTGTAACATCCTTTCTTTGATGCCAACTCCCCATCCCGCTGCTGTCCACATGAAAGGAAACAGGAAAGGGTCATCTTCAGCCTGTGGTGCTGACAGTTAGGAGCTCAACTTTAACCACAAGGTTAGCAGTTTGAACGTGCCTGGAGGCATCTACGGTTTGGCAACCTGCTTGTGGCAAACGAGCCCTGGAAACTTTACAGAGCCAGGTTCTGCTCCATGTATGGGGCCACCATGAGCCACCACAAGCCTGACCCTGACAGGGTTGGGTTTAGGGTTTTGTTTCCTTGACAGCACACACTCCACTTGGGAAGAGGGTCTGGGAATCTAAATTCGACACCATAATTCCCTTTTCTGCAATTTTTCCTGTGTGGATGCCCCAGGGCTGTGGATCATTGACTGTGAGGGGCCCTGACCCTCACCCTCAGGGCTGGATCTTGACTACCTCTGTGGCCAGTTGTCCAGTGGCCATGAGTGCACAGGCCCCAAGGTCCCAGTGTCACCTTCCCTGTCCCACTGTGGGGTCACCACCTTCTTTTCCCCACGGTGATGGGCAGGTAAGGTAGCCCCTTCTCTCCTGCTGATTCTGTGGTTTCAGAAGTCCCCACTGGCCAGAGCACTTCAGTGTCCTGTTTCCCTGGATATGGCCTTTTAGATACCAGTGGCCTCAAATGAGACCTGAATGGGCCGTGGGGACGGGTGAAAACCCCAGAGGTGAACACACAGGGGTCCTGACTTTAGGACTGACCATAGCCAGCAGAGTCCCTGCGTCTGGACCACAGGCTCCTGGAAAGGGCTGTGGAGTTCTGAGCTGCGGACCCACGGAGCCTCTCAAAGGAACTGCCCACCCAGGGCGAAGCAGATGGTACCACGGCCACCAACACACCACTCTGTACTCTAAGAATGGGGGGGCAGCAGAAGCTCAAGAGAAAGGACAGGTCAGTGATTTGTGTGTGATTTTTTTAAAATACAAACTAGCGCAGTGTCCACCCCACAGCCGGGCCGGCGGCCTCAGAGAGGCTGAGGGCTACGAGACACATCAGCTGGCTGGACACGAGTGTGTCTTCCAAAACACCTCAAAACACTAACATCAGCCTCACAGCTGGTTTGGGTACCTAAAACATAGTGATATGCAGGAAGCAGGTTTCAGAATTAAAAATACAGGATTTAAAACAACGTGTTCAATGACTTGCCTGTGGAGAGCCGGTGCAGCTAGAGTGGACCATGGCCTTCAAACCGTCTCTGGGTTGGCCTTCGCCCTCCCGCCAACGCGTGCCCCAGGCCCTGCCCACCCAGTCGATGCCCATATCCTCCCTTACGCTCAGAGGAACCTCACCCTGCCCTCCAGCCCTGCCCTGCCCCATGCCCAGCCAGTCCATGCGCCCGTCATGCCCCCTTCACTCTGAGGACACTCGGCCCTCCAGCCCTGCGCTGCCCTGAGCCACACCCACTCTCCCCTTGCCCCACCCCCTAACGCTCATTTCTCCCCTCCTCCAACCCTCCAGGGCCTCCCTGCCTCTGTGCCTCCTGCTTGACCCTCTGTGCCTCCTGTTTGACCCCCGACCCGACCCCCGCAGGTCCAGACCACCGCACCTACAACCTGTCCACTTACAGCCTCTCTGGCCCTCCCCCTCACACATTCACCCCTCCACTCCACCCTTTACAGTCACACCTGCCTCCCTCACCCCGCCCACTTATTCACACCTACCTCCCTTAGCCCTGCCCATCCCACACCTCCTTTAACCGCCCCCCCACTTTGGCACCACCTCCCCGCCTTGTCCCACTTAATATTCATGCCAGTCTCCTTTGACCTGTCCACCCACGGCCACGCCCCTCCACCTACCTGCCCTGCCCTTCACTCCTTCCCCCCCACTCACTTTCACACCGCCTCTCCTCCACCCCATCTGCCCACGGGCACCAGCCTCAAATGAGTTCACCGTTGTGCCCTTAAGATGCCTGGTGGCAAAACGATCACACAGCTTTTGAGGAAAGACTTTATTACCGAGAGAAACAAACAGGAAAAAAAGACAATGGATGAGAAAGAAAAGTGTCCTAATTATATCCTGGAGAAGCGTAGCAAGGGTCGTTCTCCTGAAAACAAAGCAACAAACGAAAATCAAGATGTGTGCTGCGTGGCTGCGTGTTGTTTAAAGACCCTTCTCAACACGGGAGTGCACTTGTAATGACACCGAGGAACGACTGTGCGAAGTCACGAACCCCGAACCCCGAGAAGAGCTGGGAGAGGCTGTCAGACGCCTCAAAAGGCCAAACCACAGAGATGGGAAATGCAAGGGTGGAAGAGCGCCCACTGGTCCCCAGAAACCCTGTACCAGAGGAAACAGAGAGAGGGTCCAAAGACTGAGCTCCCGGAGGAGGGCTGAGCCTCTCTCCAGCTAGACCCGGTCATCTTGTGGTGACAGACGCTGGGCCTACTGTCACTTCACTTCCGTCCTGGGCACACAGAAGGCCAGGGAGGGGTTTTAAGGTGCCAACATCCCACCTCGAGCCCCACTCTTACTGTGTGAGGAAGAACCTGAGGGCCTCCCACTGTCCAGGGACACCGTCCTCCGCACAGTGACTGCTCTGTTGTGTGTTTGTAATTATTTGGACAAGGGGACCCAGATGGCTCCCTGGTGGACACTGGAATGCCTTCCTGCCTCCTGGTAAGGGGATATTGTTATCAAATACGTGTGACACTCTGGGCCCAGGAGCCTCAAGCTCATGCTTAATCCTGTCCTGTTTGGGGCCATGGCCTAAAACTGGGCTAAGAGAACACACTGGGCCTGCGAGTGGCCAGTCCAGTCTCCACACGATGGCAAAAAGCCATTGCTATGGCTGCGGATTCTGAGGGACTCTATCAAACAGATGGGGACTGGCCCGTGGGTTTCCCATGTTCTCATGCAAGCATGCGCTCATCGGGATGGTAGGGAGTTTGAACTGCCAAGCTTTTAATCGCTGCACTACCAGAGCTCCGTGCTGGCACAGCAGTCAATGGTGGTGGTGGTGGTGGTGGTG
>NW_006399879.1:3228282-3229531 GCF_000299155.1 Elephantulus edwardii | reverse complement strand
CAAGTCAAGTACGACTCCGTGAGCCTGTGAACAACGGGTCTGAACCCTGTCCTATCCCATGCCATCCTCACAGCAGTAGAGTCAACATTCTCCATCACCCCCACTGGTCAAAGACACCAACTCGTCTCTAGTCTAGATTTTCTTGTGTAGCTTTTGCACGCACATGAGGCAGCTGCAATTACCATGCCTGGGACAGACCACCTGAGTCCTTAAAGCTGCATCTCTGTGACCCACTCAAGAGGCCGCTGGTGGCAGCGTTCTTGACCCCTGCGTCTGTGGGTGTCAGTTGTCGGGCTCGGGGCAATGAGATCCTCGACAGCGTCAGTATTCTCTGTTTGTTGTGATGTTGTCGTTGTGAAGATGTGATTCAGGGACTTTGGACGAGACCCCTCCAGGGGTCAGCATCCTGGAAGGCCAACGCTTGCATCCTCTGACTTTGCCCTGAGCTGTGAGCAGAAAACTGTAGAAACTGGCTTCATCCCCAGAGACTGAGTTTTCCTGCCTGACCACGGCTCTTTCTAGTGCTTTCCACAGCCAACAGATTGCTCATTTCAGCAATGGTCAGGACGAACCCCCATCCAGAAGGGCCTGGTGGCCAGAGGCTGGCGGCCTGTTCAGTGTGGCAGGTGGTATTCCTTAGGGAAGGGGACATCCCGGCAGTGGGAGGAAGGGCGCAGGAATCGGAATGACGGGCCTTTGAAGAACCTCTCTGGTAAATGCACTTTCTAGAAGTGTATTTTCTCTTGTCAGAAGCAAGGAACGGGAGCTTGAACTTCCAGGGGGGTGGGAGAGGTCTGCAGTCCTAGAGGGGCTGGGTGTCATGTGAACACTCAGATCTCAGGCGGTGCTCCCAGCCTCAACACCCCTCAGAATTTCCGGTCCTCTGTCTCTGGGGTATCAGAGGGTCTCTGTCTCTCAGGGCCCCTCAACATCTCTCTGTGTCTCTGAATGCCTCTCAGCTCAGGGTCTCCTGTTCTCTCTTCCTATGTCTCAGGGCTTCCTGTTGTGTCTCACTGTCTCTCAGGATCTCTCTCTATATCTCTCAGTGTCTCTGGATGCCTCTCAGCATCCCCTGTTGGGTCTCACTGCTTCTGTCTCTCGGCATCTTTCAGAGTCTCTCACCGTCTCTCTGCGCCCCTCACCATCTCTCGGCACCCCTCACCGTCTCTCTGTGCCCCTCACTGTCTCTCGGCGCCCCTCACCATCTCTCGGAGCCCCTCACCATCTCTCGGAGCTCCTCACCATCTCT
>NW_006399879.1:3192570-3228182 GCF_000299155.1 Elephantulus edwardii | reverse complement strand
CTCCTCACCATCTCTCAGCACCCCTCACCGTCAGTTGGCACCCCTCACCATCTCTCGGCGCCCCTCACCATCTCTCGGCACCCCTCACCGTCTCTCTGTGCCCCTCACTGTCTCTCGGCGCCCCTCACTGTCTCTCTGCGCCCCTCACCGTCTATCGGCGCCCCTCACCGTCTCTTGGTGCCCCTCACCGTCTCTCAGTGCCCCTCACCGTCTCTCAACATCCCTCACCATCTCTCTGCACCCCTCACCATCTCTCTGCACCCCTCACCATCTCTCAGCGTCCCTCATTGTCTCTCAGCAGCTCAGACACAGGGACAGTGGTTGCCGCAGACAGAGGAAGCAACTTTGATGCGTCTTGGTGACCACTTTACTCCACATGGCAACAGCCTCCTGTCTGAAGAACCCCAAGAAGTGAGGTCCCACCAGGGGTGGATGGGGGGCTCCAGTCCACCCAGCCCCACTCTGCCTGTGGGTGTGGCTCAACCCAGGGCCATGAGAAGGGCAGCAGTGAGAGGCGAGGGTGGAGGTGAGGGCGGTGAATCAGTCCTGTGTCCTCCGGATGACTCGCCATCCCCCACAGACAGATGGGGCTGCCAGGAGGACACCGCCTGGACGCTGACTTGGGGATGATGAGGGCTGAGTCACACCGTGTGGAGGCCAGCAGCCAGCCTAGGTGCTCCCATGCAGACGCACCGTATAGGAACAAGCAGGGACTGTGGACGTGCACCAGGCCAGTCACATGGCTGTAGAGTCAGGGAAACCAAGTCCACGAGGGGGGCCTGGCCTGGGTCAGGCGCTGAGTGGACAGAGCCCTCTGATGCCCAAGGCTGTAGATCTGCCTCTCCCGACTGGCTCTCCATCCCCCTCAGGGGTGAAGACTGGCTACCTGGGTCCTCTGGCCACACTTGCCACTCACAACCTCCTGGACCAAAAATGACCCCAGAAGTGCCCGAGCACCTTGCCTGCCCTCCCCCTGCCGCCAACTCTGCAGGGTCCTCTGAGGAACCCCCTCCCCCAGCACTCGGTCTCCCACCACACCGAGCCCATGCCATGCCACCTGTCTGCATGGACATGAGTGCCTGGCAGGTGGTTCCGAGGCCTGGGAGATGAAGGGACAGGCACGCAGCCAGGTGGATGGATGAGTGGGAGGCTGACGAGAGACAGATGAATGCAGAGAAAGAGAGTGAATGGAGGAGAGGATGAGTGGAAAGACAGGAAGGAGGGAAGAAGGAAGGGAGGGAGGGAGGGGCAAGTAGATGGACAGAGGGAGGCAGGGAGGGAGAGATGGAAGGAGGTAGGACTACAGAGATGAGTGAAAAGGCAAGGGAGGAGGAGAGAGGGAAGGAAGAAGGGATAGAAGGCAAAGGAGGGAGGGAGCATAGAGGGAGGAGAGAGGAAAAGGAAGGAGGGGGATGAAAGAAAGGAGGGAGGGAGGAGAGAAAGGCTGAGTGGGGGGATGGAGGGAGGGTGGAGGGAGGATGAGTGGAAGGGAGGATGGGTGTGAAGGTGGAGAGAGGGAGAGGAGGTGAGAAGGTATTCAGAGGGAGGGAGGGACCATGGGGGTGGGAGGATAAGTGGAAAGGAGAACGGGCAGAGGGAGGATGGAGAGGGAGGAGGGATGACGAGGGGAGAATGAGACGGAGGAGGGCGGATGGGTGTGAAGGTGGACGCATGGAGGGAGAATAGGTGGAAAGATGTGTGGAGGATGGAGGGAGTGAGAAGAGAGGGATGATGGGGTCGGGAAAATGAGAAGGAGGGAGAATGAAGAGAAGGGAGGCTGGACTAGAGGGAGGAGGGAAAGAGGACAGGGGGAGGGAGGACAGGTGCGAGGGTGCAGGGGTGAGCGGGAGGAGGGGAAGGTGGACGGATGGAGGAAAGCCTGTTGGGAGGGCGGGTGGGCCGGTAGGTGGGTGGACAGAGCGCAGGGGTAGGGAGCTGGAGCACTCAGGGGAGGACCGGAGGACCGAGAAGGACACGGGTCCTGGACTCCGGTCAGCTGGGTTCTGGTCTGGGGATGAGGGTTCTGACTCTGGCTGTCAGAGGAGCCTAGCAAGAGTATTGCCCGACAGACTGACAGACCGAGCAGTGAGCCCTTTTCTGGTCACTGGTGCCCCAATCTGTGTGGTGAATTCACACCAAATTCCTGCAGGTCGGCTGTTTATTCTGCCCAGCCCCCACCAGTCCTCCCCGTCGTCTCGCCCCGCCCCCTTCATCTCCTTCCTGCTCCCCCCCCTTTTTGCCCACATCTCACCCTCCCTCGGGTCTCTCCCTCTCCTTGTCCCATTTCAGCCTCACTGAGTCCCTCCCTCGCTTTCCCATCCCTCCCAGGGGCCTACCAGCCTCCTCATCCTTCCTGAACCCCCCCTTCCTGGGGATCCCTCCCTATCCCACCCCCGTTCTTCTTGGAGGTCCCTCCCCGCCCTTTCTCCTCCCCTCAGGTCCTGGGGTCCCTTTTCTCCTCTCTCAGGCTTCCCCTGCCCTCTGGTGGGGTGCTCCCCCCTCCCGAGGTGTCTCACTCTCACCCTCCCCAGGGACACCCCCCTTCCCCACCCCTTACAGGCTCCCCCTCACAGGCTCTCCCCTACTTTCCCCGAGTCACCCTGCCTCCCCAAGTGTTCCCCTCCCACCCTCCCCAGGTGTCCCCTCCAGCCCTCTCCCCCTAATCAGCTCCCCCCCAGCCCTCTCCAGAGGCCCACTAGACCTCCCCAGGGGCTCCCCCCCAGCCCTCCACCAGGTGGTCAGCGGGGTGTGTGGGGCAGCTATGGTAACTGGGCCAGCCCCGGTGTGAATGTGCATGTGTCACCCCAGCTGGCGGTCACTTGCCGCCCCGCCCTTACGCCCTTTCCGCTCCTTCAATTTCATTTTCACTTTTGCGGCTTCTGGTTTCCCAGCTTTTGCGTCTTGGCGCAGACACCGCGCGTCTCGGGGCTTTTCCGAGTCAGGATCTCTGCGAGGACAGCCCGGGGGCAGTTGGCCAGTTGGCGGCTGGTGGACAGCGTCCTCCGCGGGGGTGGGGGTGGGGTGCTAGCTGCGGGGGAGGCGGGGCGTTCCTGGGGACCCAGGGGGAGCGCATGGGGCGCGGGGGCGAGGTCCGCAGCGAGCGGTAAAGCGAGAAGGCAGATCGTGTTCTTCTTTTGTGGCTCAACACAAAGGTGCCGCGACAGATTTCAGGGGGGAGGCGGCTTCCTGGCGCAGGCCAGCACGGTTCTCACGACCCCTAGGGACTGGGGGCGCCCCAGGAAGCACCCGGGCACCCCTGAGCGGCTCTCCTCCTCCCTGGGTAGCGGGGGCCCCTTGGGGGGGTAGGAGTAGCCTGCGGCTACTGTCCCACACCCGCAGGGCAAAGTTCAGATTCGTCATGACTTCTAGACCTTTCCGCCAAATCAGTTCCTCCACCCAGAAAACGGTCATGTTTTTGCCACCAAAAAGGACCCCTGCGTGGCAAAAACCGGTAAGCATTTGGCCGTTAATGGGAAGGCTGGTCGTTCAAGTCCATCTATAGGCACTCAGAGGAAAGGTCTGGTGATCATTAAAAAACAACAACAACAACAAAAACACACACACACAACAAAACACCCCCAAAACACAAGGCTCAGCCGTCTGAAAACCCAAGGGCACAGGTCCCCGTGGAACAGAGGGGCAAACAGTTTAAAAAGAAGAAACTCACTTCCCCTGGTGGGCAGTGATGCTTCAATCTCTCCATCTGTGAAATGCATCAGGCCCCAGCCTTCTAGAACCTTCTCAAGGAAGACCTTCCATCAATGGCGGGGTCACCGTGGGGTTCCCCATCTACCCAGAACTCTAAGCAGTATATACATTCTTCTCATGCACAACACCAGCACCTGTGTGTGCCAGACAGACAGACAGACCTGTCCTCAATCTTGTGTCCCTCACGAAACTCTGGGCTCCACTGGTGATCCACCGACCTCATTCCCTCTCCTCACCCCAGCGTCCGCCTTCGCACCACGCCGGCTGTTAGAGCTTCCTGACTCCAAGGGCTCGGATCCCACCCGGAGAGCTGTTTCCAGATGTTTCTGGCATCAGCAGGAGCCTTCCGCGAACTTGGAGCACTGGTGTGTCAGCAGCTGGAGGCCTCCCGTCTACCCCGTGGGCACTTTTGTCATTTGGTGTGTCAACATCCGCCTCAAAGAATGTTCTCTCCCTTCCAAAGAAAACAGGCCAGCCGGCGGGGTGGGCGCGGGCCCTCGTCAGGCCAGAGCGGGCGCCTGGCGTCCTGGGGCCTCTTTGCACCCTCTTAGTGATCTGCACACTGACGGGTTGCACCCACCAGCCTCCGGCCCACCTTGGCCTCCTTCATCACGTGTCCAGACGCGAGGACTGCTGGGAACCCTGCAGGCTCTGCCTTTAGGCCAAGCTGAAGGCCACGCACTGGCCTTTAAGCCCCACCAACTGCTGGTCTTCAGGAGCTCTGGTGGCTAGTCATAAGGAGCTGTGCTGCCCACCCAACGATGCCGGATTCTAACTGAACAGCTGCTCCGCGGGAGAAAGGTGGCCAGTCTCCTCCCGCGTCATTTACTGTCTCTGAAAACCCGCTGGAGGGTCAGCTGTGGGTTGGTTCTGAATCAAAGGTACAGAACAACAGCTGGTCACGGGGACACTCGTCCAGCAACACGCAGAGCAGCCCGTGGCTCTGGGCCAACTGAGGGAGGTGGAGGACAGCCACCAGCCAGCATGCATCCTCTCTGAGCCCTGGCTTCCCTGCTGGGTGAGGGTGGAGCCTAGCCTTGACCCCTGTGGCAGGTGAGGAACATGCACTCTGGTGTATAAGGACGCTGCATGCAGGAGCGCTCACACGTACACACATCTGTGCACTCACTCGTGGGCACGTACTAATGCATGTGTGCACGCTGCATATGTGACTACAGCTTGCACATGCAGCGTCTGTTCGGACACATACACAGCTGCATTTGCACACATGTCCACATGCTAATCGTACTCATTTGTATCTGTGCACACATTCATTCATTTACGTGCACACTCCCTCACGCCCTCGTGAATGCACATGTGCCTAGGCACTTATACGCTCTCTTACACACACAGAATAGGGAGCTCTTGTAGTCCAGTGGATAAGGAGGTGCACTGCAACCCCAGAGGAACATGGTTCGAATCCACCAGCTGCTCCCCAGGAGAAAGACGGCAATCAGTCAACTCCCAGGTGATTTGTGGTTGTTCTTAAGTGCCACCGAGTCAAGTGTGACCCATAGTGACCTTATGAGTAACAGATGTGAACCCTGTCCTGTCCTGTGCCATCCTCATACTTCCTGACACACAAGAGCCCATTGCAACAGTCACCGTGTCCATCCACCTGGTTGAAGGTCTTCCTCTCCTTCGCTGACCTCCCGCTTTCCGAGCATCATGTCCTCTTCAATTAACAGCCTCTCTAGGAACATGCCCACAGTATGTGAGACGAAGCTTTGTCATCTTTGCCGCCAAAGAGCACTCTGGCTACACTTTCTCCAAGACATATTTGTTTGTTCTTCTAGCAGTTCATAGGATGTTCAGTGCTCTTCTCCAACACCACAGCTCAAAAGCATCAATTCTTCTGTCAACCTTATTCATTCTCCAGCTCTCAAATGCACAGCAAATGATCAGAAAGACCATGGCCTGAATCAGAGGCACCTTAGTCCTCAAACTGACATCATTGCTCCGCAATCATTTGGAGAGGTCCCTGACTGCAGATTTTCCCAGTGCAGTACATCTCCTGATTTCCTGACTGCTGGTACCAAGGGTGTTAATTGTGGATCCAAGTAAGATGAAGTTGTTGACAGTTTCAATCTTTTCTTCAACTGTCATGATGTTGCTTACAGGTTCAATGGTAAGACTTTTTGTCTTCTTGACATGGAGATGTAATCCATATTGAAGGCTGTATTTTTTATTATTATTATCTTCTGCAACAAGCACTTCAAGTCCGGCTCACTTTCCACAACCAACATTGTGCCATCTGCATAACACAGGTCATTTACTGAATGTGATTTACGGCCTCTGAAAACCTGCTGGAGGGTCAGCAATGTGTGGGTCCTGGCTCGAGTACACAATAAGAACAACACACACAGACACACACACACACACACACACACACACACACACACACACACCTGCAGGTCCAGGACAAGGAAACTTGTTCTGAAGGTCCAGTCCTCTTCTGAGAGTCACAAAGTGCAGGCGACGTGGAGAGCAGAGGTCCAGGAGGCAGAGATGCTGAGTAAAGGGCCAGGGGGAGGCCTCCAGGTGGACACGGCCCAGCATAGCTGACGGGCGGGAGAGGAGGACTTTGGACAGGAGAGAAGAAACAAGAAAAGCTGTCATCAGTCGTTGACTGGGGCATCTCACACACACACACACACACACACACACACACACACACACACACACACGGGACCCTGCATCAAGCACGTGCTGTGTGTCTGACAGAGGAGAAGCTCTTTTTATGTAGGAAACCTCACTATTTCTTTCCAAGACCCAGAGCAGCAAGGGAAGGACAGACAGACACACAGGGCTGGCATGGACCGAGCGGCATGTGGCACCAAGCACCGTGGCTGGAATACCCCCCATTTGGAGGAAAGACTTAGGGGGATAGATAACAGGGACAGCTCACGCCTGTCCTCAGACAATCGGGGAGGGGGACTGAAAACCCGCAGGCCACCCCTCAGCCCTCTGATGGCACCACCTGAGAAAGAAGCTGGGTTTAATACTTTCTGAGAAACTACAACCATTTTTTTCCTTGCAGTTGCTCACGTGGGAAGGTAATGCTAACAACTGTGTTTAAGCTCCTTGGCTGTTAGTTCTACAACCTCTGGTGTTTCCGGGTCTGTTTCTACTGGTTGGTTTCTTCTTACTTTTTGTTATTGTTATGTGAAATCAAGGCGGAAGCAACTCATAACTGACCCCCCAGCTGCTTTCCAGAGTCTGTAAGTCCCGTGGGAGGACAGTGCCCATCTTTCTCCTGTGAAGCAGCTGGTGGATTCAAACCTCGTGCTTTGGGGTTAACAGCACAACTTGTTACCACGAAGCCAGCCGAGCGGCTCATTAAGGACTATGGTCTTGCTTCTTTACACATCTGGCAGTTTTAAATTGGATTCTAGACTAGAGTTTTGAACATACCATGGACGGCCAAGAGATTAAACAAATCAGTCCTGGAGAGGGTGAAACCAAGCTACTTCTTGGAGAGGAGGATTTTGAAGCTCCGTCTCACATACTTTGGGCATGTTGCCAGGAGGGACCAGTCCTTGGAGAAGGACATCATGCTTGGAAGGGTGGAGGGACAGCGCAGGAGGGGAAGACCTGGGCTGAGATGGATTGATACGATGACCGGGGTGATGGAGTTAAGGTGTCCAAATCAGTGAGATGGCTCAGGACAGGGCAGGCTTCAGAGCTTTTGTACACAGGGTCACTATGAGTTGCCGGCAACTTGATGGCACGTAATATCAACAGACGTCACGAAAGCGGGGTGTTGTTGCTAATGTCAGATGGATCTTGGCTGAAAACAGAAAATGCCAGAGAGGTGTTTCCTAATGTTTTATTGACTGTGCAAGGCATTTTATTGTGTGGATCAGCTAACACTGAGAAGAATGGGAATCCCAGAACATTTCATTGTGCTCAGGTGACATCCACACATCCACCAAGAGAGCACCTGCCCAAACAGAACAGGAAACTCAGCATGATTTAAAACCAGGAAAGCTGCTTATCAAGGTTGTGTCCTCTCTCCGTTCGTGCTTTATCTGAATGCTGAACAAATCATTTGAAAAACTGGGCTCTATGAAGCACTTCTGTGACACTGATGTGTCAAATGCAATAACGGTCACCCATGGTGGACAGTGTCTGGTGGAGCTCCCCGATTAAAACGGGCTTGAAAGCAGGAGCGGCATCCACTTCCAAAATAGCTTGCCTTGGGAAACCCTATGAACTTAAAGAAATGATGAAAGCTATACAAGTGTCCAGGTCTTTCGTTCATAGGGTCGCTGTGAGTGGTCTACAACTCGATGGCACTTAACAACAACAACAACATGAAGCACTTACTGCAAAAGGTCAAAGCCTACAGTCTTCACTACGAGTTACACCTCAACATTAAGTAAACAAAAATCCTCACCACTAGTCCAATAGCTTGAAGTTGCCAAATATTTCATTTTACTTAGATCTATAATTAACCCCCATCGTAGCAGCAGTCAAGAAATCAAAATAGGAATTGTTACATTGGGAAAATCTACTATCAAAGATCTCTCAAAGTACTAAAGAGAAAGGATATCAGTTTAAGGACTAAGATGTGGCCAATCCAAGCCATACATGGTATTTTCAATTACTTCATAAGCATTTGAAAGTTGGGCAATGCATAAGGAAGACTAAGGAATAGATATGTTTGTTGTTGTGTGCCATTTAGTTGGAACCAACCTATAGCTGACCCTCCAGCAGATTTTCAGAGGCAGCAAACAGCACAGGAGGCTGAGAGTAATAGAACTCTATATATATTGGCAGCACCATGATTGATAGAGAAGAGATGAGGTTGTTAACAATTACAGCCTGCTCTGCTCCACACTTGACACTCTTTGCACTACCTGTCAGGAAATCAGAAGATGAATTGCATTAGGAAAATCTGCTATCAGGGACCTCCCCAGAGTGCTGAGATGCAACAATGTCAGTCTAGAGACTAAGGTGTGCCTGATACAGGCCATGGTCTTCCCAATTACTTGCTATGTATCAAAGAGCTGGATGATGACTAAGGATGACAGAAGAATTGATGTCTTTGAGTTGTGGTGCTGGAGAAAAGTCTTAAACGTACTATGGACAACCAAGAAAACAATAGATCTGTCTTGAAGAGGGTGAAACCAAATTTCTTGTTGGAAGCTAGGATTTTGAAGCTCCATCTCACATGCTTTGGGCACATGGCCAGGAGGGACCAGTCCTTGGAGAAGGACATCATGCTTGGAAGGGTAGAGGGATAGCATAGGAGAGGAAGATCCTGGATGAGATGGATCGACACAGTAACTGGGACAATGAGAGTAGGTGTGTCCAGACAGTGAGCCTGGCTCAGGACAGGGCTGGCTTCAGAGCTGCTGTACATAGCGTTGCTATGGGTCGCAGGTGACTTGACAACAACAACATATATAACAGTTTTCAAATCATATTTTAAATTGTTTCTTCACTCAACTACTCATATACATTTTGGTTTATAACAATGACAATTGATCAGAACTGACTCTCAGCTAACCCTGCAGCTAGTTTTCAGAGGCTGTAAAGTGTTGGAAGGAGATTGTCCCTTTTTCTCTCTTGGAGTCACTGGCAGATTTGAACTGCCAGCCTTTGGGTTGGCAATGCTATTTCTTACCCATTAGGCAACCGGAACTCCAATGGATTAACGTGATTAATTAATTCTAATGTCTGATAAAGGCTATATATATGTCCCTTATATATAAGATAATATATAAGATGAGAGGGTGAAGCTTTGATAAGATAAGATAATATATAAGATAATATGATATGAGAGAGTGCTCTTTGGAGGCAAGAATGATGAGGCTTCACCTCACATACTTTGGACATGTTGCTGGGAGGGGCTATTCCTTGGAGAGGGACATGATGCTGGGAAGGGTGGAGGGTCGGTGACGGAGAGAAAGACCCTCAACCAGGTGGATTGACACAGTGACTGCTGCAGTGGGCTCTTGGGTGTCAGGAAGAGTGAGGATGGCACAGGATAGAACAGGATTCAGATCTGTTGTTCACAGGGTCACTGTGAGTTGTCTCGACTAGACGGCACCTAACAACAACAATATTATATATATTCTTTCCATTCACCCAAATTGTCTATTAACCTTTACTCTTCCTCCCTGACATATTTTACTCTTAAATGTTCACAGTTAATAAAATGTATGTACACATACACACTTCAATACTCTGGAGAGATTCCTGACAGGTTTTTCCAGTGCAATTCGTCTTTTGATTTCATGACTGCTGGTGCCAAGAGTGTTGATTGTAGAACCGAGTAAGCGGAAATTGTTAACAATCTCAATCTCTTCTCCATCTATCATGGTGCTGCCAATTGGCCCAGTGGTGAGAATCTTTGTTTTCTTGATGTTGAGTTTCAGTCCATATTGGAGGCTGCAGTCCTTTACCTTCTGCAGCAAGCGCTTCAGCAAGCAGGGTTGTATCATCTGCATAACACGGGCTGTTGATGAGTCTTCCTTCAATCTTGATGCCACACTCCTCCTCATAGAACCCAGTTTCCCGAGTGATCTGTTCTACATATGGATTGATAAGGTTTGGAGACAGGACGCATCCCTGACACACTCCTTTCCTGATTTTGAACCATGCAGTGTTTCCCTGCTCTGTTCTGATGAGCGCCTTCTGGTCCAAGTATAGGTTTCTCACACATACAATCAAGTGTTCTGGGATTCCCATTCTTCTCAGAGTCAGCCACAGTTTTTTGTGATCCCCACAGTCAAATGCCTTTGCATAATCAATGAAATACAGGTAGACATAATCCAATCTGACACTGACTGCGGTATGCCTAGTGCCACAGCCTCTTCTAAGCCCAGTTTATGACACACAGACCAAGTGTGTGCTGGGCAAACAACGCATGGCTTTAGGCCTTACTTTTGGCCTTTTGTGCTACTAGCTCTTCTGCTTTGCTGCTGTTTTTAAACTCAGTTTCCCAAACGCAAATCCTCACGGGGCTCAAAGGGGGGCCCATGGCCAAATCGCCGCAGGGACTCAGGTTAAACGCGGCAGCCACGTCTTTCCCGCGTGCTGTCAACTCTGGTGGCACCCTGATGAAATGCCCTTGCCTGTGCGCTTGATCCCATTGCAAAGTGAGAGAGAGACGTCTGAGAGCTGAAAGGAGCTCTGAGGCCCAGAAGAACACCAGCACACGCGCGGGAAGGCAGCCGCCCTGCAGAGACCGGAAGCCCTGGGGATCCAGAAGCAGCGGAGACCAGGCCTCCCCGCAGCGCGAGCCTCTCCTGCCAGCCTGAATTTGGACTTGGAGCCTCTTAAACCACAAGGACATTTCTGTTTGTCAAAATCATCTGCTTGTGGTATTTCTGTTACAGCAGCACCAGCTAAGACCCGCCAAACTCCACAGCCGACACTCTATTCCCAGTTCCTGTGGGAGCGTCTTGCTCTGGCTTCAGAACCAGCCTCAGGCACAGGCCCCTTGTCACGATTGTTGGTCAAGCTGGAGGCCCCACTGCCGCCCCACGCACTCCAAGGGTTGGTTTTCTCCCCACAGGGCCAATCCCGATCCGATGAGCTCCCCTGACAGTGTTTGGTGAAGCGGAGAGCCGGTGCGGGTGTGGGAGACCCTCGGAGAGACGGACTGACATCACGGTTGCAGAGATGGACCCACACGGTTGGCAAGGGTGGGGAGGGCAGCATTTTGTCCTGTCGTCCATGAGGTCGCCATGAATCGGGGTCAGCTACCACGACTGGCTAGGGCTTCAGGTAGAACCGCTGCTGGTCCCTGCGGCCCGTTTTCCAGCCCCTTTCTTCCATTGGTCCGAAGCGTCCTACTTTCAGAATCCTGTCCCCAGGGGAGCATGCGGGGACATCTTGCCTGTGGGGGCTGGGACTTTGTCCAGAGCCTCCCCCCCCCAGGCTTTCACTGACTGTTAGCTCTCCTGCCCTCCTCCCCGCTGTCCCTCCTCACCACTCACACCCGCTTATCCCCACCACAATGGGTGGATACGCCGCAGCACTGGGCGAGTGTGGCAGAGACAGAGAGGGCGGCACAGGACAGGACAGTGCTCAGATCTGCTGCTCATAGGATCGCTGTGAGGTGCATTCCATGGCACCTGACAACAACATTCACCCCTGACACACCCCCGACACAGCGTCCCTAAGCTCAGGGTCCTCCAGCCTCGCTTCTCTGACCCCCCATGTCCTCTAGGTCTGATACCACCTCCATGACCAGAACGGGGTAAGGCTGCCCTTCAGGTCCCTGCAGTCCAATCTGGAAGTCGGGGTCTGAGCCCCCTTCAGAGTCAGAGGCAGGACCAGCACCTCTGGGAGCAAAGCAGGTTAACAGGGGTGGTGGGGACTCAGGCAGAGAGAAGGTCACGGAGCCCCGTGAGAAATGCAAACCCCACAGGCTGGGTCTGCCCCTGGCGTCCTGCCAGTGTCCACCGTCTGTTTGTCAATTCGTCTAGATGGGACCTTAGCTGTGGCGTCAGACACCCAGCACCTGTGAACCGGGTCAGGGCTCTGTGGCTGCATTTTGTACCAAGTTGTCTTCCATCGAAGCCTGACAGCGCTCCGGCGTTAGCTGGCCTTCACCGTGACGCATGCAGCAGTCTCACTGTTGCCTGGCAGCCGTCTGTGTTTGTACGGAGAGAGGCTGGCACTACCTGCAGTGATTTTACTGCTTGTGGCCAATCGGTAAGAAGCTGTGGTGCAATCCCAAAGGCACACAGTTCAAACCCGCAAGCTGCTCTGTGGGAGAAGGATGGGCAGTCTTCTTCTGTGCAATTTACTGCCTCTGAGAAGCCACTGAAGGGCCAGCTGTGGGTTGGTTCTGGTTCCATGGCACAGAGCAACAACACAACATTCTACGCAAATCAACATACTGTCCGTCTGCAGCGGCTCGTGTGTGGCTGCCGGACGCCCTGCTGCTCGTATTTCAAATACCTGGCCAGGTCTCCGCGAGCTTCTGGACTGAGACCGCCTAGCAAGGGGCCGTGGAGACCTGCTGGTCATGTCCGAGCACCGGCTGACCCAAGGCGAGGAGCTGATTTTGGAAGACACTCAGACGCAGCGGCCAGAGCAGTGGCCTCGAGCAGACAGTGACGGTGACAGTAAGAAGGACCAGGCAGCGTTGTGTTCCGTTGGGTGTGTGGTCACCGTCCTTGTGAGCTAACGGCAGACACTCCGCTAGTGAGGACGTCCTGCCCGCCTCCCACCCCACGTGGTGGCAGGGCCGTGCTGTGGCTCTGTGGTGAATGTGCTTTGTAAATGACAACACTATGTCAACCTTACTCTCTGGGGCAGGCATCGTCAACCTGGGGGAGAGGCCAAGGACCAGCTTCCAAGTGCTGGCCGACACGGACTGCGTGGATGGCCACACGGGACAGAGGCCCTTCAGTGACCGTGCCCTCCACCTCCAGGGCCTGCAGGCCTCAGTCTCTCTGTCACCCCAGACCTGTCCCACCAGGAGTGAGGGACCTGGAGCCCACGCAGGTGAGCATGTGAGGCTCAGGGCCCCCCTTGTCTAGCCCGGGAGGTGTACGCCCCAGACTGTCCTAAGGCCCCCACAGCCCCTGGCCTCCTTTGGCCCCCGCCCAGCCCATGCCTGTTATTCCAGCTGGGATCGTCGCCCACTCTGCCCGGGCCAGCAGAACCGACCACGTTTGCCTGGTGAGCGCTCACTCCAGAAACTGGATATATTTGCCGTTTTTCAGACACTCTGAGCCAGCGTTCGAGACAGAGCTGTTTTTCCAGTGGAAACTGTAATCTGAGCCCAGAAAGTTTCCCGCTCGCACGGAAACTTGCCCCGCCGCCCTCAGCCTGCCCGGGAGGCCGCCTTCGGCTGTCCTGCCAGACGTCCTGGCTGGGGCCGAGCCTCGGGGGCCACACCGGGCAGCTCCAGCCGCCAAGTCCAAGGTGGCTGCCCAGCCGACGCCTGCCCCGGCGCCTGCAGTCCGACCACTAGCATGCCAGGCCCCAGGCGCTGGGAACAGAAGCCAGCTGCCATGGGCAGATGGGCCTGAGTGGCCGAGGACATTGAGAGAGAGTCCGGGCCGGGGCCAGGGTTCAGAGGAGGCCCTGTGGGGGTCTGGGTCTGGCGTGGGCTTAATGCCCCAAGTGACTGACCTCAGGGGTCTCCCCATGGTCACCTTGCTACAGAGGACCAGCTGGAGGCAAAAGAGGTCTAACAGTTTAGCTCCAGATAATCAAGGCTGCTTCCCTCCCATACCCTGGGACAGGCTGGGCAGGAGCTGTCCCACCTTCCTGTGGTCCCCCGAGTCCCCACTGGCCAGTCACCAGGGGGGTGTCCTCTCCTCCAGGGCAGCCAGAGGCCATGACACCCGGAGCCTTTAAGAAGATTTGCACATGGACACTTCACCCTAGGCATCGTAACGCCCAGTGAATGTGGCGTGGCCACCTCCTGGTCCTGCACCCCTGCCCTAGCACTGTCTCCCCCTTGGGCGCTGGGCCCCATGCACCCTCGCCCGGCCCACCTGCAGGTACTTGCCTTCCTTTTAAGAGCCGCTGTCCCCACCCTGCCCATTTACCTGCCCATTCAGCTTAAGCAACAAAAGGCAAAGACGACAATGGCCAAGTTGACTTTGCAGTTCTCTCCCCAGATGTGCGGTAGCTTCCGAGAGGCAGGGCGCCCAGCGGGGCTTTGTAAATGTTTGTGGAGTGGATGGAAGAGGTGCTGGCCTTTGAAGTGCAGAAGCTCGGGGGAGATTCCCCTGCTCATGGCACCTGGGACACAGCCCACCCACTCAGCCCTGGAGCCCACCGAGACCCTTGTTCCTGAACTCACAGCTCTTCCTGAGCCCCCTCCTCTGAACCAGGACTACTGTTAGCACTTGGACCCCAAAAGGAAGAGACAGGATTCTCACTCGTTTCCCCGTTTCACTGGTCCCTGAGTTACCAGAACCCCAGCCTCGCCTGCTGGACACTGACCTTGGCTCTACTCAGTCCAGCAGGTCCCACGTCTGACAGGGACAGGGGAGGAGGAAGGGCCTGGGTCCCCCCAACACTGTGACCTGCTAACCTGGGTTTAGGCTGACTAGGGAGCAGAGGGCAGCACATGAACCCAGTGTTTCCTAAGCTGACACTCCTAACCCCGCCACGAGCTCCAGAAACCTCTCATTTCTATCTGTTTCTTTCCCTGAGTGAGCTCGGACAGTAGTTATCCTTTTGAAAACCACGAACTGCATTTGAAATAATGCTTTTCTAAGTTCATCTATGCTGTGACAAGCGGCAGGATTTCACACCTCAACTGAAAGAGTCCATGTAATATCCGATGTTGTGTACACAAGTAGACCGCTTTATTGTATTTCTCTTTATCGCTGCTTTTATAAACTGAAGATTTGTGGAAAACACCACCAAACAAGTCTATCGACACGATTTTCCAAACACCATTGCTCAGCTCATGTCCTGGTCTCCAGTATTCCAGACTTCCCTCTTCCACCGTTACACGCCTCACAGGAGACGGGGAGGTCGGGGCCTCTTTTCTGTGCAATAGGAAACCAGACAGTGACAGCGGCTTTATTGCCGTGCCCTGGAGCTAAACCTACAGTGTGTCTGTTGTTGTCGTTGTTGTCATTGTGTTTGTTGTTGTTGCTAAGTGCCATTGAGTCGAGTACGACTCAGATGACCCCATAAACAACAGATCTGAACCCTGTTCTGTCCTGTGCCGTCCTCACACTTCCTGACACCCAAGATCCCATTGTGACAGTCACCATGTCAGTCCACCTGGTTGAGGGTCTTCCTCTCCTTCACTGACACTCCACCCTTCCCAGCATCATGCCCCTCCGCAAGAAATAGCATTTCATTGCAACATGCCCGAAGTATGTTAGGCAAAGCCTCATTACTCTTGCCCTCAAAGAGCACTCTGGCTGCACCCTCTCCAAGATGTATCTGTTTGTTCTCCTGGCTGTCCATGGGATGTTCAGTGCTCTTCTCCAACACCACAGCTCAAAGGCATCAATTCTTCTTCTGTCATCCTTATTCACTCTCCAGCCCTCAGATGCATAACAAGTGATTGGAAGGACTATGGCCTGGATCAGACGCACCTTATTTCTCAAGCTGACATCATTGCTCCTCAATAATTTGGAGAGGTCCCTAACTGCAGACTTTCCCAGTGCAATGCGTCTCCTTATTTCCTGACTGCTGGTACCAAGGGTGTTTATTGTGGATCCAAGCAAGATGAAGTTGTTGACAGTTTCAGCCTCTTCTCCATCCATCATGATGTTGCATATCGGTCCAGTGGTAAGAATCAGTGGTATACCAGAATCAGGCATACTCCAGACACACCAGGTTGCGGTATGTCTATGGGGTATGTCTAGTGTCTGCCTGCATATTGGTTTATTTCCTATTTGCCCTTCTGAAACAGGCTTGTTTGACAACAATCTTTTCCAAGTTCATCTATATCATGGTATGTCTCAGGACTTCCTTTCTAGTTATGGCTAGGTAATATTCTGTTGTCTCTCTCTAGATAGATATCAGTCTCTCTCTCTCTCTCTCTCTCTCTCTCTCTCTCTCTCTCTCTCTCTTTCTGTGTGTGTGTGTTTCTATCCCCGTCTGCAAATAGAGATAGGTGAAGATACAGACATCGGTGTGGATATAAATACATACAGTGAGAGAGAGACTGATTGTGCCCAGGGAGGTTTCGTCTCTTTCCCGTTAGCTGGGATAAGCAGCTGGGAACAGGGCTGCTGTGGACACAAGTGCACGGTAACCGGTGGCCTCGGGGCAGCCCGTGTGAGTCTGCACGATCCTTCCTGAGCGCCAGTCAGCGCCGTGACGCCCACGTGGGCGTGCATGTGCACACACATGCCTGCGGGGTCCTGTCACTCAGCCTAAGTGGACATTCTCTGCCCTCCCTTTGCTCAGGGATCTGGACCTTAGGACTCCTTCCGACAGTGCTCTCAGGAGGATGCTCTCTCAGCTTCATTCGACCACACCATAGGGTGACCATAGCTGAAGGTCATGACAGTGGCCCTGGGTCCTCAGTGAAGATTCTCAAGCCCAGGGGGTGAATCGTGGCCTGACCTGTGTCCATGGGAGCAGCGTGGTGATGAGCCCCTAGTTCTGTACTTGGTCAGGTGGGGCCTAAAGGGTTCTTGTCCCTGCCCGTATCACCTGCCCCTCAACTCCAAAGCCAGGGCCTTTCTGCTTCCCAGGAGGCTGGGGCCCCCGGCTGCCCAGAGAGTCCAGCACCCAGACTGGCCCCGAGGGTGATGCTGTAACCTGCTGGGTTTGCCCCTAGAGGGTCCTACTGGTGGTGAAAGCATCGGGCTGTGCCTCCCATTGGGCTGTGCCTCCCATCGGGCTGCGCCTCCTTGCAGGGTGAGATCCCAGGTTCCCAGCCTCCAGTCCAGCTGTCGTCTGGACATCAGTGAGGCTCACTTCCCGAGGCGAGCCAAGCTGGACTCTTCAGAGTCAGCCTGAGAAGGAGATCAGCTCTGGGCTGAAATGAGGATGGACCGTGGTGGGCAATGGGGACGTGGACGACCACCTTTCTGTCTCCTGAGACACAGATAGCAGTGGTGGGCCTCCTGCTGGCTCTGCTGAGCACCACTTCTGCTCTGGCCCAGGGCCAGCATGGCACCAGTGTCCACATGAGGTCACCAGCTAGGAGCCCGGGGTTTGAGCCCAGAGGGGCCAGCACTGGACTCTGATCCAGGCTCTTTAGAGGCTGTGAGGGGCTGGAGACTCTGTGCCTCCCAGCAGGTGTGCCCGGGTTACTCCAGCCCCAAAACACACAGGTACACATATACAGGTGTACACACAGGTGACTACACAGGTACACATGATTATACACACCCACACTCAGATATACACACACCTAGGCTTGCAGACGTGGGTGTGTGCACACACACAGGCATGTAGACATACATGCGTGTGTTTACATGGTGCCTACTCGGACGTACACACGGCATGCACACGTATATGCAGGCACATACACAGGTGTCCACACACAACTACACACAGACTTCCACATGTGCATCTTCCTCCCTGGCCAGGGCTACTTCAGGACTAAAGTAGCAGAGGACACAGGACCAGGGACCTGACAAGTGGTCCTCAGGGCCTGCCTTGGGGTGAGGACCCAGGGCTGCCCGGGGAGCTGTCACAGTGACCGTGCATGCAGGGGACACCTGCAGGGACAGGTCTTGCTGCCTCTGAGGCCGATGGCAGACCTCTCCCTTCAGAGTTGGGGCTCTGGCCTTTTTCCATCAGCATCTGCCCCTCCGTTGGCCTCTGCAGGTATCTGGTGAGGCTGGGAGAGAGGCAGGACAAGGTGCTGGAGTGGGAGGCTGCCTGCAGGAAGTGGTCTCCTGGGCTGGGAGCAGGGTGTTTCAGAGCCCTCCAGAGGGGGGGGAGGGTGTTCTGCCCTCAAGTCCGCAGGTGGTGGGAGGGCATGCTGAGGGCCAGGGCAAGTGGATGCTTCTGGGTCCCCGTCGTCAGGACCCCTGCCACCACCACCTCGCTGTTCCACCAGGAGGAAGGCAGAGCCCCCGTGCCCCTGCATTACCCTCCTCTGGCACAGGTGCAGGGCCCCTCTGCGCTGAGGGGCAGGCCAGCTCCGTTCTGAGCATGGCTCGTCCCTTCAGACTGCAGAGTCCGATGCCCGGTGCCACAGTGGATGTGCTGGCTCTCTGGGTGCCCGAGAGGGGCTGTCCGGAAAGCAGGGTCGGGGCAGCCCCTTCAGCAACTCCGCAGTGCGGGTCCTGGCAGCCGTCTGGGCCCTGGCGGCGGAGCCTGCAGCGGGCAAACACCACACGGCGCGCCCCTCATTTCCTCTTGGCCCTTGCTCGGCCGCTGCGGGAACAAAGGCTGAATTGTGCCTCACTCTGGGCGCTCAGGGCGAGACGCCGTGCGTCAGACGCTGCTACCCCTGCATGGCCCCATGGGCAGCGGCGTGGACACATCCAGCCAAACGAGGCACCACCGGGTGGAGCCCGTCCCAGGGGCGTGAGCTAACGCGAGACCCCCGAGGGCACCCAGCTGGATCTGCTGTGCCTGCCCTGCGTGGCCATTTCCTGTCACCGGCTGTCATCTCAAAGGCTGCCCAGCGCAGCCTTTCCCCAGCCCAGTCTGGGCGTCTGCACCATGTGGTAGCCCCCATGTTTGCCCGGCTGCAGGTCTTCCTACACTGGCCTAGGGCACTCAGAGGGTGGGATCTTGAAGACCAGTGGGGTAGAGGCCAAGCGGGAAGCAAGGCAGTCACAGCTCTCTGGGTCATCCCCTGGCCCTGCCTGGCCCCTGACAGCCAGTCCTGGTCCTACCATCTTACCCTGAAAAGTACTCACTGGGCGTCATTGGGCATAGACATGGGCGTTGGAAAAGGTGGACAGTAAACGCACACCCACTCACCACGCAGGCCTGGGACCCATGGCTGCAGACATACCCCAGAGGGGCCAGTCCCTGATGGCCACTGCCACCCATACTCAGGGTCAGCACACGGAGGCCACACTCTGGAGCTGCAGCAGACCCCCAAACGACCTGGAGCCATTCCGAGGGTGACAGCGCTGGCTGTGAGCCCCTCTCCCGTTTGTACATACACCGGCCTTATGACAGCCACCTCACAATGTGCCCTTGGGTGCACCAACACGCAGTGACCTGAGAAAGACGTCTTCTGGGCCCAGAGCCCTCACCTGGCCTTTCATGAGCACTGGAGGACTTGGGCTCGGCACCTGGGGACTCCTGGCGTAGGGCTGAGTGTGCACACAGGTGTCACCTGGACCACGCACACCCCTAGTGCACATAGTGAGTGCTCACTCTCACAGCCGTGTGTGCGCACCTACTGCGCACAGGGAGCATGCACTCACGTCGCCACACTTGGTACACGCACTATTAGACACACACAACCCTGACATGCACACTGAACACACACATCACACGTGTGTGCGCACACCGGGACCATTCACTCACAAACAGGGCACAGACATGCTCACACCTGGTACACACTGAACACACACTCACATCACATGTGTGTGCGCACACCGGGACCATTCACTCACAAACAGGGCACAGACATGCTCACACCTGGTACACACTGAACACACACTCACATCACACGTGTGTGCGCACACCGGGACCATTCACTCACAAACAGGGCACAAACATGCTCACACCTGGTACACACTGAACACACACTCACATCACACGTGTGTGCACACACCGGGACCATTCACTCACAAACAACACACAGACATGCTCACACCTGATACACACACTGAACACCCTCATCACACGTGTGTGCACACACCAGGACCATCTGCTCACAAACAGGGCACAGACATGCTCACACCTGGTACACACTGAACACACACTCACATCACATGTGTGTGCGCACACCAGGAACATCCGCTCACAACGCACGGACATGCTCACACCTGGTACACACGCTGAACACACATTCATACATGTACACACTTCTAGTACACACACTGAATACACGTTTGTACACATGCACACACCTGGTACACACTAAACACACGTGCGCGCGTGCGCACACACCCTCAAATAGCATCCATTGGACACACACTGGAACACAAACTTAACACACCTGCACACACATACACACCTTCACACACATGCACACGCCTGGTACAGACACTGAACACACATTTACTCACACACACTAAATACACATTCACACACGCCTAGTGCACACCTACATGCCTTCACACACACACACATCTGTGCACATGGCACATGCACACACACACACATGCATACACCTGATGCATACTGGACACACCTTCACACACCCTCACACCCTCACACACACACACATACATCTGTGCACATGAACACGTGCTCACATACATATTCATACAGCTGGTGCACACTGGACACACCTTCACACACACATACATCTGTGCACATGACACATGCCCACACACACATGCATACACCTGGTGCACACTGGACACACCTTCACACACCCTCACACACATGCACACACCTGGTACACCCACTGAACACACCACAGGCACATGCGCACTTCGGACCCACACCCTCACACACAAAAACACAGTGTGTCTGCTGGTCCTTTCCAGGGGACGGGTGGCTAAGCCTCAGCAGGTCGCTGCCTGTCCCCACCCAGTAGCCGCCCCACAAGCAAGCTTGGGCTGGAGATTCTAGGCTCCCAGCTGGGAGCCAGGGCGAGAGGGGGCTGCCAGCACCAGCCAGCATGGCCACCAGAGCCAGCGGGAGAGTCCAGGGCCGCCTCCGCTGCAGGACTCTCCCAGGGGCAGATGACCTCCCCCCCCAACCCCCAGCACCGGCCTCACCTCTGGGATCCCGGCCCCCAGGGAACACTCCCTGCCGCTGCTGTTGGTTTAACCCCTGCCTGCCCAGTGGCTGCCCGCAGCCGTCAAAGGGGCTTTGTGCGCGCTGCCTCGGGTGAGATTGTCTTGGAGAGCCTCCAGGAACGGCAGAGAATGGCTTTTGGAAGAAAGTAGGGAAAGAAAATAGAGGAAAAAGCTGTGAACAGGGCAGGAATTTGCCTCTGTGGAGCCAGCACCACCCTATCCAGGCCTAAGCCAAGCCACGCTCAGGGCTGCCCTTCACAAGCTCCCGCAGACCCTCCAGAGAAGGTCACTCGGGGGCAGCGGGGCAGCGACCGGCTTTGCCTCCTGACCCTCTGATTGCTGGTCACTCCCATCTCTCCATGAACCAGGCACATCACAGAGAAACAGTCCGAAGGTCAGAGTGGCTGTGTAACTGTGGCTGGAGGGGGCTGCCCACAGCACTGCTTGGGGGGCTCTGCTCTGCCAAGATCCCTCACAAAGCCTCACTGAGGACACTTATCAGGGTCTTCCCTCCCTGAAGGATCCAAGAGTGAGGAGGGTGGGGCTCATCCTGCCTCCCCATAGAGGTCACAGGTGAAGCTGGCCGGAAGGGGTGCCCAGCGGCTGTCAGAGCCAGCTGCCTTGCTCATGGCACACCAGACATCGGGGGACACGTGAGTGCAGGGGAGGTGGCAGTGGTGGTCACTTCCAGTGGAGTGCGTGTGCAGCAGGACCAGCCCAGTGGGGGCTCCTGACAACTGTCCCTCACTCCCTAGGCCTTGGATGGACTCTATGCTTGGAGGTCCAAGCTCACTCCTACTGTGTCCTCCAGAAGATGAGAGGGTCACCCTGGGCTGAGGACTTCCAGAGAGACATAGAAGACCAGTCAGGGGCTCAGCAGGGATGAGGGAAGAGGAGGAGACAGGGGATATGGGACAGACAGGGACAGCCCCCTAATTGGTCAGAGCAGAGGAGGAACTGCCCGGGAGAATCAAGACCAGCGATGGAAATGGAGTCTGGGAACATGCGTACCCTCATTAGACTACGCTGGGCCCCTCTCACACCTCCCTGCAGTCCTGTCCACCACCCCAGCTCCCCATGAGGGCAGGGTGGACGCTGCTCAAGGACAGAGGCCCAGCTGTCCCACCTCCACTGCCCCGCACCCCTCAGAGAACCCCCCGCCCCCTGCCCACCTCCTTCAGACAGAGCCGCCTGCAGGCCCCCAGCCCAGGTGCCATGGGGCAGAGCCATCAACCTCAACCCCAAGGGTGCTAGGCTGTTGTGTGAGGGGTCGGGGCAGAACTCCTGACCTTGCTGTTGGTTCACTCGGAGAGACCCAGAGGCCCTTCAACACTCAGAAACCCGTGGTGGCTGTAGCCAGCCCACCCCCCTGTTAGCCCTGCTATCCTGCTCCTTCCAGGGACCCAGCCAGCCCTACCCCCTGTGGGTTAAGCATGGTGCCTGCCCCTCCGGCCAGCTGTTTGCAGCTGTCACCACCTGCCGGCTCAGGGCCAGACGCCTGGCGGCTGTCGCTAAGAGTGGGGGTGAGGGGCTGGCAGCTGTCTGGGGGTGTGACAGCCTCAGCCCCCTCCCCTGCTCCCCCAGCTCCTACCTGGCCCCCCTGTACCTCCAGCACACACCCTCTGTTCAGGGCCTCCCAAGAGGTGGCCTCACAGCTGCCTGGCCCTCAGCTCCTCCCGGGGTCACAACTGTGGGGAGGGGGCATCTTACCCCATCAGGTCCCAGATCTCGTCCCTGAGGAGGCCAGCCCAGTGGGGCTCACACATCAGCATACACCCTCCATTCAGGGAATTCCAGGAGGTGGATTGGAGGGGCCTCACAGCTGCCTGGCCCTGCTCTCAGCTCCTCCTGGGGTCACAGCTGTGGGGAGGGGGCATCTCACCCCATCAGGTCACAGATCCTATCCCTGGGGGGGCCAGCCCAGTGGGGCTCACACACCAGCACACACCCAGGACTCCCGGAGCTCATGGGCAACAGGCGGGCAGGATCACAGGCCTTTAGTGTTGTTATATTAAAAAGAAAGTGGAGGTCTGAGAATCAAGAAGCTGCTCGTGGAATACCACAATGTCAGACTTGACCTTCTAAAACAACAGCCCACTGGCTCTGAGTCTATTCTGATAGACGGGGACCCTGGGGGGCCGGGCGGACCTGTTCCTGAGGGTCTCATCACTGGACTCTGGAAGCAGACTGCCCCACCGTGCCCAGAGGAGCATCTGGTGGAGTCAAACCACCCACCTTCTGGTCAGCAGACCGCCATCTAACCCAGTGCCCCTCCAGGGATCCCCAAACTTCACTTTCAAAACTGTAACCAAACCCTCTGCCTGTGGGTGTCCACACGATTTGATTTCTGAGGTTGTAGATACCGAGGATGTTGGTGTGGACCGGCGAGTCAGAACTCACTCGGAAGCAGGTTTTCAGAGGTGGTAGGTCACACAGGAGGAGGCTGCCCATCTTTCTCCTGCGGAGCAGCTGGTGGACCCGAACCGTGTGCCTTCAGGCTGGCAGGCCAGCTCCTTCCCTCTGGGCCACCAGGAGAAGACCAGCCCTTTTCTCCCTCAGAACCACCAGTGGATTTGAACCACTGACCCTGGTTACACCTCAGGGTGGAATGTACTGTGCTCTTTAGGACTAAGGTGTTTTCCCCAGACAGAGATTGTTGGAAGACATCAACTGCTGTTCATACTTCAGCGTTGCTGCTTTAAAATGTTGGTTGTTTTAGGGGTTTATTTTTTTCAAATTAATTTTAATGAAAGTTTACAGAGATTTAGGGTTTACAGTCATTCATTGTTGCACTTTTTTCCCTGCCCACCCCCTCTCCCTCGTTCACTCTTTTCCTTGAAAAGAAAAAAAAAAAACCTCTTCCACTGTTTTGCAATCCCTCCCCCCAAGTCCACTCCACTGTGCAGCCTTCACTCTGGACTTCTGTAATGACAAGAATACCCATTCATATGTCCTTTTTAAACAGATCTTTCCCTCATCTGTGTCAATGCAATATACATCATTCCTCCCCTCCTTCTCTGCCTTCCCTCAACCCTGATATGGGTCCCCTTTTACAACAGTGGCCCTGCGCAATATTTGTCCTTTTGTGACTGAGCTACTTCACTCATCATAATGTCCTCCTGAGTCGTCGATTTTGCATAATATTTCATGAGTTGCTTGTTTTTCATAGTATTCCATTGTGTGAATAAACCACAGCACCTATGTCCATTCGTTTGTTGATGGGCACTTGGGTTGTTTCCAACTTCGTGCTATTGTGAACAAAGCTGTGATAAACATGGGTGTGCCTATATCTGCTTGAGTGTCAGTTTTGGATTCTTTAGGGTAACTGCCCAGTAGAGGAATTGCTAGGTCGAATGGTATCTCTATTTGCAACTTGTTCAGAAAGTGTCATACAGCCTTCCAGAATAGTCGGACCAAAAGGTGGTTGTACACAATGCTACCTTGCTCTTTGTAAGAGAATGATGAGTCTCTGCCTCACATACTTCGGGCATGTTGTTAGGATGGAGACGGCAAGGCTGGGGGGTCCGTGAAGGAGAGGAAGACCCTCAACCCAAAGGATCGATGCAGTGACTGCTGCAGTGGGCTCTCATGTGTCAGGAAGTGTGAGGATGGCCCAGGATTGAACAGGGTTCAGATCTGTTGTTCATAGGGTCACTGTGAGACGTACTTGACTCAAAGGCACCTAACAACAACAAAAGCCCTGAAAAACCATAGAAACCATAGGACACTGAGGATTGCTTTTATTTCTGCAGGCTTCCCATCTCAGCGTTGACAGGGCCTGGACACAAAGTGGGGGGACACAGTGGTTCTTCTGGGGGTTCTAAGAGTTCCTCACCCAGCACATCAGACTGCGTGTCTGACCTTGCTGTGGGTGGTCTCAGAGAGAGCACCCCATGGAAGACAGACCCTCAAGCATCCATAAGTCCCCAGGAATAGGAGGTCCAACAAATCCACCACTCTATGGACCATCTGGAGTCCCTGCCCTCTCACACCCACTGTGACGTGTCCCCAAGCCTGCAGTCTGAGGTGAGACGTCATCCCGCTGTCCTGGGCTGCAGGCAGAGGCCAGTCCCTCCACACCAGGAATGGGCATCCCATGTCCAGTTAGAAAGAAACAAGCAAAGGTCTCAGTGAGTCTCAGCACCGACTCGGACTCGGAGTGGCGCGTGTTCCAGAGCACGGCCCCACAGCAAACTGCCAGACCTTTCTTCCGTAGGCTTGAACCCTGAGATTAGTCTTCTCAAAACTCAACTCCTTGTCAAGTTAGAACAGACTCACAGCTGACCCTCCAGCAGGTTTTCAGAGGCTGTTAACCAGCGGGGAGGAGATCGCCCACCTTTCTCCCGAGGAGCAGCTGGTGGACTCGAGCCTCCGGCCTTTGGGTTCCCAGCATATCTCCTTACCCACGAAGCCACCAGCTCTAGCTTTCGATGAGAAGGTGATTACAAACCGTCTGCTTGGCATCCTGTTAACCAGCGTAAACAATGCAAGCAAAGCCCAGTCCCGGAGAAGCTGGAATCTCATCAACGCGCCCCAATACCCAGCACTGCACATGCCTGACTGCATACCTCACTGTCCTCCACTGTGCCCTTCTGCACCCCATCATGTCACTGTACCCCACTGCATCCCAACTGTACCCTACTCGGTTCAGTGCACTCCACTCACATCACTGCACCCCACTGCATCCCACTGTACCCCACTCACATCCCTGCACCCCACTGCATCCCACTGTACCCCACTGCACCCCACCATACCCTGTGCACTCCACTGGACCCCACTATGTACTCCTGGATCCCACTGCACCCCTACTGCACTGCAGTGAACCCTACGTTTGGTCCTACTGCACCCCATTGCATCTATACTGCATCTTACTGTACCCCCATTGACCCCATGACACCCCACCATATACCGCTGCATCCTCCACCCCTAGAGAAATGGCCTCTCCTCCTAGCCTGGAGTCTGGCTTCAGGGAGTGACCAGCTATGTGACAAGGGTCACTGGGAGCAGGGTGGCCTCTCCCCAGACCCCAGGCCCAGCTTGACTTACTTTGGTCCTTGCCACCCAGGACAAGCAGAGCCCCATGTCACAGACATGAGCCTTAGATATGGGGAGTCCACGGTGAGTGTCCACCTTGCCCTGGGGCCCGGCCTCTTCCCCCTTCTCCAGGGCCATGCTGGCAGCTGGCCAGTCCCTTCCATTCACCCGGTGGAGTCTCTTAAGGCGGACACAGTTCATGGGTTAGTGGTGATAGGGTGGACAGGACTGGGGTGCTGGCTAAGAAGCTGGGGGGCTGAACAGTAGGTCCAAGGAGTGGTTAGTGTCCTCTTCCCTCCAGGCAGCGGAGTCCTGGCACTGGTGGGTGTGGGAGCAAAGAGGACCAAGGGCCAGAGGTGGAAGGGTCTGCAGGGAGAATGGGTGCCCGGCAGAGCCAGGACTGAACTGGGTACAGTGTGGACCACACTGGGCTGTGGGCAGGGTTGGGAGGTCAGCACTCGAAGGACGGAGCCAGAAATTGTCTCGAGAAATTAGTAAAGAGGGGAAGACCAGACTGAGGGGGATGGGGGTCTGGCCAGGAAGAGGTGGAGCGCTGGGACCCAGACCACTGGCCTGACCCGGTGCGGCCACCTCCCTCATTCCAGAGGTGACCCTCGTCTCCCCCAGGGACAGCGCAGAGCCCAAGAGACTGGGATTCTCCCCCGGAGTCCCATCAGCCCTCCTCTCTACCCAGCTCCACTCTGGGTGTGATTGGGGACCCCAAGGTCAAGCTGAGTAGAGAGGCCCACGGCGTGACGGCTCAAACTGTGACCCTCATCAGTCCTCCATGCTTCTGTCTTGGGCAGAGAATATTTGTGGGGCAAATATATCTCTTCTCAAAGTCAATAATGCACTTGGAACCCTAAAAACAGACATGCTGCCCCAGGGCCCCGGATCCCAGGGGGCACAGCCCTCAATTAGGGACCCCCAGGCCCAGCTCCTCCACCCCATCTCGTCCTGTCCTCCTGAGTCCACTCTGTCCCAGGCCCTGCCTGCTCCCATGAGGGCCCAAACCTGGCCAGGCCTGGGCGCAGTGTGACCAGTCACGCGGTGAGGCCGACACAGGGCATCGGTCCACCAGGCCCCGCCTGCTGCCCCGCCCCATGGTAGCCTGGGCCCTCTGGCCACACCAGGCCCCCCCACCGGCCTCCAGCCATGCCAAGCTGCGCAGAGCCACCATTGGTGCCCAGAACGCCCGGAAAGTCCTCACGCCGGACACAGCCGCCGGATGTAGGGTGGGGGCCCAGAGCCTGGCGCCACGCAGACTTGACTCTCAGTGTCCCCACCTCAGTCCACCCACAGCCTCGGGTTGCACAGCCAGGCCGCGGGCAAGGTCACCGGAGGTGTGCTGTTCCAGCTTCTCCGAGAGCTGGCCCCTTGGTGTTTCCCCAGGCCCTGCCCAGCAGCCAGCCAGCCAGGGGACGCTGTGGACGGAGGGCCCCCCGGCCGCAGTGGCCAGCGTCTGCACTCCTTTCCCCACTCGGTGTCGCTGTGCCGTGTGCCGTGTGCCATGTCCCATGTGCCTTGTTCGCTGTATTACACGCTCACACCCCCACTCTCTCTGCTCCTTATTCCACGTTCCTCTTTTGTGCCCAGGTCCCTCCCTCTACCCCATCCTCATTTCAGTGTCCCATGTCCCCACCCTGTGCTCATGGCCCATGTCTCCTCTCTCCTCTCTTTACTCCAGTGTCACCATGTCCTCTGTCCCTGTTCTGTCCCTTGTCGCCTGCTGCCTCTCTGTCCCCGTGCCTGTCTTGTGTCCTTTTCTCTGTCCACATCTTGTGCCCATGTCCCTTACGACCTAGACTCACTCCAATATCCTGTGTTCCCTCCTGTGCCAATGTCCCAAGTCCTCTGTGTCCCCATCCTGTCACCATGTCCCCTGTGTCCTTTCCACACTCCATTGCCTCACATTCTGAGCCCTGTGTTCCCATCTCACCCCTGTGTCCTGGGCCCCGTGTCCCACCCTCACCCCTATGTCCTGCACCCCATGTCCCATTCTCACCTCTATGTCCTGGGCCCCGTGTCCCACCCTAACCTCTATGTCCACTGTGCCCCATTCTCACCTCTATGTCCTGGGCCCCGTGTCCCACCCTAACCTCTATGTCCACTGTGTCCCATTCTCACCTCTATGTCCTGGGCCCTGTGTCCCATCCTCACCCCTGTGTCCTGGGCCCTGTGTCCCCATCTCATGCTCATGGCCCCCGTGTTCTATCCTCACCTCCATGCCCTGTGCCCTGTGTCCCCATCACATTCCCTGTGTCCCCTGTGCCCCCTGGCCCGTGTCCCACCGCCTGCATTCCAATGCAGGTCCCCTGGCCCCCATCCCCCTCCTGGGCCTCAGGAGGGCAGCTTTGATGTGTTGCCAGGCCCGGCTGACCTGAATGCCCGTGGGGGGAGGTGTGGAGTGCCACGTCCCCTTGCCCTGTCTCGTTGCCAGATGCCGCCACCGCCCTGCCCCGGACATCAGTCTCGGGCCCCCCCTTTAGGACAGCTGCCGGCGGCTCCACAGACACCTCTTTGAAGCAGGGGCTGGGCGGGGTGGGGGGACAGTCACACCCGAGGGTGGCGGGGCTGGGCCACCCTTTCAAGTCACCGGGCTTCACGAGAACCAGCTTATCACAGACCAAGGCTCGGATCAGAGATGGTTGCCGCAGAAGAAGGCTGGCCGCCTGGCTCGGCACCGGGCACCACCCGTCCCTCCTGGAGTCTCCTCCCTCTGCCAGTCAGCAGCCTGGGGTCACCCTGAGGACACAGCTGGCTTCCCTCTGCCCCCAGACTGAGATGCCCAGGGCAGGACCATGCTGCCCAGCCCTCCAGGGGACTGCACAGCCCTTGGTCCTTGGTGTTGGTGGCTACCCACTGTCTTCCTTGGTCCTCAGTGCCAACGAGGGAGACCATATCAGCTTCAGATCCCACATCTCTCTTGATTCTCCAGAAGCTGCCCTGCCCATCCCAGGTGTCTGTCTGACAAAGTGTCAGCACCTCCATCTCCTCTGGGCCCTGAGGTCCCCAAGGTGAACAGTCTGGGATGAGAACCTGTGGGAATTCTGAGCAAGAACACACAGGCACGTGGGCAGTGACGGGTGCCCGTGGGTCAGGCCTACACCTGAATGTACAAGAGTGAGTGCACAGGTGTGTGGATGAACAGGTGTGTGAGTCAGCAGGTGTGTGGGCAGAGATGTGGACACACAGGTGTGTGAGTGGACAGGGGTGTGTGTGTAGGTATGTTCATGGACAAGTGTGGACACATAGGTGTGTGAGTGGACAGGCATGTGTGGACAGGTGTGAGTACACAGGTGTGTGCATGGACAGGTGTGTTCGTGGATGATGTGAGTACACAGGTGTGTGAATGTACAGGTGTGTGCATGGATAGCTGTGTGAGTGGACAGGTGTGAGTACTCAGGTGTGTGCATGGACAGGTGTGTTTGTGGATGATGTGAGTACTCAGGTGTGTGCATGGACAGGTGTGTTAGTGGCCAGGTGTGAGTACACAGGTGTGTGGATGTACAGGTGTGTGCATGGATAGCTGTGTGAGTGGCCAGGTGTGAGTACACAGGTGTGTGGATGTACAGGTGTGTGTGCATGGAGAGCTGTGTTCGTGGACAGGTGTGACTACTCAGGTGTGTGAACACACAGGTGTGAGGGGATAGGTAAGTGAACAGACATGTGGGTGCACAGGTGTGTGAGTGCACAGGTGAGTGGCTCTCCCTTCTGAGAGACAGACCCCATGAAAGGAGCTCCCTACACACCCCACAAGCTTCCACCTGGTGCTCTCCGCCCCTGGCAGCCTCTCCCCACAAGCCAGCTCACTGCTGGTTCTGCCCTGGCCCCTCTCCACCAGCTGGCATCCTTGGTCACTCAACAAACCTCTCTTCATGGCCCACGTTGTACCACACAAGGCCCAGCCCTGAGCCCCTGGCAGTGAGGGCCATGAGGGCACCCCATCTCATGGGAGCTCCCTGCAGACCCCCAGGGTCTCTATAGTGCTGCCCTTCCCCTTCAGGACACTCTCTTGACACTGAGACCAGCTCCGGCCATGTGGCTATGCCCACCTAGGTCCCTCCCTGCCCCCTCACCCGGAGGCCCCTCAAGTCCTCGGTCACCTTCCTCAAATCATCCTGTCCCTCCACCTGAAGACTCAGCTGCCCCCCAGTGTGTCCACCTTCATGTAGGGGTGGAGTGGGAAGCGTCTTGGACAAAGAAAGTGGGACATACGCAGATATGACAGGGGCTTTGGGGCCAAGGGCAGACAGGTTGAGGTACTGCAGGGCCCACAGGGATGTCCACGTGGCCTAGTGACTGGGGTCGGGTTGGAGCCAGCCCAGGGGTCAGGGGCGGGGGCGGGGGGGGGCAACAGCTACAGGTGGGAGGAGGCAGTGACTGTGAGACAGACAGAAGAGGGGAGGTCTCAGAGTGCAGGAGGGGCCACCCTCAGCTCCTGCCATTAAAGGCCCCGGCGGCAGGTCTGGGCTTGGGCAGTGCCCTCAAAGCAGACAGGTGAAGAGGTGGGAGAAGGCTTGTAGATGGGAAATCAAGCTCTAGATGGTTGCAGGTGAAGGAGGGTCTGCCTTGTCATCACAGCAAACAGAAGCCTGAACACACGCCAGGTGGGATCAAAACCCACCTCTCTCCTCAGGCCCCTGCTTGGCCAGCCCAGCACTCAGGTCTCACCATCACGCCGGATCTACCCCCACGTGTGCTCCCTTCTTGGCCTGTGGCCTCCACTCCTCCACCTGTGCCCCCCTCTTCTCCGCCCATGGTCCCCTCTCCTCCTCCATGGTCCCCTCTCCTCCTCCGTGGTCCCCTCCCCTCCGCCCGTGGCCTCTTCTTCTCCGTCCGTGGTCCCCTCTCCTCCGCCCATGGGCTCCTCTCCATCTGTCTCCTCTCCACCTGTGATCTACCCTCCTCCACCTATGGTCTCCTTTACCTTTTTTCTCTCCACCTATGGTCTCCTCGCCTCCACCATGGGCCCCTCTTCCTCTGTGTGGTCCCTCCACCCATGGGCTCTTCTCCCCCTCTCCTCTACCCGTGGTCCCCTCCCTACCTGGGGCCTTTTCATCAGCCCTGGTCTCCCCAAGAAAAAAGGTCTCATAACCCGCTGTCTCTCAATCATCTGAAATCTCCCCATTGGCCAGTTCTCTCCACCGCCTTAGGACTCTCCAAGGTGTGGGTTTCCTCACATGCCATGCCTGGTTTCCTCCAAGCTTAGGTGGCCCTATGGCCCCTGATCTCCCTGCCTGTGGTGTCCCCATGGTCTCCCTGCCATCCAGTCTCCCCACCCTCCCTTCCCCCATCCCAGACTGAAACACATCTGGGTGTCTATTCTGCAGTCGACTGTCTGGGCTACATCTGTTCAGTCACCAGCTGTGGGGGGCTTGGTGCCCCTGATCACAGCAGCTGTTCCCTCCCAGGTTCCCAGGGCCTCAGTGTCCCACACACCCGCCCACCATCAGCTGACCCCATCTCTGAGGCTGCTGACCCTGAAAGCAGTCACTGCCCTCGGGTCAGGGACCCAGTGCAACTCTGAGGGCCAGCCCTTTCCCCATCCAGGTCTCCGCAGGTGTGAAGAAGCAGCCAGGGACCCAGAGAGCCACCTCAGGCCTAGCCAAGGGACATCAGTGAGCACAGGGAAACCTGTTATCAACTCTGTGGGGTCCCAGTGTTACAGAGAAGGGACCACGATCAGTGGTGAAAAATTTGAAAAAGGGACTTAGGGGGGGAAAAAAGGTGGACCTAGGTCTGCTATTAAGGAGACCCCAGTCAGAGGTACCAAGAAGGAAAGAGGCCCCAGCCCAGGGTCGGGGGAAGGGTGGCCTGCCAGGGTGGGTTGGCAAAGGTGCAGACAGGTCACCCTCATCGTTCTGGGAGGCCCAGATGGTGCCTGAAGGGGCAGCTGCGGACAGGCTGGATGGCAACAGAGCCTCCTGCCCAGTCCAGCCTCAGTCTGGAAGGTGGGAAGGTGGTGGTCTCTGCACCACAGGGTGCCCGTCCGCAGACCTGATTTCCACGGGCAGCACCAAACCGGAAGAATGTCACCGGGTGAAGGGCTGGGGAACGAAGCCCAGGGGCGGCAGGAGGCTGCGAGAGAGGCAATCAATCAGCCCAGAGGGCCACGCAGGAGGGGGTGGGGGGTGAGGGGCAGGGCCTGGTCAGGGGGTGCAGCCTGGGAGCAGGGCGGGGCTCCCAGCCCAATGCCCTGGGCGAAGGGTGCTTGTGGTGAAACCTAAGTCATTCAGATTGGAGATGTCGCCCACCCAGCTCTCAGTCCCCGGAGACCGTGGGGCCTGCAAGGGGAGGTTGAGGGGCCTCCTCTAAATTCTGGTTCCGGAAACCAAGACTGACACCTGGGCAGTGTCGTTAACCCCAGTGAATGACACCTGGGCAGCAGTGCCATCCCAGAGACTGACCCCCACCCCACCCCACCATTCATGTGTACACACACACACACACACACACGGCACACAGGTGCTGGGCACACACGTGGGTTGTATGTCTACACAGGTACATACAAGTGGCACACCGCCAGGCTCAGATACACTAGGCCAGGCTCACCGATGAACATGGGCACATATGCTTGTACATTCGTGTGACACCCATGGGGTACACGCAGGCACACACGCCCCCGCGTGAACTTACAGGTGGCACACTGCAGATACGTGTCCGTCTGATTTGAACGCACATACACAGATGTGCTTGCATGCGGAGCACCAGAGGACACGTCTACCGGATGAGCATGCCGACACGACATGCACAAGTGCAGGTGTGTGCACATTTGTGAACACGCACGTGGTGGGTGTGTGACTAAGTGTGCACGCACGTGACCCACCAGCAGACATGTACACAGACCAACGTGCACATGGACAGATGACAGCCAGGCAGGCATGTGTGCACACGTGTGACACACCCGCAGACACGGGTGGACCTGTGCGCACGTGTGCATTCGTGTGGCAGCTGTGGACACACACACACACACCAGATGTTCATCAGACACAAGCACTCACACGTGTGCACCAGCCTGCATGCACACACAGGCAGACACGCACGCACGCACCCCACAGCAGAAACACCAGCTCCAAGGAAAAGGATGCACTCTTTCTTGTTTAACAAAATAAATTAAATATACGCGACTCCAGCTTAAACTCTAGATAAAATTACAGAGGTTGGGTCTGCCCTGGGCAGTGGGTGGTGGGTGCCCGGCCCCGATGGGCAGCGAACACTGAGCCGCAGTGACAGGAGGCGGGTTTGGGTCCCGAATGGCCCCGTCCCTGCTGCCCACCCTCCTTTCATTATTATTAATATTATTATCTTCATTTCTTAAATATAAATATCAAAGGGGCTCCTTCTCTCTGGCAGTGGGAGGCCGGCCAGGGGGCGAGGTCGCCTGGCCCAGAATCCGGGCACTCCAAGGCAGAGCCTGGAGCTACCACAGCTGCCCACGGCGGCCTGGGGTCCTGCTAGACCCCTGGGCACCCAGGACAGGTGGCAGCAAGCCCAGCCAGCCACCTGCTGGGGCTGGGAAGAGACATGGGCGAGTCGGCGGGGCTGGGGTTTTTTTTTTGGTTTCCAAAGCCAGGGTGCTTGTCAGACCCCCTGCCAGGCTGGGGGTGACTAGGGCCTTGTGGGGCCAGGGGTGGGGAGGTTCCTTCATCAACTAACCCATCACTGCATCTGCACTGCAAAGTCACAAAGCCTAGTCTTCCACAATGCTGTGTGTGTGTGTGTGTGTGTGTGTGTGTATGTATGTGTGTGTGTGTGTATCTGTCCCCAGGTGTGTGCCTCCCTGGCCTATCACAATAATGCTCACGGAGGGTATGTGTGAGAGTGTGTGTGTGTGTGTGTGTGTGTGTGTGTGTGTGTGTCTGTTCCCATGTGCATGCCTCACCTAGCCTATCCCAACAATGCTGGGGTGGGGAGGGGTGTCCCCGGGTACGTGCCCCACACCTCGTGCAAAGCACCCCAGGGTGCTGGCTGCGGCCCCTTGCCTGTGGGTCCACCCGCTCACTCTCTGTCCCTGCACATCTGTCCCTCTGTCTGCCTGGGGCCCCTGCACGCCTGCCCCTGGGCGGCGACGCAGAGGACTGGGCGGAGCCTGCGTGCCGTGGCACCTGTCTGTTCTCCTGCCCCTAGCACTGGTAGTGGATGTGCTGGTGAACCTTGCCCTCCATGTGCGAGTGTGTGTGCGTGTGCGTGTGTGTGTGCGTGTGCACGTCCGTGTACAGTTTGGGGTAGAGCTTGGGGCCAGCCGCTGAGCTGGGGCCCAGGAGGTGCTGGGGGGCTGCCGGGGACCCATGCTCTTCGCAGAGGGCCGCTGCTGCGGGCAGGTCCTTGTCCCCTCCGCGGTCCCGGGCGGTGCCGGGCTGGCGGTGCGCGGGCACAGGCGGGGCGGGCACGGGCGTGCACGGCTTCTTCTTGGTCTGGCAGAGCCACAGCAGCACGGTGCCCAGCAGGAAGACGGCGCCGGCCGGGATGCCGATGACCACGGGCCACGGCAGGCTGGAGGTGGAGGACGAGGGTGCCACGGGTGGTCCTGGCGGCTTCGGGTCTGCGGGAGAGACGGGAAGGGTGTCAGCGCGCCGTGTCCAGGGCGCGGTGGCCCCGGGCGGGCAGGGCGGCGCGCCCACCTGGCAGCACGGTGAGGAAGGCGCTGCGGAAGCTGTAGCCCATGGTGTTGGCGCCCAGGCAGATGTACATGCCCGCGTCGTCCTGCCGCGCGCGCGCGATGAGCAGCTTGTTGAGGTAGGAGCCGTCGGGCCGCGACCACACCTCGCCCGTGGGCAGCACCACGAACTTCTGGCCGCCCACGTCGATGGTGGAGTTGTAGCGGCCCTCGGCGCCGTACTCCACCCGCTTCAGCCACTGGATCACCGGCTTCACGTCACTGCGCACCTTGCACTGGAAGGAGGTGGTGCCGCCGAAGTCCACTGTGGTGTTGACCGGGTGCGTGCCCGTGAGCACCGGCTTGGAGCGGGTCCGCTCTGTGGGGGGAGCACACAGCCTGGGGGCGGCGCCGCAGCGAGGCACCCCAAGGATACCTCCGCCTAGGAGGGGCCGCCCACCCGTGGTGCTCACAGATCAGCCCACCGGTCAGTGGTGTGCCTGGCGCCCACCGGCCTGACTATGGCACTCACGGGAGTATGTCCACGTTATGGAGGCTTGGATGGTACCTGTGCCGCATGAGGTACTCCAGAAACACCTCACAGGTGGCACTGGGCACCCGGGCACCCACCCACCCACCCACTCTATGCCTGGGTCCCATTCATTGTAGGTGGGCAGCGGGGGCACCCCTCACCCATCAACCACCTCCCCATCACCCATACATCCACTGTACACCTACAGCACTCATGGGGCGAAGTCCACCCACTGCCCACTCATGGCACTCACAGAGCATGTCCACTTTGGAGGGAGGACTGGCGGTACCCACCCCCATCACCCACACTCAGCACTCACAGATCACGTCCACCTTGTAGGGGGCACACACACCCACCCCCCACCGCCCACACGTGGCACTCACGGAGCACATCCACCTTGTAGGGACCCCCCCCACCCCCCACCCATCGCCCACACACGGCACTCATG
>NW_006399879.1:3189726-3192419 GCF_000299155.1 Elephantulus edwardii | reverse complement strand
CCCACACGGAGCACTCACGGATCACGTCCACCTTGTAGGTGGCGTTGATGGCCCCCGCTCGGTTCGACACGCGGCACGTGTACTTGCCGCTGTCCTCTGGCCGCAGGTTCTTGAGGCTCAGCGTCCACTTCTTCTTCTTGCCCTCGCCGGCCTCTGCGCGCATCAGGGCCTGGTCGTCCTTCATCCACGTGATGTCAGGTCTTGGGTGGCCGCTGGCCACGCACTTGAGCCGCACGGAGCTGCCCACAGGCCGGGCGATCACGCGACGTCGCATCTTGGAGGGCTGCGTGAAGCGGGGCCGTGCTGCGGGGCCATGCGCAGAGGTCAGGGTGAGGGGTCCCTTGTGGGGGACTGGGGTGTCCCTACAGCCACCACCCCCAGTCTCCAACATGGAGCTCACCCCACTGCTTGCCGGCGGGGTCCTCCTGGCCTCCTGCAGAGCCGTCGGGGGCCGGGCCTTCCTCCCCTGGGCTGGTGTCGTCTGCAGAGGGGACCATGGCGGAGGGCCAAGTGAGAGGGGAGCCCCGTAAGCGGCAGACCCCAATTATGCCCCATCGCAGGCTGGCTCCTGGCTGTGAAAGCCGGAGAAGCCCAGCCAAAAGGGGCGGTCACGCCCAGGCCTCAGAATCCCCGAGACAGCTGGGCCAGAGCTGCCGCCCAGCCCTCTCCCCGGGTGCAGGTGACCCCGACAGGCTGGGGGAGGGTCAGGCGCACCCCTCCCACCCCGGCTCCAGGGGGTCTGCAGGGCCTGGGGTGGGAGGGAGGCCGGGGCCGGACAGCAGCTGCGGTAACCTTAACCCACATCAAGGGGCCTGAAGCCGTGGTGAATTAACATGGTTCGAATACCGCCCGGTCATCTTCCCCTTTGAAAGGCCTGTGGGGACAGCCCCATGGCCACCGTCCACCCGCTCCACAACCCAGAAAAGGCCGGCGAGGCCCATCCTGGTGGGGCACTGGGAAGCCAGGTCCAGTGCAGTTTGTCTCAGGCCACCTGCCCCAGCTCTGGGGTACCAGGGGGCTGGGCGAGGCTCCACGGAGGGGCCCAGCGTGGTCATCTCTGGGCCCACATGTGGCTCAGGAAGGGCCCTCCCCAGGGGCCCAGCATGCAGGACGGAAAGCAGGCCCTGAGCCTTGATATCAGGGTTGAGACGGGAGTGTCTCAGGACGACACCTGTCTAGTCCGCGCCCAGCCACGGGAGCAGGAGGGAACAGAAAGGCCATTCGCTGCCCAGCGGCCCCTCTGAACTCTGAAACCTGAGCCTCAAAGTCTCAGCCGCCGCCCGCCGAGGCGCACCCTGCCAAGGCCTGGGCCGCTGCCTGCCTCGCCCGGCGGGGACCACCACGCTGGGACCTCCCAGGACCTGCTGCTGCCGTCCCCACGTGGGCTCTGGGCCCCGCAGTCACAGAAGGAGGCACCCATTGGGACCCTGGGGTCACAAGGCGGCCCCCAGGCCAGGGCACAAGGAGGGCACAGTGAGGGTGGGTCTTGTGCTGAGCAGGTGGGGTGGGGTGTGGTGGACGGGTGAGGGTGACATGTTCAGGAGGGGGGCTGTGTTGACTCAGGGTGCGGCCGTGGCCCAGCCCTGCCCCAGGTGACAGGACCTCACCTCTGTCCAGGTGCTGGAATGCCCAGGCCCCCCATCCCCTAGGCCGCCTACCCGGGACGCTGTCCCCACCACCCACGACCTCTGACCTGACCGAGGGGTCCCCAGCCGGGGTACTGACCCATGACGATGAGCGTGTAGTTGACACTGAGGCTGCCAAAGCCGTTGGTGGCCTTGCACACGTACGTGCCGGCGTCCTCACGCTCCACCTCCTTCACCTTCAGGCCCTGGGGCAGGACGCGGAAACGGCTCCAGCCGCTGTGGATGGTGCGGCCGTCCTTGGTCCACATGGTCAGCGGTGGCGGGTCTCCCTCCACAGGGCACTGCAGCCGCACCGTGCGGCCCAGCCGGGCCACCTGCCGAGACACCACCTTGTCTGCCATCCTGGGAGGGCCTGCAAGATGGGAGGGGAACTCGGTCAGGGCGGAGGGGAAGGGGTGACAGTGCCCTCCCGGAGGCGTTAGGCTCCCACCCAGGAGCAGGGGACAGTCGACAGGAGAGATCAGTGGACCCACAGCTCAGGACAGACAGGAGGACTCCCTGAGAACTGACCATCCTTGACTAGTCTCCAGCTCAGGACCCTGGGTACCTAGCCAGACCTGAGTACGCCCCTCTACCCAGATCACAGGAGTGCCATCTTCCCCACCGCCAGGCACTGACTCCCACATTCCCAGAGCAAGTCCTGAACCACGTCCACAAAACAGCAACTGAGCTCCAGGTCCAACATCACAGAGCACCCACCACACACCAGGTCCACATTCACAGAGCACCCACCAGGTCCACGTTCACAGAGCACCCACTATGCGCCAGGTCCACGTTCACAGAGCACCCACCGAGTCCACATTCACAGAGCACCCATCAGGTTCACGTTCACAGAGCACCCACCGCGCACCAGGTCCACGTTCACAGAGCCCCCACCAGGTCCACGTTTACAGAGCACCCACCACACACCAGGTCCACGCTCACAGAGCACCCACTATGCACCAGGTCCATGTTCACAGAGCACCCACCACACACCAGTTTCATGTTCACAGAGCACCCACTGCGCACCAGGTCCACATTCACAGAGCACCCATCAGGTCCATGTTC
>NW_006399879.1:3188380-3189561 GCF_000299155.1 Elephantulus edwardii | reverse complement strand
ATGTTCCCAGAGCACCCACTATGCACCAGGTCAACATTCACAGAGCATCCACTGTGCACCTGAATCACGTTCACAGAGCACCCACTGTGCACCAGGTCTACATTCACAGCACACCCACTGTGTGCAGGGAAGTTTACGGAGCACTGAAAGCACATCAGGTTCATATTCACAGAGCACCCACTGTGCACTCCCTGCACACCAGTTCCCATACCGAGAACACCCACTGCACATGTACCAGGTCTACACTCCCCCAAAGCACACAGTGGGCACCTGCTCCACATTCCCAGAACTCTCACTGTGCACCAGATCCCATGTTCACGGATCACCCACTGTGCACCAGGTCAACACGCATCCATAAAATACCTACTGTGTGCCAGCTCCACATTCATAGCACACCCACTGTGCACCAGGTCCAAGTTCACCAAACATGCACAGTGAACCAGGTCTTATGTTTCAAAAGCACCTACTATGCACCACGTTTGTGTGCACAAAACATGAATGTTTACAGAGCATCCACTGTGCACCAGGTCCCATGTCCACAGAAAATCCACTGCCCACCACATCTCAAGTTCAGCGAATACTCGCTGAGGATCTGATGTACATACACAGAGCACCCACTGTGCACCAGGTCCTCGTTCACAGAGCACCCACTGTGCACCAGGTCCTCGTTCACAGAAATCTACTGTTTACTAGGCTGATGTTCACAGAGCACCCACTGTGCACTAGGTCCACATTCACAGAGCACCCACTATGTATCAGGTCCATGTTCACAAAGCACCCACTGTATACTACGTTCATGTTCATAGGAACACCCACTATGCACCAGGTCCACATTCACAGAGCACTCACTGGGCATTGGTCCATGGTCCCAGAACGCCCACTGCACCAGGTCCTCGTTCACAGAACACTCACTACACATCATGTCCATGTTCACGGAGCACCCACCATGCGTCAGGTCCCACGCTCACAGAGCACCCCCAGGGCACCAGGTCCACACTCATAGGCCACCCTCTATGTATTAGGTCTACATTCACAGAGCACCCACCACGCGTCAGGTCCCGTGTTCACAGAGCACCCACCATGTGTTCATGGAGCACACACCACGCGTCAGGTTCTGTGCTCACAGAGCACCCACCACGCATCAGGTCCCGTGCTCATGGAGCACCCACCACGCGTCAGGT
>NW_006399879.1:3177998-3188076 GCF_000299155.1 Elephantulus edwardii | reverse complement strand
GCATCAGGTCCCGTGCTCATAGAGCACCCACCATGTGTTCATGGAGTACCCATCACGTGCCGGTCCAGTGTTCACGGAGCACCCCGTGCACCAGGCCCACACCCACCGACAGCCTGCTATCACCAGAACCCACCTGAACACAAAGGGCTTCCCATCACCATGCGGGCGGCCTAGAGCACTAATGGACTCTCACGTCAGGTGGCCGCACCAGCCCGCCAGACAGAAGGCAAGTGTGAGATGGACACAAGAGCGAGGCCCTCAGAGGGTCACACACGCCCCAGCCTTGACATACGCCTTCCCAGTGCAGATTAAAGATGATGGTGAGACCCTGGGAATCCTCAGCTTAGCAGGCACACAGGTAAGAGTGGGGTGTGGGGTCCCCAGGGATGGGGGGCAGCAATGGAGAGGGTGGTGGGGGCTGAGGGACCTTCAGGAACAAGGAAGGAGTGGGAGTGGGGCAGGTGGGAAGGGTAGGAGCTACGGGACCCTCAGGGACATGGGGTGGAGGGGAACTGCCAGACTCCTGGGTTAGAGCGTAGCCATCGTGAGGTTGGGGGCTAAGGAACCTTCAAGGACAGGGAACGTAGGGGGCTGCAGGATCCCCAGGGGCAGGGGGCAGTGAGGGCGGCTGTGGGGAAGGTGGGGGCTAAGAGATTCCCGTGGACAGAGGGGGCAGTGGGGAGTGTGGGGGTTGCAAGACCCTCAGGGGCGTGGAGTGGCACGGGGGAACTGTGGGATTCTGTCAGGGGCAGCCATGGGAAGGGGCTACAAACCCCTCGGGCACAGGGGACTGTCAGGGCAGCTACAGGAGGATAGGGACTGAGGGGGACAGTGCACACCTGGTCCCCAGAGGCCACCCATGGGCCTGACACCCAGTGTCCATGGCAACCCCACGACAAGAAAAAGGGCCACGCCCACCCGGTCAGCCCCAGGGGTCAGAACACAGAACCAGCGATGTGCCACGTGTCCGTGGCGGCCACGCCTCCTGTGCCCCTGGGTGGGGAGGGCCTCCCCATCCACTGCAGAAGCCCCGCACCTGCAAAGGGGAGCAGTCCCGATGAGGTCACCCACTCCCCAGAGTCGGGGGCGGCCCCAGAGGTCCTCAGCCACCCTCCCGGGGGACTCAGCTCGCGAGGGCTCCTGGCCTTGGGGGTCCCGGGGCCAGCTGAGCGTGAGGAGGTGCCGGCGACGGTGGCTGGGCTGCACGATGCTGTCACCACGCGGTCTGACGGGGCGCCATGTGTTTTTAATAACCAGCTGGTATTTCTTCAACATGCAATTACCAGCTGGTTACAGTACCCGCTTGGCAGTCCTCGTGCTTCTGCGAGGGCGCCCGGGCTGAGGTAGCGGTTTTCCTTCAGTCTTTCCGAGCCTGGGGCCGGCGGCTGGGGAAGAGGGGGACCCTCCCAGAGCTCGGGGCCCTGGAAAACCCTGCCCCGGAACCCCCGTGCCCTGCTCTGGGGGCGGGGAGGTGGGGGAAAGGCTCTCCTGTGTTTGGACGAGGCGCTTTCAGGTTCAAGGCTTCTCATCAACCTCGAGTCTCCAGTCTCTCCAGCAGGCGTCAGCCTGGCCCACTCAGGAGGGGGAGGCGACAAAGGGTCTCCTCACAGAGACCCTGGCACCCAGAAACCATGAAGGGTGGGACTGGGACAGTGCAGCTTGTTGAAGCAAAGCCTGCTCCCTATCATCTGGGGGACCCTCTTCTGTGCACCCACACCCCTGCCTCTAGCTGGGTCCCCCGACATGCTCTTGTTGGCTACTGGGCAGGCCAGGAGGACACCACCTCTGCCCCCCACCTGTCCAGGTCCTCAGTAGCATCCTGGTCTGTCCCAGATCAAAGAGCCCTGGGGGGGGTCCTGGGAGCAGGGGTGAGGGAAGTGTCCCCACCAATGGCCCTGGGTGGCATGTATGCAGGGGTGTTGGCTAGGTTTGTGTTGCACTGTCCCAGTGTCCAGAGGCCTCAAGGGACACTCCCCAGACCTCCAAGGGCCCAGCCCTGTTCCCAGGCAAACTCGGGCCAGCACCTGTCACTGCCTGAAATGCCACCATTCACCAGCCTGGCCTCCAGGCCGCAGGACACAGTCAGGGTCCCTGGATACTTCACCGGAGGGGAGTCCCAGTCCCCCTGCCCCCACAAGTCTACCTTCTCAAGGTCTCCGGGGGCTGCACCTGGAACAACACCGCCCCACCCCATCACCTGCCCAAAAACCTGCCCACCCCGTCGCAGATGGACACTGAAGCCCACGAGAGCAGGGCTGGCCAGGCTGGCCCTCTCATTCACACCCTTCCCCACCACCAAGGCAGCCTGACCATCGAGAGAGAGGGTTCCCAGCAGAGAGGCATGGGAGAAGTGGGGGACAAGACCCCACTAAAAGAGAGCTGGGGGACGACGGCTGGGTCACTGAAAAGAGCCAGAGCCCAGTGGCTGTGGCCGTGCAGGGCCTGGGGGTTGGGGGGACAGGCTTGTGCTGGCGGGCAGCGGCCAGGCTGGAGCCAGCCTTATCCTAAAGCAAACAGCATCCCCTCCCCCTCGGCCAACCCCGCCCCCACCTGGGCCGGCAGCAGCCAGCAGGACAGGACCCCAGGCTTCCAGGCAGCCCCGCCCACCCCGTGCGAAGCCCAGTCCTCCAGACTTCCTGGGAATTCTGGCCTAGCATGGACCCACCTCTATATTTAGCTGGGGAAACACAGCCCCCATTGTTCTACCTGCAAGGGGCCTCCAACCCACAGAGCCAGTGGGGAAACTGAGGCAAGCCCTAAGACCCTCAGGTGCCTGAAGTGAGCGAAGGCTGGGCAGGTCCCCCAGTCCAAGTGGGGGGCCAGGGAGTCCAGTGAGAAAGGCCCTGAGTGGGGCATTCCAGGGAACCTCCACCTGCTTGGCCCCTTCCTCCAGGAAGCCCCCCACCCTGAACATATGGGCAGGCAGAAGACTGAGGCTGGGGCAGGCCTGACAGGTGATGGGGAGGACGAATGGAGGTGGAGCAGTGCCTTGAGGAGGGGGCAGGGAGGGTCACCACCCTTCCCCCCACCCCACTGGCCCAGCTGTGAAAACATGTCCAGGAATAGGGGTCCAGGAATGGACTGAAGACGGAGACAGTCTGAGCAGTGAGCTCTCTGGAGCCGGGTACAGCAGCCTGGGGCCCACTGCCCCCCATAGCCTTGTGGACGGGCCATGTCCAGCAGGTCCTCCACACCCACCAGGAGACTGACCCCTGCACACAGCCCCTCGCCAGGACACAGCCCCCTCTCAGCGCACAGGACATCATGAACTGGACACTCGCATGCTATTTCTACAGGGCTGGTCTCACCCCACAAGACGATACTTGTAAATCAGGTGGGCCTTGGGCCCACCCAGGCAGTCCAGTCAAGGGACAGGCAGGAGAACTGGTGCTGTGCATGGGGACAAGTCTCCACAGCCGACTCTCCTGAGTCCTGGCCCCCGCCCCGTGTCTTCACAGGGTCCCAGGGGCTGCCCCAAGCTCAGCACATCCACCTTGAGGACATTCCCCAGGAAACCATAGACACAGTGCACGTGCAGACCTGCCACTGGGCCTTTGCACAGGCTGCGCGTTCTCCAGCGTCCTGAGGACAGCCCCGAGGGTGAGGAGAGGTGTCCCTTCCATCATCCGCAGTCCCCCTCTAGAATCCTCAGCCCCAGCAAGAAACACCTCCACTCAGGTAAGCCAGGTAATGTGACCTCGGACACTTCCAGGCACACAGCAGGTTCTCAACAAGTATTTTGCTTAATGGTTTGGGGCAGTGGGCCACCCACGATCGGGAGCAGAGGTGGTAGGTGGTAGCCTTTCAAACTCTGGCCTCCATCGTGCCTTCCAAGGCTTGGGAGGGAGTAGGGGTCAGCATGGAGGGTTGAGGGGGCGACTGAGGCAGAGACAAGAGCTTGCTCAGAACACGGTCCTCTCTGAGGCCGGGGCACACGTACGTACGTGTGCTTGTCTATGCATGCGTGAACACGCACACACAGTGCAGGCAGCCAAGGGTCAGGGTCAGAAAGCCCTGGTGCATTTGCCCAGACCAGCAGCCCTGCCCTTTCAAGCACAGGACAGGCGGACAGCGGGCACCGGCGTCAGAGAAGGCTCTGGGTCCAGATGAGAGGGTCCCCCCCAAGGCCTCTGTGACCACAGAGCCAGGTCAAGGGCCCCCAGCTGAAGACCAGATCAGGACAAGAGGCCAGCCCTCAGGGCCTGTCTACACCCTGATGGTGACAAAGCAAAGTCTGATGCCATCCACAGAAGTGATCTCTGACCTCTCTCCAGGGTCCCCGTGCACCCGCCGTTTGGGGGTCAGCCAACAAGAAGCAAGCCCCCCTGCAGCCACGGCTGAGGAGAAGTGTCCAGGGGGAGCCTCTAGCCTGGCTCGGCTCAGGCTCTGACCATGGCTGCGGCAGGAGGGAAGGCCCGGGCTGGGGGACACCTGGTCATCTCATCAGACCCAGCTGAGGAATTTCCGGCCTGAGGGGGATTCTCTGGCCTTGGGCCTGGCCACCAGGAGCCCCCTGAACCTGCTGGGCCCCACTTCCTCCTAGAGAGGACTTGAAAGGGCATGGGGGGGCGCTTGGCCGAATGGAAGTGAAAGCAGAGGGTGGGTCTGCCTGGGCGCTGGGCACGAGGAGGGGGATGCTATCAGGCAGGGAGCACGAGAGCAAAGATGGGAGCGTCTGCTCCAGGGTGACCAGGTCCCAGGAGCTGTGTCCCCCACAGTGCTGTCTCTGAACCCCAGAAGCAAAGGAAGTCAGAACACTGGACACTCACCCAGGGGCTAAGATGCGAGACCAGGTTGCCAGCTGGGCACGCAACAGGGACAGACAGGAAAACACAGCCAGTAGTCTCCCTCCCCCACTAGGATCTTCTGTTGAGAGTGGCCCCTGGGACCCAGCCCCCTAAGAAGAAACTGAGGGGCAGGAGAAGGAAAAGCGAGAGCACCTTCCCCACGAGGAGAAGCAGAGGGACGACACCCCCCCACCCCCAGGACTCAGCTGCCTCGGGTGTCAGGACCCGTCCTGCCCAACGAGTCCCTCCTAAGGACACTGACACGTGCACACACGGGCTGCTGTCATCAGGCGTTCACCCACCCAGCTGCCCCTGGACGTGGACCCACTGAACCAGCAGCAGAACTGAAAGGCCTTCAGGACAGGTGGTGACCACAGACCCGGGCCTTTCTGGGTGCTGCACAGAGCAGCGGCTCCCCAGCAGGCTGTCCAAAGGCAGACACTGGCCCTGGGGACACCTGCCCGGCTCTCCAGGTCTGTACCCTCCAGAGGCTGCAGGTAGGGGCTGCACCTTCCACAGACCCTGCTCCTGGGGGCTTTCTCCCTTCCTTCCTTCGAGACACAGGCGGGCAAGGGCGGGGGCCACACACAGACCACCAGCAGGGGCCCTTCTTCGGTGTCCAGCAGCACAGCCAGACCTCAGGGAGCCCCCTGAACACCTCAGCGTCCACCTTCTCGGCCTCACCAGGTCCTCAGACTCCGAGCTGAAACACCAAACGCTCACTTCCAACACTGTCGCCCCACTGTCCCTGAGATAAAATTCAGATCCGAATCTTGGCCTTCAGCGTCTTTGTGTTCTTGCCAAAGCTGGGGCTTCCCAGCACCCCTCACAGGCGCTCACACTGCAGCCCGTGTGGGCAGCACAGCAGGAGAAGCCCCACACCTCCAGGTCCAGTCACTGGCCCCATGGACACACGGTAATGCCAGCAGCTGTGGATGGGTACGGACACTGAGCCCCCGTCACCCGAGGAGGGGAGTGTCCCGTCTAACCACTGGCACTCTGCAGGGTCACCCGCTGTCCTGAGGGGGTCCCTGGGTCCTCAGCAGGCCTGAGCTGCACCCCGGAGCCGCTGGGCCCCCTCCTGTCCTTCCCCTCAGCCGCCAGCGGCCTCATTATTCAGTCCTCAGCCACTTGACAGGACACACAGCCTGTGTAAATCTTTCATGAAATGGACGGGCGAGCAGGAGGAAAAGCGATTGTGTTCACTGCCAAGATGGGAAGCCCTGGATTTCAACAGCCCGAGGCCGCGGGCACCCTCCCCACCACAGCTGCCTCACCCCACCGCGTCGGGGACCGTGTCAGAGATCGTGTCAGGACGGATAGGGCTGCCTGCACCCCACACTCCATGCTGGGCTCCCTGGGGAGCCCGGTGTATGTGCCCGATCGGGGGCTGAGAGGGTCAGCTGGGCTGCAGGCCCCAGAAGCAGCAAAGGGTTCTCCTTGGGATTCCCCAAGGGCACGGGATCCCCCTGGATGGACTGCTTGATGTAGTCCCTCTCTCCCTGAACCCCACTCCTCTGCCCAAGCTACTCAAAAAGCCCAGCACCTCCCTTTGATCCCCGTTCCAGCCAGGATCTCAGAGGCCACAGAGAGCCTACCCAGCCTGGCCTGCACCGTGCCGCTGCCCACATGCCCAGCCTGCACCGTGCCGCTGCCCACATGCCCGGCCTGCACCGTGCCGCTGCCCACATGCCCGGCCTGCAGGCCTGCCTCCTTAAAGGCTCTGTGTGCCCTTCTCCAGGCGCCACCCTAGACCCCCACCTCCCTGGACCTCAGAGCTCCTTGGAGCACCCAGCCCCGGCCCGGGACTTCCCCAGATCACCTGGTAACTGAGCCAAAGGTGACGGGCAGAGCATGGGACAGCAGTGGATGGATAGGACATCCTGGGGTCTAGGAGCTGTGGCCGGGGCACATCTGACCCTCCATGGACTTGACCCTGTCCATGGGGCGGTCACATGGACAAGGTCAGGGCCCAGAGGATGCCCTGGGTTGAGCAGCCCGGGCTGAGCAGGGCTGCCAGCACAGGGTCCGCCCGTGGGGCCAGCACCTGAGCCAGGGCCCAGCGAGCCGGAGGCTGAGGCCGGGCGGGGGGAAAAACCAACATTTCCCCTGGTTAAGGGCAACAGCGCTGAAAGGGGACTTTGAGAGCGGCTGCCGGGCTGCCGGGCCATTGATTCGGCACACAATGAATAAAGAGCCTGCGGTCGCTGGCGTTTCCAGGCCCAGCCAAAGGCGACTTTGTTCACGGCTCCCTGCTCCCCCCTAAAGGGGGCAGTGATTTATTTTCTCTTCCAGGATTGGGGCCCCCAAGGCATAAACGGGGCAGCTGTCCCACACCCCTACCTCCTGGGCCACCCGGAGCACACCACTAGGCCTGGCTCCCTGCTCCCACCCCTGGCCTTACACAAACCCACTCAAGACACTTGATAAGGGGACCTAAAGGGAGGAAGGTGTGGACCCAGGTCACCAGAGGCCACCAAGGCCACCAAGGCCAGCCCACTGGCTCACACAGAGCTCCAGAACCCTCCTGACACTGCAGTAGCTACCAGCAGCAGGTCCCACAGGCCTGAAGCTACCCAGAGCCCTATGGTGCTGGTCAGGCCCCAGAGGGGAGGACACTGGCTGGGGCACTCAGCCCACTGGGCTGTGGGCTCAGCCCTGGCCAGAGCTGTGGACAGGGCCGTGGTCCCGGGCCTGTGCCCTATGTAATCAGTGGCCCAGCACGGAAAAGACGAGAGTGTGACCCTCTCGGAAGGCGCCACGAAGTAAGTCTTTTGAAACGATCTGTGAAAGGTATTTTCACCCAAACGAGGTGACCAGAGGAGGGAGCAGAGAAGTCAACGTCTATCTTTTTCTTTTTTTTCAAATTGTAAAGAAAACAATTTCAACCAAATCCACCAGGATTGTGTAACTTTGGGGAAAGGGGAACTTTTTTTTTTTTTTTACAGGATCCCTGTTTAGATGTACCCTTTCCAGAAGTTGTGACACCACCACAGAGCAGCTTTCACAAAACAGCCAGGGCCTTCACGTGAGGCCCCACGAGTGGACGGTACGTGAGGCCCTGGGGGGTGGACGGTGGTCTCACGGAGAGGAAGCGCGTGAGTGGACGGGCTGTGCCCACATCCAGGCAGGGGCTGGCGGGGAGAAGCCAACCTGATTCAGGAAAAGCATTCCTTTTGCACCCCCACCTCCACTCCCTAACCACAGAGGCCCTTGGAAGGCCCTGCCAGGGCCTTCCCCGCTCAGGATGAGGCCGGATCCAGAGCCCCAAGGCCAAGGCCTGGGGTGGCAGGGGAGGAAGGGAACGGCGAGGTGGAAGGAGTGCCCATCTGAGGCCCTTCAGCACCGAGGCAGGCCCTGTCCACCCACTGCCATCTGCTGCCCACAGCCCCCACTCCCTGGGGCTCAGGCTGATGGCCAGGACAGGACGGTGGCCTCTAGAGCCACCCCGGCCGAGTGGCCAGAGGACAGGCAGGTGCAAGGATGAGGAATCAAAGCAGATAAAAGAGGAATCAAAGTCGAAGGTTGCTGGCCACCGCCGAAGACCTCGCCCAGCAAGGCCTGAGCACTGGCCGGGGCCAGGGCATTGCCCGGCCTGCAGGACAGCCGCCGGCTGGGCCTGGCCGAGCCCGGGCAGCCCCCACCCTTGAGCCAGCCGGCCAGTCCCCAGCGGGTGGGGGGTGGGTACGGTGGCATAAGGCCCACCTGGGCTGTCGCCCGCCACCCCACACCCGAATGTAGCCATATAAGGCCTGGTCGGCTAAGTGTGCCCGCCAGGCGGGGGGCGGGGGTGCGAAAGCTCAGTGGACTGGCGGCCAGCGCAGGGATGATCCTGAGTGGTCAGCGCCCAAAGGGCCGGCCTGGCCGCAGGTCCCGCCTTGCTGCCGGGAGCCAGCCCCGTGCCCTCCTGCTCGGAGACATGGCGGCCTCGCATCCCCAGTGCACCGGGCTGAGGGGTGTCCTCTCCGAGGCCAGGTCCAGGGGCAGGGGTCCATCCAGAAGCATCCCTGGGCCGTCCGCTTAGACATTGGATGTTAAGGACATGCACAGGAGATGGAGTGACATGGGGCACATATACTGTGTCGCCTGGACATCTGGGGGGGGGCTGCTTCAAGATAACTCCCTGCTCCCCACCACCAAGCAGGCCTGCCATGGCAATGACCTAGACACATCGGGGACTCTGGGACCCCGGCTCTAGCCCGCCTGCGTGAGGCTGGGCTGGCAGGCAGGTCCAGGGTAGAAGCTGAGAGTGTGGACGAAGAAATCACCTGGACTCCTGACACCAGGGGTGTCCCCAGAGCCTCCCACATTCTGCCCTGGCAACTGAGGGGTCTCTCTGAAGGTTCTCTGGGGCCCACCATGGCCATAAGCAGCCCACTGCTCAGAAAACTAGCTGCAGGGAACCCCAAGTCCCAGGAGGGGAGATTTGGGGTGAAACAGGGGGACCAGGCCCAGGAAGGAGTAGGAGGGAACAAGATCAAGAACATGGGTGTCCACGGTGAGGAGCTAAGGCTATTCCACCATAGAGGCGGAGTGCTCTGGGGGGGTGTGCATGAGGGTACCCCAGAGGTGAGTCCGTGGGGACCCCCGGCTTGCTCAAGGGGGGCAGGGGTAGAGATTCCTGGCAGGAAAGCATGAGGCCCCACGGGTGGACTGGGGCTATCCCGAGGGTGAGCCCCGGGCACGCGCTGCCAGGCAGGCACTGTGGCAGGGTTCAGGGCCAGGCGGGAAGGGGCGTCGCTGGCGGAGGCCCGGCGGCCGGGCCCGGCGCCAGGACTCACCTCGGGCGGCGGCGGCCGGCGGGAGGGCCCCCAGCAGCAGCGGCGGCAGCAGCAGCAACAGCAAAGCGGGGCTCGGCGTCATCTCGGCCTTTCTGGACCTGGAGGGGGGGACCCACGGAGGGAGGGGTTACTGGGCGCAGGGGAGAGGGGGGCAGGTACAGCACCCCGCCCGCCCCGGAGGCCCTGGCGCGGGCCCTCCCCCGCCCGGGCAGCGGGGACTGGGGGGCCACCCCCCCACGCCCCCTCCCTGCGCGCGCTCCAGGCGAAGGAAGCCGCGGCGGGGCGAAGCTGCGGGTATCAAAGGCAGACAAAGGGTTTACACTAATTACTGGCCTCCCCCGCCCCCCTCTCCAAACACCGTCTGGATTCCTGGCGCTTGTAACCCGGGCCCTGCCCGCGGGCCACACAACACCCAGGGCCCCGCAGATAATCGCCTGCGCCATTAGCGGACAAATTTGCGCTGGGGGGGGTCCCACGTGGGGTGCGGGGCGGGGGCGGGGTCCGGGCAGG
>NW_006399879.1:3171505-3177264 GCF_000299155.1 Elephantulus edwardii | reverse complement strand
CCGGCCCGGTGGACCTCGGTATCCCGTCCTCCCGTCCTGCGGGGGCTGGACACTGAGCTGTTCTCGCGCAGAGACCCGGGCTGTGCCAGGTGCCAGGCGCCCACCCGCACCTGCGCCCATCGCGCCCGGGACCCGGGGTGAAGAGGGCGGCCTCGAAACTCCGAGCGCAGCCTCAGGCCACCCTCTGGCCGGATCCTAGAGCCTGTTCTGGTCAGGCCCACGCCGCATGACCTCTGGCCAGCGTCCGCCCCGGGCTGGGCCATCTCCCAGGGCGCCCAGAAGGGGGGAAACTGGACAGACGCCGGGCGCTCACCAGACGCCAGGAGGTCCGGGCCCGGGAGCTGTGGGGAGCAGAGGGCGATTGGGGACCCCACTTAAGCCCAGGTGGCCCCCCAAGAGGCGGGGCCAGGGAAGGAGGAGGAGGAGTCTGGGTGACCAGGCTCCGCCCACTCCGCAGGGAATCTTCCCACGCTAGTGACAGTAACAATAACCACATTAATAATACTAGAAGCCGACACTCGGGCACTTTCTTTAATCCTCATCACGCCGCAGGAATTGTCTGTCCCCCGTTGTACAGTCAGAGAAACGCAGGCACAGAAAAGGTACGAAATGTGCCCAGGTTTCCCAGGCAGCACCTGGCAGTGATTTAGAACTCCTGTAACGGTTCGCTGCCTGCTGTGTGGCACACTTGGCCCCAGGCCTGCCCACTTCCAGCTGCTGGGGTCTCTCACTCACAGCCCTACAACCTGCCCAAAGGCCTGGGCCAGTCTCCTCCTGGCTGCTTGTCCACAGACTCTTCTCCACTGTTTCGTTCAAAGCACAACCCTGATCCTGCTGTGGCTACGCAGTGCCGTGCGCCTCTGCCCGTCTTGCAGCTCCAGTACTGAACCCATATGTGGACCCAGAAGGTGGCTAGTGAACACACAAATGAAATCTAAACACATGACCTTCGTCAGAACCCATGACCTTGGAGGCTGTGGATGCCTCTGTCCTCGCCCACATGCCATGCGAGCGCCTCTATCCCCTGGAACAATCTGTCCTTTATGGCTTTGCTCAGAAACCACCTCTTCCAGAAAGCCTTCCCAGGAAGATTGGCATTAAGAGACTGTGTGAGCCAGTCCGCTCAGGACAGAGGAGAGATCGGAGGGCCAGGCCTCAGTGCGGGGGCCCATCAAGGCCTAAGCTGGCTGGGATGGCGCGAAGGGGGTTCCTAATCCAGTGCCTGGACCCCAATTCCTGTCTCTGGGAACCCAGCCTGGGTCAGCCCGGCTCCCGCTGGTCTTGTGTGACACATCTGTGTCCTGGGGATGGGGGGAATCAAAGACCCCCCCACAGCCCACGTGGGGCAGGGGCACAGGGAGGCAAGCCCAGCAGCTGACGAAGCAGAGGCTGGGTCTTGGCATCGGCCAGGAAAGGCGGTCCAGGCCCACCCGAGGGCACCCGGGGTTGGCAGACAGGCGCCCTGGCGCTGGAGGTCACCGCCACAGTGGGCAGGTGGAGGAAGAGGTCACGCGCGGCTGGTGCGACGGCGGCCCCGGCCTTGCACACAGCCTTGTGCGGAGACACCACCGACGCGTGACGGGGCCGACAGGTGTGTGCGCCTGTCAGGGGCAGGTGTGCGCGCAGGTAGCTGTGCAAGTGGGCGCTCAGGAACAGGAAGTGGGCGGCGGAGGCGGTCAAGGGCGGGCGGCGGAGGGGGCGAGGAGGGGCCTGAGAAAGGGGTCATGGGCAGGTGAGGCGGCCCCAGGTGGGCCCGGAGGCGTGGCCGCGGCGGCAGGTGGGGGGAAGTGGGAGGGCGGGGAGCGCCCGCAGGTGCGTCGGGCTGCCAGGTAGAAGTGCGAGGAGGAAGTGGGCGGGGCCTGGGGCCCCCCCAGCCACCTCCCCTGCAGCCGCGTCCTGGGGCCCCGGGGATCCCCCCTCCCCCGGGGATCCCCCCTCCCCCGCCGCCAGAACCGCAGACGCCAGCGGCCCCTCGGGACGTGGCCGAGGAGGCGGAAGGACGCGCGGGGGCGGCGCCGGGGTCCGCGAGCCCCGCCCCGGGCCGCCCTGCGCGGGGACGCACTGACCTCTGGCGGCCACGCGGGGCTAGCGGCTCCCCGGGAGCGGGGAGAGGGGCCCCTGATAAGGCCGGGGACACCCACCTATCACGCCCTGCCACGTCCAGGCCCGCTGGACACTGCACTTCCCAAGCTGCGCGCTGCAGGCCCGAGCACCTCACTTCCTCCAGGAAGCCCTCCCTGTCTGGATGGGGTGAACCTCAGGACCACCCAGAAGAAAAGTGCCAAGGGAGGAGGTGCTCTCTGCCCCTCTCAGGCTGTCAGGGCGCCTTCTTGGCACCTGGCTCCTTGGCCCAGGAACCACGAGCCTGGGTTAAACCTGACTCCTCTTAATTGAACTTGGACAAGGGAGCCAATCTCTTTGGTCTCAGTGGCCCCTATGCATGGTACTGCTCCATATTGCCATGAGGGTTCCCTGAGGGAAATTCTGCCGCTTGCCTGCCTAGATCGTCTGCGTAACACAGGTTGTTCATAAGTCTTCATAACAATCTAAAGCTGGCATTGACGAGAACGGGAATCTCAGAATACTTAACTATGCTCAGACAGCAACCATATCTAGGCCAAGAAACTGTTGTTCAAACAGAGCAAGGGAGCATTGCATGATTCAAAATTAAAAAAGAAGGGCATCAAAGCTATACCCTCTCTCCACACCTTTTCAGCCTGACGTTATGCGGAGGAGTGTGGCTTCAGGATTGGAGATAGATTCATCAACAACCTGTGTCATGCAGATGATACAACCTTGCTTGCCAAAACTGAGAACTTGAAGTATTTACTGCAGAAGGTCAAGGACTGGAGTCTTCAATCTAGATGACAGCTTGTTGTTGTTGTTGTTATGTGCCATCGAGTCGTTTGCGACTCATAGCGACCCAATGTACAACAGCCCTAAACCCTGCTCTATCCTGTGCCAGTCTCATTGCCTCTGACACACCCATCCTGATTACCCCAGTCACTGAATCAATCCACCTCATAGAGGGTCTTCCCCTCCTGCGCTGTCCCTCTACCCTCCCAAGCATGATGTCCCTCTCTAAAGACCTGTCTCTCCTTACAACATGTCCAAAGTATGTCAGACGAAGCCCCAGAATCCTTGCCTCCAAGGAGCAGCCTGGTTTAATCCTCTCTACGATGACAGCTTAACATAAAGAAAACAAAAATCCAAATATTACATGATGCCACTGTTGTAGAATGGGACTGTCCTTGGGGTTGGGGAGAGACTGAATAAGATGGGTTCAATAATGTATACTGCACTGAAACAGAGGAGGGAGAGAACTGTTTAAAAGAGAGATATAACTAGGTATTTCTGTCATCACAGGAGACTAGAGCGAGGGCTACATGGTGGAGGGGACTTGGGGGAGGGTTTGTAAAACAATGAAAGAATCTTTTCTTTTACTTTTCCATAATTTTTGGACTCATGTACTTATAAATTGTTAGTCAAATTTGTGTCTTCTAGGTTGCAACACCCCCATGATACATCTTCAAGGATATGAACATGTACAGCCAAGCACAATCAATAAGAGTGCATCTAAATTCCAAAATCAATCTCCATAATATTCTATATGTTTCCTACTGCCAAAGGGGCCCTTTAGAGTAGTGAGAGAAGATCTTCACCCTGAAACCCACAGCGTCCCTTTTCAGCAGGAAGTAGCTAAGAGAATACGCCATCCCCTTTTCCTTATGACTCAGGGTGAAGTCTCTCTCAGGGAGGAGTGATAGGGAATGGCAAAGGACACACTGACAAAGAAGATTAATCAGAACTGGCTTTGACAAGCACTGTGGCATTTGGACAAGAACAAACTGGGAGGAGGGTAGAGAGAATGGTGCAACAATGAATGAGTGGAAGCCCAAAATCTCTGTAAATGTTTATGAAAATTAATAAAATATAATTATAGAAAAAAAAAAGAAAGAAAACAAAAATCTTCATCACAGGGCCGGAAGGCGGTATTGAGATAGATGGATAAAAGATTGAAGTTAACAATTTAATCTTGCTCGGATTCACAATCGACACCCTCAGCACCAGCAGTCAGGAAATCAAAAGACGAGTTGCTTTGAGAAAATCGGCTGTTAAGGACCTCTCCAGAATGCTAAAGAGCAACGATGTCAGTCTGGAGACTAAGGTGTGCCTGATCCAGGCCATGGTCTTCTAAATTGCTTGCTATGCATCTGAGAGCTAGACAATGACTACAGATGACAGAAGAATTGGTGCCTTTGAAGCTAAGATTGTGCTGAAATCCCAAAGGGATGTGATTTGAATCCACCATATGCTCCGCTGGAGAAGGATGGGCAATCTCTACCTGGGCCAGTCAGATCCAATTCGACAAAACACAACCCAAAAAGGGGGGGGGGGAATAAAAAGAATTGGTGCCTTTGAGTTGTGGTGCTGAAGAAGAGTACTGAACAACCACGGAGTGCCAGGAGAACAAGCAGGTCTGTCCTGGAAAGGGTGAAAGCAAGCTGCTCTCTGGGGGCAAGGATTTTAAAGCTGTCTCACATACTTTGGGCATGTGGGCAGGAGGGACCAGTCCCTGGGGAAGGACATCATGCTTGGAAAGGTGGAGGGACAGCGCAGGAGAGGAAGACCTTGGATGAGATGGATTGACACAGGGACTTTCGCAAAAGCGCTAGGTGCGTCAGAGATGATGAGATTGGTTCATGAGGGCAGCCTCAAAGCTATTATTCATAGGGTCACTGTGAGTCGTAGGGGACTCAGTGGCACATGACAATACCTGCCTTGTACATGGAACTTGGTGACATAGTGCATTAGAGTTTGAGTCCAGTGGAGTCCTTGAGAGAGAAAGCTGGGCAAATTCCTCCCCCAAAAATATTAACAGCCTCAGAAAGCAATGGAGGGGGTTGCTATGTGCCAAATTCCATTTGAGGGCAGTGGGTTTGGGTTTGGGGGAAGTACCTGCCTAGCGTGGGTGGCGTTATTGTTAATGTGTACTCTCAAGTTGGAACTGACCCACAACTGACCATCCAGCAGGTTTTCAGAGGCGGTAAATCCCATGGGAGGAAATTGCTAATCTTTCCAGCAGCTGATGGATTTGAACCATTTACCGTTGTGCTGGCAGCACAATTCTTTATCACTAATCCACCAGATAAGCTCTCAGATTGCTACACATCTAAGCTGGGCAGTGACTAAGGATGATGGGGGGAAAAATTGATGCCTTTGAGCTGTGGTGTTGGAGAAGAGTGCTGAATATTCCACAGACGGCTAAAAGAACAGACAGATGTGTCTTGGAGAAGGTGGAGGCAGAGGGCTCCTTGGAGGAAAAGATGGTGAAGCTTTGTCCTTTTTTCCCCTTTTTTCTTATTATTAATAACTTTAATGAAAATTTACAGAGACTTAGAGTTTCCATTCATTTATTGTTGCACTTTTCTCCCTGCCCACCCCTCCACACCTAGTTTGTTCTTCTCTTTGAAAAGGAAAAGAAAAATTCTTTCATTGTTATGCAATCCCTCCCCTCAAGTCCACTCCACTGTGCAGCCTTCGTTCTGGACTCCTGTCATGACAATAAGGAATCACACTGATTACATCTGCGGAAAGAAACATTGGAAAAGCTCAATATCAGCTGTGAAAACAGGCCAGGAGCTGACTGTGGAACAGACCACCAACTACTCATATGCAAGTTCAAGGTGAAGCTGAGGAAAATTAAACCAAATCCACGGGAACCAAAATATGACTTTGAGTCTATCCCACCTGAATTT
>NW_006399879.1:3145526-3160405 GCF_000299155.1 Elephantulus edwardii | reverse complement strand
GCCTCTGGGATTGTAGTTGCAGCTCCTTACCACTAGGCCACCAGAGCTCCTCCCTATAGCATCTTTTAATGTTGCAACTGAGGCTTAAAATTGTTTTTCAATTCTCTCAGCTTGAGAAGTGCTGAGCAAATTCTTCCCTTTTTATTCTCCAAATCCAGCTCTCTGCATATTCCAGTCTAATACTTTGCTTTGTCTCCTCGAGCTGCCCTTTGAAATCTTCTGTTCAGTTCTTTTCTTTCAGTATGTTTTCCTTTTGTTTTGGCTTCTCAGTGCTCTACTGCAATTTTTCCATCTTTTCTGACATTCATCTTGGATTTTTCTTTCTCCTCTGTCTTTTACCTTTTGCTGTCTTCATGGATATCATCCCACAATCTGCTCTTCAATCACTGGTGTTCAATGCTTCAAATCTATTCTTAAGATGATTTTGTAATTCAGACAGAATAGATTCAAGACCATATTTTGCCTCTCTTGGACTTGTTTTCATTTTCTTTGGCCTCAATTTGAGCTTGTACGTCAGACAGTCTGACTCACAGTCCGACCTTGGCCAAGTTTTGACTGTGATATTGAGCTTCTCCAATGATTCCTTCCACACATATAGACAATCTGATTCCTATGTAGACCATCAGGTGAGGCCCATGTGTAAAGCTGTCATTTGTGGGTTGTTTTTTTTTAAGTATTTGTAATGAACAAGTCATTGAAAATATAAAATCCATGCAATAATGAGTGAATATTTCTTTTTTAGAAAAAGTAAACTGGGAGGGAGTTGGGAAGAAAATGTGTAACAGTGTATGAATAAAAATCTAAATTTAATGTAAATTTTCTTTAAAATCACAATTAAAAAGAAAATACAAAATTCAATCATTCTATTTCCAACCTCATTTCTATCACCAAGCCTACATTTTCCAACTACTATTCCTTCTCCATTGTTCTCAACTTCTGCATTCCAGTCACCAATTATCATTAATGCATCTTGATTGCATGTTCAGTCAATTTTGGACTGCAAGGATTGGTAAATATTTCCATTTCTTTCTCTTTGGCTCTAGATTTAGAAACATGTATTTTATTAATAGTCGTGTTAACAAGGTTTCCTTGTATACATATGGATAATATCCTCTCACTCACAACATTGTATTTCAGAATAGAACTTGAAATTTACTTTTTGGCTATGAATGCAACACCATTCTTCTTCTGTTTTTCATTCCCACCATAGCATATCATATGATTCACAGTGGCCAAAGCTGGTCCATCTCATCTCACCAATGCCTAGTATGTCAACGTTCATGCCTTCCATTTCATTTTTTTGCTATTTCTAGTTTTCAACATTCAAGCTACGTACATTTCATGTTCCAATTATTAAAAAATGTTTGCCATTATTTTTCCCCATTTCTACTTCAATCTGGCCTCTACTACTAATACTATAACTATCCATGTTCCTCTACTCTTCATAGCATTTTCAGAGGCCTGTTATTTAAGAAGTGGATGGCCAATCCTGCTTCTTAGCCTGTCTTCATCTGGGAGCTCCACTAACCTCCGTCAACCATGGGTAACCCTTGTAACATCTGACACAAGGACATGAACACCAGTGGCATATCTTTCAATATCACAGCAACCCACACGTTATGTCAGTACAGCAAACTGACAGACAAGTGCTGTACCAATTAGAACAATGTTCTTCTCAGTCACAACAAATTGACAATTTAGTTTGTAATTCTAATAGCAAATCAGACCCCCTCCAACTTATAATAACTTATATAAACCAATTTATAATCACGGAGGCCCACCCACTGGGTCCAAATTGGTTTAAACAAGAGGCTCCCAGCACACAACTGATTGTTAATTAAATAGAAAAGACCAAACAGTCCATACCTGACTGTTAATTACATTAAAAAGACCAAATAGTCCACAACTGACTGTTAATCAAATAAAAAGAACTACCTTCTTGATTCCAATTGTTTCAAACAAGACCTACCTTCTGGGTTCCAGCTGTTTCAGTCAAGTCAGTTAAGAATCATAATATGCACCATTGGCAACAGAAAAGAACACTGGTCGTGCACCATTCTCAGAATTTGCTATTATATTTTAGCCCACGGAGTGACTACTGTGCTGGTCCATCTCACTGGAGTCTTTCTCTCTTCCCTAACCCTCTATTTTGCCAACCATAATGTCCTTTTCCAGAGAGTGGTTCCTCCTAATACCATGCCCAAAGCATGTGAGATGAAGTATCAGTGTCCCGGCTTTCTTTCTTTTTTTTTTTATTCTAAGGAGTACTCAGGCCTCTCAGCTTCCAGGACAGACTCCTTGCTTCTCCTGGCCGTTCATGGTGTATCCAGTATTCTTCACCAACACCGTGATTTAAAGACATCAATGCTACCGAACAGAGGATCAAAACAAGACCTGAGAGGGTCACATATTTCCAAGTAACTTAATTATATCCCAGAAACAAATGCAAAATCATGTTCTGGATTCGCACCGGGAAGGAGGAAGATTCACCAACAACCTGCATCAGGCAGATGACACAACCTTGCTTGCCTAAACTTGAGAGGATTTGAAACATTTGTTGCAGAAGGTCAAGGATTGCCTTCAATATGGAATATATCAAAACATCAAGATAATAAGGATCCTAACCCCTAGGCCAATAGGCAGTATCGTGAGAGATGGAGAAAGGATGGAAGTTGTGAATCATTTCATCTTGCTCAGATCCACAATCACTACCCTTGGCACCAGTAGTCAGGGAGCCAGAAGACCAGTTGCTTTAGGAAAGTCAGCTGTCAGGGACCTCTCCAGAGCGCTAAAGAGCAATGATGTCAGTCTATAAACAAAAGTCCGCCTGATCTAGGCCATGGTCTTCTTAATTACTTGCTTTGTATTCGAGAGCTGAACAATGACTAAGGATGACAGAAGAACAATCGATGCCTTTGAGCTGTGGTGCTGGAAAAGAGGATTGAACATACCATAGTCTGCCAAGAGAACAAACAGGTCTGTCCTGGAGAGGGTGAAACCAGGTTGCTCCTTGGAAGCAATGATTTTTACATTGTCTCTCACATACTTCGGACATGTTGTCAGGAGTGACAAGTCCTTGGAGAAGGGCATCATCCTTGGAAAGGGAGAGGGTCAGTGCAGGAGAGGAAGACCCTGGGTGAGATGGATTGACACTGATTATGGCAGTGGGATCAGGTGTGTCAGAGATGGTGAAGTTGGCTCAGGATAGTGCAGGCTTTATGGATATTGTTCATAGGACTGGTACGAATCATAGCTAACTTGATGGCACATAACAACAAACAAAAATACCTGACACCCAGTAAAGTACAATTCATACTGGCATCCAACCAAATGTTATATTGATTACAGAAACAGAAGCAATCAATTATAATCTATGTGAAGGAGAAAAAGCAGTTAAACCTGATGCAGAAATTTTAAAAGATGCCAGAATGAGTAAGGACCTTCCACAACAGGTGTGTCCTGTTTTACTGCACTTTGTTGGGCTTCACAGTGAAGTTTTTGTAAATTGGAGGCTTGCATCAACACTGCGCTGAACAAGTCTATTGGCATCATTTTTCCAAGAGCAAGTTCTTATTTTGTCTTTCTGTCTCATTTTGGTCACTCATTCACAATTTCAAATGTCTTATCAGACTATTGCACGCTTAATATCCTCGCCTCCAGCCTGTCTAGCTACATCCCGCTCCAAGCTGGCCCTCCAGCGATTCTTCAGAGCCTGTACTTCACCGGGGTGGAGACTGCTCATCTTTCTCCCTTGGAATGACTGGTGGGTTCAAATCATCAGAAAGGCACCCCTTTTGCGTTAACAGCACAGCCCCCTAAAATCCCTCTTAATGGATTACAGTATCCTGTAAGTATAACCTTCACGTGCACTGAGAACCCCCCAAAATCATGCGGCTAACTTTCTCTTTTTACTGCTGCGCTCTAGAACGAAGCCCACGTTTCCGAGGTATATCTGTGCTCATATCAAAATCCTCACCTAATTGCCCTCGACTCTAAACCATTGCCCACCTTTCTCCCAAGGAACAGATGGTGAATTTGAACTACCTACTTTTGGGTTGACAGCACAACTCCCTACTCACCAACAACACCCAACAGCAAAACAATAATATATTCTTTGTGAGATTAATGGACACTTGTTAAGAACATCAAGTCAGAACTGACCTATAGCTGAGCCTCTAGCAAGTTCTCAGAGGCAGGAAATCACAAATCACAGGAGAGGAGATTGCTCACCTTTATCACGCGGAGAAGCTGGTGGATTCGAACCGTGTTCCTTTGGGTTGGCAGTACAACTCCTTACCACTAAACCATCAGAGCTCTCATAATGGACAACTAGACACTGCGAAAGTTGGTGTACTTGAAAACAATTGAAACTGTCCAGATGAAACACAGAAAGACACTGGGAAGAAAAAGGAAAGAAAAGAACATTGGATAAGGGAGCTCTGGTGACCTAGAGGGTAGAGTGGGCTAATGTCTTCCCACGCAAGCCGCAGCCTCTGAAACCCTCTGGAGGGTCAGCTGTGAGTCTGTTTTGACATAACAGCAAATACCAACGTGGGACGACTTCAGAGGGCGAAATACAAACATCATTTCTAGAAGGAGAGATAAAAATATGGTAAAAGAAAAATACCAAAAAACATCTACGTTTCATGCAAAACGTAAAGCAGGGCCACCCCAGATATAGTGAATCACAACGTACATTTTTACAAGATCTCTTCTGTATGTAAGAGTCAGTGCAAGGGAACTCTGGTGGCCTAGTGGCAAGAAGCTGCACTGCACTACCTGAGGCTTGCGGTTCAAATCCACCAGATGTTGTGCTGGAGAAGGAGGGGCAATCTCCTCCTGTACCAGTCAGATCCAATTTGATGGTACATACAGAGAGAGAGAGAGAGAGAGAGAGAGAGAGAGAGAGAGAGAGAGAGAGTCAGTGCAGGGTGAGCTGATCTTGTTAAAACGCAGAAGCTCCACCATAAACACCTACTTCGTAAAGTTCCGCAAACCTCGGGCACAAGAAATGTGGGGGGAAATGATGCTGAGGTTCACCATTATGAAAACGACAAAGGACAGGTTTAAATAGAATGGCCCAAAAGCAATCAGAGGGGTGGAAAGAGAGACACTGCACATGGGGACAAAGAAAGGGCGCAAGTGAAAAGCGGAGAGACTTCTTTAAAATACTGAGGAGAAAACCCGTCACCCAGGATTCCTTACTCAGCAAAGAGGTCTTTCAAAAAGGAGTAAAATGAAGACTTTTTCAGACATAGAAAGTTGAAAGAACTAATCACCAGCAGATCTACACCAAAAAGAAATGTGAATGGACATCCTTCCAGTGCAGGGAAGACGATACACAATGGAAAGCTGAGTCCAGACGGTGAAAGGGCACCAGACAGGCTTGCTGTGGGGGGCGGAGGGGCCTGGGCGGTGAAGACTGTTTTTAAAGGAGGGAACTCTGGTGATGTGATCTGTCCGGAGCTGCCCTGCTAACCAAAAGGACTGAACCTCTCGGTGTTTTAAGTCCACCCCCAGATCCTCAGGAGAAAGCTGGGCAATCTCCTCCCACATGACCTCCAGCCTCTGAAAACCTGCCGAAAGGTTGAGTGTGATCTGTGCCGACTGGACAGTAATCAGTTTGAGTTTATATATAGTGAAACATGTGCTTATAAAGAAGACAAAAACGGATTGCTTTTTTTCTTATCATATATCTAAAATATCATGAACTCGTTAAAGCATGGGAATCCCAGGATACCTGAATGTGCTCCTTCGAAATCTGTATTTGGACCAGGAGGCAGTTGTCAGAACAGAGCAAGGAAACACTGCATGGTTCAAAATCAGGAGAGGAGTGTGTCAGGGATGCATCAAGTCTCCATATCTCTTCAATCTATATGCAGAACAGATCATTCAGGAGGCGGGGCTCTGAGGAGGAATGTGGCATCAGGATTGGAGAAAGACGCATCAACCACCTGAGCTATGCAGATGACACAACCTTGCTCGTGTAAACTGAAGAGGACTCAATGTGTTTGCTGTGGGATGTCAAGGACCACAGTCTTCAGTATAGACTGAAACTCAACATCAAGAAGACAAAGACTCCCACCACTGGGCTAACTGGCAACATCATGATAGATGGAGAAGAGATTGACATTGTTAACAATTTCAGCTTGCTTGTGTCCAATATTAACACTCTTGGAACCAGTAGCCAAGAAATCAGAAGACGAATTGGATTAGGAAAGGCTGCTGTCAGGGACCTTTCCAAAGTGTTGAAGTGCAAAGATGTCAGTCTAGAGACTGAGGTGTGCCTGATCCAGGCCATGGTCTTCTCAATTACTTGCTATGATCAGAGAACTGGACAATGAATAAGCATGACAGAAGAACAATCAATACCTTTGAGTCGTGTTGCTAGAGGAGAGTATAGAACATATCATAGTCTGCCAAGAGAACAAACAGGTCTGTCCTAGAGAGGGTGAAACCAAGCTGCTCTCCGGAGGCAAGAATTTTGAAGCTCCATCTCACACAGTCTGGGCATGTGGCCAGGAGAGACCGGTCCTTGGAGAAGGACATCCTCCTTGGAAGGTTGAAGGGACAGTGCAGGAGAGGAAGACTCTGGATGAGATGGATTTACACAGTGACCAGCGTAATAGGGGCAGGTGCGTCAGAGACCGTGAAATTGGCTCAGGATAGAACAGCGTTCAAAGCTACTGTGCATAGGATTGCTATGAGTCACAAGCGACTCGACAGCACATAATAACAACGACAAAGTAAAACTGATAAAGTATTGTGAGGATTGTGACGTGTAAAAGCAAACTGTAGTGACAACAATCGCACAAAGGTACCAAAGAAAGAAGGAACAAGCAGCCCTTGAAGTCCTGGTGGGAACGAGGCTCCAGAAGTTAATGAATCCCTGTTGCCACATTTCACAACAACTGCACGTGGGGCTGGACATACTCACTTGTCTATGCCAAGGAATTCGGAGACAACTCACTACCTGGCTAGCTAGTTGGAAGAGATCCATGTCTGTGCCCCTTCCAAAGAAAAATGATCCAACACAAAGCTGAAAGCAGCAAAACAGTATCATTCATGCCCCCACAATTACCATTTGGGTGAAGATTATTTAAAATTCACCCCTGCGGCACATCAGCAGGGGGTTGCCAGAAATTCAAGACCAATTCAGAGGAAGAGACAGGACACAGACTGTCCCTGAGGTCAGCTGTATCATGACTGAAAGCAGCGGAACATACCGGGCTGACGTTTCCCTGTGTTTCATCAACTGTGAAAAGGCCTTCAGTGTGGATGAGAACAAGTTACAGATAATGTTACAGAGCGGGGAATCCCAGACTCGTAACTGTGCTCACACAAAGCCTGCACCTTCAGCAAGAAGCAGCTGCTTGAATGCGGCACCACGTGGTTTAAAGTTGGGAAAGCCGGGAATCAGGGTGAGATCCTTCCACTACACATATTGCATCTGTATGCAGAGCAAATGATCTGAGAAGCTGGAGTCTATGAAGAAGAATGTGGCACCAGGACTGGAGGAAGACTCACTGTCAACCTGTGACTGGCAGAGGATGCAATCTTGCTTACTGAAAGAGGAGAAGGGAGCTCTGGTGGCCTAGCGACAAGAAACTGCACTGCAATCCCAGAGGTATGCAGTTTGAATCCACTAGATGCTCTGCTGGAGAAGGAGGGGCAATCTCCTCCTGTACTAGTCAGATCCAATTTGATGGTACACACACAGAAAATAACAAGAAGAAATTTTTAAAAAATTAAAAAAGAAAGAGAAGAGGGCATTTGAAGTTCTTACTGAAGAAGACCAAAGACAACAGTGGTTTTTTGTTTGTTTTGTTTTGTTTTTAATTTTTTTGTTTTTTTTTTATTTTTTTTCAAAGACAACAGTTTTTATATGACACTTGAACATAAAGAAAACAAAAATCCTCGTAACTGCCCAAGAACATCATGATAAATGGAAAAAAAGACTAAATTTGCCAAGAATTTAATTTTGCTTAGATCCACAATCAACACTCATGAAGCAACAATCAAAACATCAAATTATGTAATCCGTGTGAGTTGGTCCACCAAGGAGCCTGGGCACCTTCTTAATAAGGTAAACGTGTGTACGACACAGCCTCCTGGAAGGTGTTGTATCACCCAGCAGGTTCTGATTATAGTGGCTCTATGTGTCTCAGAGCAACACATTGCCTAGTCCTGAGCCAGCTTCACCACCAATGCCAAGTGTAAGACTGTTGTTATAGCTACTCTGTCAATCCATCTCATTGATGACCTTCTCTTTTTCACTGACCTTGTATTTTGCCAAGCACTCTCATATAGGCCTTGGAGATGGTGCAGCCAGATTACTCTTTGGAGGCAAGAATGATGAAGCTTCGCCTCACATACTTTGGGCAGGTTGCTAGGAGGGGCTATTCCTTAGAAAGGGACGTGATGCTGGGAAGGGTGGAGGGTCCGCGAAGGAGAGGAAGACCCTTGACCAGGTGGATTGACATGGTGACTGCTGCAATGGCCTCTTGTGTGTTACCACGTGTAAGGATAGCTCAGGATAGAAAAGGGTTCAGATCTTTTGTGTATAAAGTCGCTATAAGTCATATTTGACTTGATGGTACCTAACAGCAACAACATGTCCTTCTCCTGGGAGCTCTGGTGGCCTAGTGGCAAGAAGCTGTGCTGCAATCCCAAAGGCACACGATTCAAATCCATCAGCTCCTCTTCGGGAGAAAGATGAATGGTCTCCTCCCATGTGATTGATCTCCTCCAGTGTGCTCGATCTCCCGTGTGCTCGATCTCCCATGTGCTCGATCTCCCGTGTGCTCGATCTCCCATGTGCTCAATCTCCCATGTGCTCGATCTCCTCCCGTGTGATTAACCGCCTCTGAAAATCCACCAGAGGTTCAGCTGTGGGTCGTTCCAACTCAGCGGTACCCAACCACAATATCCTTCTACAGGACCTGGCCTCGCTCGGTCACATGCCTGAAGAATGTGAAACAAAGTCCATCCGTTCATCCTTCCGAGGAGCAGACAGGCAGCACTTCTTCCCAGATCGCTTGGTTTGTTCTTCTGCCAGTTTACAGTGTATTAAAAATGTTAATAACACTATAATTCAATGGTATCAGGGTTTTCCCCTTTATTGTTCATTATCCAATTGTCATGCACATGGGGTGATTTAAAACATCAAAGATACACACACACACACACATATATGCTGTTCTTGATTGTCTTTGAGTTGAGCATGACTCACAGCGACCCTGTGAACAAAAGCCCCTCTACAACTATGGACATTTATCAAAGTTCAGAGAGTTTCCAGAAGCATGTGGTTTAGGATGTGGACGCCACTCCTGCTTCTAAATATAAATAGAGGCCTTTTGTTCATAGGGTCGCTATGAGTAGGCAATCAACAACAAATATAGATGGATAGATATAGATAGAGATGATAGAGATACACATAGACATAGACATAGATATAGATGATATATTAAAAGCTTGGGTCAGATGCACCTTAGTCCTCACAGTGACGTCCTGAGTGTAGCACTTTGGAGCGATCCTTTGCCGCAGATTTGCCCAATGCAGTCAGTCCTTGGCTTTCTCTGCTGCTTCTGTTGGCACTGATTGAGGACCCATGTAAAACACAACGCTTGATAACATTTGTACTTCCTCCATTTGTCATGTTGCTGATCACTGGTCTAGTTATGGGGAATATTTTTGCTTTTCAGCTGAAGAATAATCCACACAGGCATCTGTCCTCTTTGATCTTCAGGAAAGGCCCCTGCACCTTTAGGAAGCGATGCTGTGATGTCTGTCCGTGCACTGCAGGCTGTTCACAAACTTTCCTGCAATCCTTATGCCACATTCTTCTTCATACAGTGCAACTCCTCAGATTACTTGCCCCATGTAAACATTGGATGTTGTTGTTGTTATGTACCATCGAGTCAGAGTTAACTCGTAACTGATCCTCCAATGGGTTTTCAGAGTCAGTAAATCACACAGGAAGAGACAGCCCATCTTTCTCCTGGGGAAAAGCTGCTGGATTCAAACCGCATGCCTTAAATATAGAATGTTGTTGTTGTTGTTATTGTTATGTGCCGTCAAGTTACCTGCAACTCATAATGACCCCATCCATGGACAACAGCTCTGAAGCCTGCCTGTCCTGAGCCAGTCTCACTGACTCCAATACACCTAATCCCATTGCCCCAGTTACTGTGTCAATCCATCTTATCCAGGGTCTTCCTCTCCGGCGCTGTCCCTCCACCCTTCCAATGCTGGATAGATATGGTGAAAGAATACAACCCTTATGCCCACCTATCCTGATTTAAAATCATGTGGCATAGCCTCCCATCACTTGTCTGTCAGTTTGCTGTACTGTGGTGGCTTGTGGTGTTGCTGTGATGCTGAAAGCTATGCCACAGGTATGCCAGATCCCACAGTGGACAGGTTTCAGCAGAGCTTCCAGAGTGAGACAGATTAGGAAACAAGCCTGGTCATCCATTTCTGAAATAACAGACCTTCAAAAACCCTACCAGTAACAGAAGAGCATTGCTGGATATAGATAGAACTGGAAGATGAAACCCTGCCCCAGGCTGGAAGGCCCTCAGAATGTAACAGGGGAAGAGCTGCCTCCTTGAAGTGGTGGTTGTTTTTAGGTGCCGCTGAGTGAACAGTGACTCACGGTGACCCTGTGAGAAGCCGACGAGAATCCGGCCCTGCCCTGTGTCACCTCACTCTCCGGCCATGCTCCAGCTCACCGTTGCAACCACCCTGACATTCTGTCTCCCTGAGCATCCTACTCTCTTTCATGGACTCTTCTTTTTCAACTCTGAAGTCTTTTCCAAGGACTGGGCCCTCCTGACAGCTGTCATTGTTACATGAGATAAAGTTTCAGCAGCCTTGCCTTTAAGGAGCACCATGGTTGCACTTCCTCCAAGATGGATAGGTATATAAAGAGAAGGAAAATGCTCATAGATTACACATCAGTAGAACCTAGCGTTCTGGAATTCCCTTTAGGAAGTGGGGCTGGGCTGTGCAAATAAGTGTATGGAAGCTTAATGAATGCATTGGTCCGTTTTGCCGTATGATGGGCTTAAAAGGGAGTCAGTCCCCGAGTGCTGGGCTGACCTGACTAGAGTGTGGCTCTGGACCTGGAGTCTCTATGGTGGGAACCTGCTAGACCCAGGAGATAAGAGTTCTAGAACTGGAGATGCCAAGGGACAGCAAGGAGCAAGGGTAGAGAAGACCTAGCAACAGGGCAGCAGAACCAGAAGATCAGCCGGGCACTGAGAGGCAGGCAGGCTTCCAGCTCACAGAGTTGAGCGCTGGACACTTACTGATGGAATCGAAGGGCTTCCCCAAGTAGGGCAGAAGCCAGACTTTCCCAAGTGATCCAAGAGGTCAGAGGATCCAAGGGCCAGAGAGAGGCCTTCCCACACGTGAGGCTGAGCAGAGGATGTGCTGATGGGAGAACTGTATCCCGAGTTGTTGTTGATCCAAAACTGTAGCCTGTTCCTTCACTAATAAGCCCTTGTGGAGTTTGTCTCTCAATATAGTTTTTCAGCGTAGATGACTGACTATGTGGAGGGTGGGACCGTGTGAGTGAGGCATGCTGACTTAGCCATAAGGGGACTGACTACCATTCCGCTAGAGGCCAGTCTCAAGAATCTACAAGACGATCGGCCAGTCTCACCAATAAATCGAAAAGCTCTAGCTGCAGTGAAGATCTTGTCCCACCAGAAGAAAGACTTCTTCTCCCAGCCAGAGAAGAGAGACCTCCATCAACCTGGTGAAATGTAAGTCAGGCTTTGGGACAGCAGCAGTGATGGCTGAACTGGAGAATTGATGTGAGATGGGACTTTGGGGAAAGGGGAAGTCAACAGTGGCAGGACTGAGAACTTTGTTGGACTATTAGGTGGAAAGCCAATACTGTCAGGACTGAGAACTTGGGAACGCCTCAAAGCTCGTGGCTGACAAACCAGCAGAAGTTGGGATCTGTCTTGACTGTATTCTGTATTAATCTTGTTACTTCTCCTTTCCATGGAGGCTTTGAGGGGACTCCTAGGCAGGTGTTGGGGTCCTCAGATCACACCCCAGAGGACAAGGGCAGGACTCCTTCCAAGGATGTTGTACCTTGGGGATGGAAGGCAGAGTTAGGAGGGACAATCCTAATGACCACACCCAGAGCCTCTCCCACCACTGAGAGAGGGTGGGAAGCACCATAGGAAGGGGCTAGCTGGCCAGTGGCTAGACTCCACCCACACCAGTGAATGGAAAACTGGTTAGCTACTACCCAATGGGGATGTTCTAGGAAGCAGTTGTCAGAAAAGAGCAAAGAAACACTTCATGGTTCAAAATCAGGAAATGAATACATCAGGGATGTGTCCTGTCTCCATACATTTTCAATCTATATACAGAACAATTCTTTGAGAGGCTGGGCTTTATGAGGAGGAATGTGGCATTAGGATTGGAAGAAAACTCGTCAACAATCTGTGATATGCAGATGGCACAACCTTGCTTGTTGGAACAGAGGCATTTGCTGAAGAAGGTCAAGGACTGTGGTCTTTAATATGGATTGAAGCTCAACATCAAGAAAATATAGATTCTCACAACAGGGCCAGTTGAGAGCACCGTGATAGATAGAGATTGAGATTGTTAACAATTTCCGTTTGCTCGGCTTCACAATCAACACTCTTGGCACCAGCAGTCAGGAAATCAAAAGATGAACTGCACTGGGGAAGTCTGCTGGCAGTGATCTCTCCAAAGTGCTAAAGAGCAACGATGTCAGTCTGGAGACTAAGGTGCACCTGATCTGGGCCATGGTCTTCACAATTACTTGCTATGTGTCAGAGAGCTGGATAATGACCAAGGTGACAGGATTGATGCTTTTGAGTTGTGGTGCTCGAGAAGAGTACAATACCATGTACTGCCAAGAGAACAAACAGGTCTGTCCTGGGGAGGGTGAAACCAGGGTGCTCCTTGAAGGCAAGGATTTTGACGTTTCATCTCACATTCTATGGGCATGTGGCCAGGAGGGTCCAGCCCTTGGAGAAGGACCTCATGCTTGGAAGGGTGGAAAGACAACACAAGAGAGGAAGGTCCCAGCCGGGATAGATTGACACAGTAACTGGGATAATGGGGCTAGATATGTTTGAGACAGTAAGACTGGTTCAGGACAGGGCAAACTTCAGAGCTATGGTTCTTAGGGTCATTATGAGTCACAGGTGACAAATGGCACATAACAATAATACTAAATGAGGAGGCAGGGCAGGTGCCCAGCTCCCCTCCCTCCTTCCCTGCCCTCCAACTCCTCCTCCCACTGCCCCTCCCCTACCAGGCCTGTGCCCCCTTCTCCAATCTGCTGGGCCCAGGTGGTGCAGGTGGTCTCCCAGTACCTGCGTTTTCACTTGAGTCTGACTAATGCAAAGGAACCTTGGAGGATGTCAGATAGCAAGATAAGGATTCGCTGCCCCGCTCTCTCCTCCCGGGGTCAGCGGTCTGAGTCCCCTTCTAGATGGATGGCTCTCTGCCTCGGGCCCCAGCACTCATGCCCTCTTCTTCCTTGTGATCTGAGAGGGGATGTGCCCACACCTGCCTGCAGGGGGCGGCCTCGAGCTTCCCGGTGGCCTGGTCACATCTCTGAAGTGACCAGCTTCACCAAAACCCTCCAGAGAATGTGCTGTCTGCTCCCCCACAGGCCCGGCTACAGGACAATGTCATCCAAGGTCATCCATGTTGGGAGAGGTCCCAGGGCACAGCCCCTCCAGGTGGGGTTCAGGAGTCAATAATTCAATAATTGCCCATTGCCTGGAACAGGGGAGACAGGGAAGACAGGGTGGGGAGATCTGGGGACAGTGGCCCCTGGTTGCTATGGGAACGCGAGTGCTTCTAAAGTGTGTGATGTCAGCCTGCTTCCCCTGTGCCCACAGAAAAGGAGAGGGTGGAATGAGAGTTCTGTCGGCTAGCAGGGAAGAGAGGGGCATGGAGGGGACACCTCAGTAGCTCATTTCCTGTGGTCACGGCCCGGTCATCTAGTTAGGGCCTGGTTGGCTGGAATCGCTGAGGTAAGGCAGTGGGAAAGGGGCACTCAGAGATGCTGGCACCTGCAGACATGTGACCAGGAGCACATGAGCAGCCACGCGGAAAACCAGGGGCCAGAATTTCCCACGCTGATGTCTGTACCCAGGGAAGCTGCAGGCCATCCTGTGACCCACTCACTCTTCCTCTCTGCCTCCCCAGCCAAAGAGCAAGGCTCTCGGTTCACCAGACTGGGGGTGTCCTGGGAAGAGGCAGTCAACGCACAGTAGAATCACAGGTTCTGAAACCGCAATGGCTCTGGGGCCTGGGGCCTGGGGCCTGGGGGCCTGGGGGCCTGGGGCCTGGGGGCCTGGGAGCCAGCATCGGTGGGCCTATGCTCTAGATTCATTAGTCGTGTCTGAGTAGGAGACTGGCCAGGATGCTGGGGTGATGTGCTCACTCGAGCCCCCAGGACTGAGACTAAACCATCCACTGGATAGAGCTGGACCTGACCGCAGCCTGCAGTGGAGCTGAGACCTCACCCCTGGCACATTGTCACGAGCAAAGCCCAGGAGAACTTGTGGGAGATGCAGACTTCCTGCACCTGAGCCCAAATTTTAACAAGATCCCGGGGATCCCAGGCAGTGATGGGGCCACGCTGTGCTTTTATTCAGATAAGAGTTTTTTTGCAAACTATGTTATATAGATTTTACATAATGTACAACAACTCCTTTGAAGGTTGTTGTTGTTATGTGCCATCAAGTCGCTTGCGATTCATAGCGACCCTATGTACAAGAGCCCTCAACGCCGTTCCATCCTGTGCCAACCTCGCCGTCTCAAACACATTCATTCCCACCACTCCACTCACAGAATCGATCCACCTCATT
>NW_006399879.1:3097661-3145261 GCF_000299155.1 Elephantulus edwardii | reverse complement strand
GTATCTGACAGACAAGCATTCTACAGAAAAGAGTAGATGAAAGACATTTACCAGTTAGAAAGACCAATATTCAACGTTGCTGCCCACCCGGCTACATGTTTGGTTGGTTTGAATGTTAACTTCCTATTTATGCTGTGCCCATTACAAGTGGGTGTGCATTATTTATGCAAACATGTTATATGTAAAAATCGGATCCGTGAACAGAGGACATTAAGCAGATGGACACCTATTGAGCACAGCTGGACACAAATACAAAAGTCTGGAAGTCTAGGGGAAATTAGCAGTCCAGGACCTCTCCAAGTGACTGAGGAGGAATGATATTAGTTTGAGGACTAAGGTGCTTCTGATTCAGTCTACAATCTTTCAATCACTTGCTATGCATCTGAGAGCTGGACAATGACTAAGGAGGACAGAATAAGAATTGATACCTTTGAGCTGTGGTGTCAAAGAGTCCTGACTATCCCATGGGCGGCCAAAAGAACAAACAGGTACGCCTCGGAGAAAGTGCAGCCAAAGTGCTCCTTGGAGGCGAGGATGGTGAAGCCCCATGTCGGATATTTTGGGCATACTGCTCAGAGATGGCATTCCTTGGAAAGGGACATCATGCTTGGAAAGAATCAGCGAAGAAGAGGATGACCCTCAGCCAAATGGACACTGTGACCGCAGCAATGGGCTCGTGTGTCAGAGATGATGAGGACGGCTCAGGACAGGACAGAGGTCGGGTCTGTTGTTCGTAGGGTAGCTATGAGTTGTACTAGACTTAGTTACACCTAACCACCACCACAACAATGTTGTTACGTGCCGTTGAGTCACCTGCTACTCATAGCGACCCTAAGTACAGCAGCTCTGATGTCTGCCCTGTGCTGAGCCAGTCTCACTGACTCTGACACACAAACCCCCATGGTCCCAGTCACTGTATCAGTCCATCTCATCCTGTGTCTTCTTCTCCTATGCTGTCCCTCCACCCTTCCAAGTATGATGTCTTTCTCCAAAGTCTGGTCCTTTCTGGCTACTTGCGCAAAATATGTAAGACAGAGCTTCAAAACTTTAGCCTCCAAGGAGAAACTTGGTATCCCTCTCTCCAAAACAGAACTATTTGTTTTCTTGGTGGCCCACGGTATGTTCAAGAATCTTCTCCAGCACCAAAACTCAAAGGCATCAATTCTTCTTCTGTCATCCTTAGTCATTGTCCAGCTCTCTGATGCATAGCAAGTAAGCCTTATGTCACAATATTGAAAGATGTTGTTGACAATATATTGAATGACCCAGAAAGCATCAAAGAAGATGAGGGGACTACACAGAGTCACTGTACTAGAAAGAATTGATTTGTTGTTGTTGTTGTTGTTGTTGTTGTTGTTGTTGTTGTTATGTGCCATCGAGTCGTTTGCGACTCATAGTGACCCTATGTACAACAGCCCTAAACACTGCTCTATCCTGTGTCAATCGCATTGCCTCTGACACACCCATCCCGATTACCCCAGTCACTGAATCAATCCACCTCATAGAGGGTCTTCCCCTCCTGCACTGTCCCTCTACTCTACCCAGCGTGATGTCCCTCTCTAAAGACCTGTCTCTCCTTACAACATGCCCAAAGTATGTCAGACGAAGCCCCAGAATCCTTGCCTCCAAGGAGTAGCCTGGTTTAACCCTCTCTAGGATGAATCTGTTTTTTCGGCAGTCCATGGTACATTCAATACTCTTCTCCAGCACCACAGCTCAAAGGCGTCAATTCTCCTTCTATCCTCCCTAGTCATTGTCCAACTCTCTGATGCATAACAAGTGATTGCAATGGTAATGAAGGAGGAAGTAAAAGCAGCATTGAAAGCATTGGCAAAAAATAAAGGCTAAAAAATAAATCATGCCCCAAGTACATGATCTGTATTACTCCCATCAATAAAGAAAATCGGCCACTACCATTCACACGGCAGGTGCGTCAGCGCACCTTGACAGTTTGCCTGGATTCCATCTGATCCCCTGCTGCCAGGGTTCAGCCTATAGCTCTGACCTTCTAGATGACTTAGTGCTGGTTGGTTAACAACCACCCAGATCTTACCAAGAAGCCTCATGGCCCTTTCAGAGATCCCGTAGTCAGTGCAGAGATGGGATGTGCCGTTTAGAGTGAGGTAAGCCATTGCTCCTGGGTCCACTTCTAAAAGGCACAGTGTTTGACAGGACTCTGTATTTGGGGAACAACATATATATGTCTGATCCCAGCGCTCTCAGCCACTGACTGGAGAGCAGTAATGTTGGCGAGAAGAGGCTCTGCCGCAGATCCAGGCTGTAACACAAGCCACCTAACCGCTTGTGTCTCCTTATTATGTAAGTCATGTCCCCCCAAATATATGTGTTCAGAGGGGTTCAGAAATGGCCGTGGCACTGGGGATCTCATTGCTGATGCCAGATGGATCCTGGCTGTTGGCAGAGAATGTCAGAATGTCTATTTGTGTTTTATTGACTATGCAAAGGCATTTGACTGTGTGGATCATAAAGAGTTGTGGCTGACCTTGTGAAGAATGGGAATCCCAAATCACTTCACTGTGCTCGTGCGAAATCTGTACCTAGATTAGAAGCTGCTGTCCAAACAAAGGGTTTAAAATTAAGAAAAGTGTGTATCAGTGCTGTATCCTTGGTCCATACCTACACAGCCTGTATGCTGAACAAATCATTCAGAGTAGCTGGACTCTTAAGAGGAATGTGACATCAGGATCAAAGGAAGTCTCATCAACAAACAGCCTGTGTTATGCAGACGGCACAACCTTGCCTGCTGAGAGTGAGGAGGACTTGAAACTCTTGCTGCAAAAGATCAAGGATTACAGCCTTCAGTATGGATTACATCTCAACATCAAGAAAACAAAGGTCCTCCCAATTGGGCCAATAGGCAACGTCATGATAGATGGAGAAAGAATTGAAGTCGTTAACGGTGTCATCTTGCTGGGATTTACAATGAGCTCCCTCAGTATCAGTAGTCGGGAGATCAGGAGATGTACTGCCTTGGGCAAGTCTGCTGTCAAGGATCTCCTAATTACTGAAGAGCGATGATGTCGGAGTAAGGTGCGCCTGATTCAGGCCAAGGTCTTTTCAATTACCTGCTGTGCGTCTGAGAGCTGGGCAGTGACTAAGGATGACAGGAGAAGAACCAATGTCTTTGAGCTGTGGTGTTGGAGAAGAGTACTGAACATCCCGTGGATTGCCAAGAGAACAAACACATATGTCTTGGTGGAGTGCAGCCCAAGTGCTCTTCCAAGGCAAGGATGGTGACGCTTCATCATTCACACTCTGGACACGTTGCTAGGAGAAGCTATTTCTTGGAAAGAGACATCACGCTTGGAGAGGTGTAAGGTCAGTAAAGAGAGGAAGCCCCTTAACGAGATGGATGAACACCGTGACTGCCCCAATGGGCTCTAGTGTGTTAGAGATGTTGAGAGTGGCACAGGTTAAGGCAGGGTTCGGTGTGTTGTTCATAGGGTCACTATGAGTCATATTTGACTCAACAATACCTGTTGTTGTTGTTAAGTGTCGTCAAGTCGTAGGCAACTCATAGCGACCCTATGAATGAAAGACCTGGACACCTGTATAACTTTCACCCTTTTTCGAGGTTCATAGAACTTCCAGAGTCAAGCTATTTTGGAAGTGGATGCCACTCCTGCTTCCAAGCTTGTTTTAATCAGGAAGCTCCACCAAACACTGTCCACTCTGGGTGACCATTATCACATTTGACACATCAGTGTCACAGTGTTCAGCTTCACAGCAAGTGGACACACCAGGGGTCTACGACCTAGAACAATGTTTGACCAAAAACAATTCAAAGTAGGCCTGAGGGCTGCGGATTAATGTCACCCACCTTTGGCTTGGTAGCATCATTTTCTGTCCACAGGGCCAACTGAGCTCTTGCTACACTCGACAGCACCTAACAACAACAACAACAAAACACATGTTGGGATTCGAATGTCTGCACTTGTCCACACAATCCTATTTGGAAATCGTTTTCTCTGTAACGTGAATGAGGCCGTGAGATCGCCCCTGGGTTTGATCCGCGCTCCTTCTCTGCCCTGCCCGCCTTCTAACCTTTGTGTTTGGACAAACGCTGCTCTCTCCGTCTTCTCGTGGGGTTGCTGGTTCTCAGGATTACGATTCTCACGCGTATTGTTGTTCATTTCCTAAGCATGTCTGTTGCTGGGCTGAAAGATGATCCCAAGGCAGGTCAGCTGCAGGACTGCAGGGTGTGTGAGGGACACGGCCCGTCTCTGTGAGACCGGGAACTCTGATCTCTTCCGTGATTTGGAATTTTGCTGCTTCCTCCCACTCTGCCAGGGTTTCCAGTATCATCCCTGTCCTGAGGGTCCGTAGTAGCGGGTGGCCGGCAGCTAGTTCTGGCCTTGGGCTCGTGGACCCGTGATTCGTGGTTTGTTCCTCCTTGGGACCAACTGTTCCCTTGGCTCTTCGATTTTCTTCACTTTCTCCATGTGGGAAAAGACCCATTTTGCATCTTCATTGGCCGTTCACAAGCTTTTAAGACAACAGCAAAAGAGGACAGAGTATCGTCTGTCTGTAAGAACTGTGCCTTCGGGTCTGGTCTAAGTCACACTGACCCTGTGAACACATCTGACCCTGTCCTTGTCCTGTGCCATCCTCACAACCTCTGACACAGCTGAGCCCTGTGTCGTCCATCTCATTGTGAGTCTTCCACTCCTTTGCTCACCCTCCACCTTTCCAGAGAACTGCCCTCTCTTAACAACTGCCGAAGGTATGTGAAACGAATCTTCTGCATCCTTGCCTCTAAGGAGCACTCCGGCTGCACTTTCTCCAAGACATAGGTGTTTATTTTCTTGGCAGTCCATGGGATATTTAGTGCTTTTCTCCAGCACCACAGCTCAAAGATATTGAGTCATCTTTGGTCATCCTTCATTGTCCAGCTCTCAGACGCATAGCAAGTGACTGAAAAGAGCATGGCCTGAATCAGGCACATCTTAGTCTTTAAATTGGCATCATTTCTCCTGAGTGCTTTGGCGAGGTCTCTGATAGGCGACTCTCCTAATGTAATCCTTTATAAGTTATGTTCTGTCAACTCAGGTGGCTGTCCCCTGAGTCTTTGCTCCTAGATCACCAAGCCCAGTGACTCAGTCCTAAAGGTTGTTTATGGCTTTTATAACAAGACCTAAACTCTTCTGACCTATAGGGTTGACAGAAACAAGGAAGCAGAAACGGGAAATACGGTCACATGAAGATCTCTAAGAAAACAAGGAACACAGGCTACAGAAGCTCAGAGACTAGGCTTTCCCCGCAGAGCTGACAGAAGGAGCCTGAATTCAGCTCCTTGAACTGTAAAAAAATGACATTCTCTTGTTTAAAGCCACCGTCTCGTGGCATTTGTTACTGCAGTACTGAAAGGAGGTCTTGGTCACCCTCAGGCCTGGCCCGTGTGTCCTTGGTGACCATTTACGCACAGACCGTGGTGACTGCACGTGCGCTGTGATGACCCTCTGGGGTCCATGAGTCACACCCCCAGCCCATCTGGGGTACTGGTCATTTCTCCATGGTGATGGGGGTGTGTTGGCCAGCCCTTCTCCCGCTGAGTCTGGGGGCTGAAGAGCCTGCAGTGGACAGGGAGACATCTTAGCACCCATGTTCCCTGGTGGATGTGGTCCTTCCTCATGTCCTAGGACCATCAAAACCCTGAGGCTGGAGGGACAGGGTGGACACCCCAGAGGTGGGCACCAGGGTGGACACTCCTGAGTGGGCAACCCAGAGGTGGGCATCAGGGTGGAAACACCAGAGAGGGGTCAACATTCCAAAGTGGCCATCAGGGTGGGCATCAGGGTGGACGTTTCAGAGGTGGACAGCTGGGTGGGCACAGAGTGGACACTTCAAAGGTGGGCATCAGGGTGGGCATCAGGGTGGACACTCCAGAGGTGGGAAGCTGGGTAGGCATTTAGGGGACACTGAAGTGGGCAGCTTGGTGGACATCAGGGTGGACACTCCTAAAATGGGCAGCTGGGTAGACACTCCAGAGATGGGCATCAGGATGGACACTCCAGAGGTGTGCAGCTGGGTGGACATGCTGAGGTGGGCAGCTGGGTGGGCATCAAGTGGACACGCCGAAGTGGGCAGCTGGGTGGGCATCAGTTGGACACGCCGAGGTGGGCAGCTGGGTGTGGTGATTTGGGCCTCATGAGTCCTCACTCTCAACAGAATGGCCGTGCATTTGTCTCCTCTAGGACGTAGCAGTCCAACCTCAGGTCGTGGTGACCACTGGCCCCTGGGAGGACGTCGTGCACTCAGGCAGACCAGGGCTGCCCCACACATTTGTGCGACGTGGATTCCGCTGAGTGGACCTGAGCCAAGTCTGGGTGGCCATGGTTTCTTGATCTGAGATGACACGTGAGCGTCGTAACGTAAGTGGACAGTGAGGGGTTCCACAAGGGGGCGCTGACACAGGAACCGCAGGCAGGGACAGAAGCCCACGTGCCCAAACACTGACCCTGAGCTGCTGGAGTCCACGCGGATGGACCAGGTGATTCCCGCTGGAAGAATGACCACGCTGACGTGACGGCTGGCAGGACTTGGTGGCTGGGACACAGAGGGACAGGAACGTTTTGCCTGGATGGAGGAGCAGGAAGAGGGCAGGAGTACATGGAACCACCCCGTGTGTCTCCCGCTGCCCGTCCAGACACACGCTCTCTCCTCCCATCCCCCTCAGCGCATCCCCGTCTGGGCCCCCTGACGATGACTCTAGGGTCCCATGCTGCCTCTGTCTTCCACATGGATGTGTAAGGCCGAGAGGGTACATCAGAGGTGGGAGGGCGTAGGTGGTGGCCCCTGTGCCCTGCTCCCATCCAGCAGGGCCCAGAGGTTACCTGCAGCCCTGGACCAAACGTCTCCCCTACTGGGAAAGCACCCGCTCCCTCTCAGCCCCTTTTGGGCTTGGGGGCGCCTCCCCATTCTCCAGCCTCTCCTGTGATTTTCCTAACCCTCAATCTCTGTGTTGTTGTTGTTGTTGTTGTTGTTAGGTGCCATTGATTCGCCCACAACTCACAGCGACTATGAAAAGATGTGAGTCCTGCCCTGCCCTGTGCCCTCCTCACAATCTCTGTCACGTCCGTCACGGGGTCAATCCATCTCGCCAAGGGTCTTCCTTTCTTTCTCTCACACTCCACCCTACCCGGTAAGGTTTTTTTCCAAGGACTGGTCACTCCTGACAACTCCTCTCCAATCATCCATATTTCCCCAGCCCCTGCTAGCCTGGGACCCAAAGGAAGTGGCCAAGACCAGCACAGATACTGTCAAGGATGCTGCCTACCCTTCTGCTGGGTGAAGTGTGGGAGCAGCCTTGACGGGTCCTCACGACCCAGCACGTGTCCACCCTCCCTCTCCTGGCTCAGCTCCTCACAGTGCAGGACAGGGATGCAGGGAGTCATGGACTGAACCGTGTCCCTCCACAACTGCGTGTCTACTCAGCTGAGCTATGATCCTCTATGTTTTGAACGTGATGATATGATTTGGTAAATGTGCAATAATGTCATCAACCCCGATCCAATTTGAGGGGATTACGATGGGATGTGACACCCATAATCTGGCCCCCACTTTGTTCTGATGTCAGGAGGTTCCCCTGGGGTGTGGCCTGCAGCACCTTACAGCTTAAAGCAGGTGAAATGAGAGCAGTGAGCGGAGAAGGAGAACGGCCTCCACCACCAAGGAAGAGAAGACAGGAGAGCAGACCCTTTGGACCAGGTTCCTGGGCTGTGGTGTTTTGTTATTGTTGTTGTTAAGTGCTGTCGAGTCATAGACTGACCCATAACGACACTATGAACAAAAGACCTGAACACCTGTATAACTTTCATCCTTTCTCCACATTCATAGGGTTTCCAGAGGCGAGGTATTTTGTAAGTGGATGCCACTCCTGCTTCCAAGCCTGTTTTAATTGGGAAGCTCCGCCCAACACTGTCCACCATGGTTTGACACATCAGTGTCACAGTGTTTAGCATCACAGCAACCATGAGTTAAATCTTACAGCAATGCACAGACCAGGGCTACGCCACTTGGAAGGGCTGTTAGGTGGCATCAATTCTGATACGACTCGCAGTGACGCTGTGAATAGACCTGAACCCCGTCTGTCTGTCCTGCACCATCCTTCTCATCTGACACACCTGAGCCCACTGCTGCAGCCCCTGTGTCAATCCACCTCGTTGAGAGTCTTCCTCTCTTTCACTGACATTTTCAAGCATGATGTCCTTCTCCGAGGAATAGCCTCTCCCAGCAACAAGCTCAAAGTTATGTGAGACAAAGCTTTGCCACCTTTGCGTCCAAGGAGCACCCTGGCTGCACCCTCTGCAGGACATGTCTGCTCTTTTGGCTGCCCATTCAGTACTCCAGCACCACAGCTCAAAGGCATCAATTCTCCTGTCATCCTCATCCATTATCCAGCTCGCAGATGCGTAGCAAGTGACTGAAAAGACCTTGGTCGGAAGCAGGCACACCGTAGTCCTCAAGCTGACATCATTGCTCCTCAGTAACTTGGAGAGGCCCCTGACTGCAGACTCTCGCAGTGCAATATACATCCTGACACTGGTACCAAGGTGTTGACCGTGGATTCAGTAAGATGAAGCTGTTAACCATTTATCTCAGGCTTTTCTCCATCTATCATGATACCTGTCTGTCCAGTGCTGAGAATTCTCGCTTTCCTGATGTTGAGAAGCAATCCATATGGTTCCCATCCTGTCCTGAGAACCTTCGAGATCCAGGGAAGGGCTGAAGCCAGGACTCACGGAGATCTCCAAGGAATGCTGGGTCTAAGGGTGCTGAGACAGCCTTCCTCCAGAGCGGGAACAGTGAGGATGTCTTCCGCGACGCCAGTACCCTGAACCCCACGAGATGTCTAGTGTCCTCAACTGTGAGAGAACAGACTTCTATTTGTTCAAGTCACTCCTCTGTGGCGTGATATCTAAGATGCAGGGGCTGGAAGTCCAAGAGGCCCATACCACCCAAAAGTGACTGGGTATCCAGCCAGCCCCCCAACCCCATATGAGGTCATGACACTCTCCAGGGACTGCACAGCCACGGTGAACAGCTGTGCTGCCTTCACCCGCAGCTCACACCTGTCCCTGCCCAGCAGCCCTCCATGTGAGGAGTGGCTGTGAGTGGGGGTGGGGGTTAGCCTTGCCCCAGCCAGGCCCTCACAGCCCATAACCCCCTGCTGTTCCCTCACGCACTGACCCCCCAGGGCTGATCCTGTTCATCCATGAAGTCTGACTTCAAGATCAACATGTAAAAAAGGAATTTTAAACGTTTTGTTTCATTATTTTTGTGTGTGTTCCGTCAAATCTGACTGGTACAGGAGGAGACTACCCCTCCTCCGGCAGAGCACGCGGTGGATTCAAACCACATAAAAGGCACTTTAAGTGGCAAGGTGCAGGATGGGGCAAACGGAGCTGACAGCTGACCAGCTGAGGCGGCCCGGCCCTCTGGGGTGCCAATCAACCCCAGGATCAACAGTCCATTCAGGCTCACGGGGTGACTGGCAGTGGCCCTCACCGGGCAGGGACCTCCAGGTACTGCACGGGATCCGAGAATGGGCCAGTCCGGGTCCAGTAGTCCACAGCACGGACCCGGTAGAAGCCAGAGACGACCTTGGAGTCTGGAGAAACAAAGGCCCGTGGTGCATGGTGGGCCTTGAGGGGGTGCCCACTCCAATGGCCCAGATCTCCAATACCCCCCGCCTCCAGGCTTTGCAAGGCCCTGGGTCCACCCACGTGGTGCTTCCCTGGGGCCAGAGTGGGTGACGGGCTAACCTGGGCTGAACACGAAGAGGTTAAAGGTCGACGCCTTCCTGCTGATGGGGGTATATGCCTCACCCCCCTGAGAGAACTGGATCTCATACGTCCACAGGCACCTGCAGAGGGCAGAGCATGACCCAGAGTGCAGTGAAGGCCCAGGTCGGGTTTGGGAACTCAGATCGGAGTCAGCGGGATCCCTGGAAGCCTGAGGGGAACCACCCAGATTCCTATTCCCTCCACTCCCTTCCTGGCCCCTCTGTGCCCCTGGGCACTCATGTCCGGCCAGGCTGGTGGAGGGGGACCAGAGCCCAGGTGCTGTTTTCTAATGCACAATCCCACTCCGAATTAGAGTAGGAAGAAGCTCCGAGGTGGGCACATGGATGGACTGCCCAAGGGCCGGACAGGTGCACGCTGGGCAGAAGGGGCGCTGGTCACCGGCAGGTGGGAGGCAGGCAAGGGAGAGATGGGTGCAAGAACAGCAGGTAAGATGCAGATGGGGGATGGAGGCGGGAGGGTGAATAAGCGGCAGGGATGCACCCCCCATGCTGGGGTACACTGGGGAGGAGTGAAAGCGAGCACAGAAGAGCAGCACCAACTGGAGCAGAGTTTGGGCGCAGGCCTCACTCACGTACTTGGAGCCCACTCGCTCATCGGACCAGACCAGAAGCAGCTGGCCGCGGGTCAGGGGCAGCACCCGGAGCCGGGTCACCTAGGGAGGCGGACACGGTGAAGAGGGGGCGCGCGGGGTGGGGGCGCGCAGGGCGGGGGCGCATGGTCACTCACCGGGCCCGGTGGCCACTCTGGGCGCGCACACACGTGCAGCAGCCACAGCGAGGGCAGCTGCAGCTCCAGCGGCAGCGTCAGGCGGCCTGTGGCGGGGAAGGGGCGCGGGGCTGCGGCCACGGGGTCCTGGGGGCGGCGGAAGTTCCTCAGGGCCTGGGAGCCAGGACTAGACACCCTCCCCCAGACCTGAGGGGAGACCCCACGCCCACCCTGGCACCTCGGCTGCACGCATGCGCCGGAACTGCCCTGCCGAGGGGAAGACGGGCTGGCCCAGGTGCTGCCACTTGCTGTAGGGGCTGCAGCGCCGGTTGTCCATGGAGAGCATCACGTAGACCAAGTCTGCGAGGAAGTTGAGAGGAACCCAGCATCACCGGCCGCCCTTCCCTGGACCCCGCCCCTCTCGGGACCCCACACCCCTTTGGTCCCGCCCCCTTAACAATACCCCTATTGGTCATGCCTAGCTAGGATGATGTTCCCCTGGTGAACTCACTGCTCACCTGGCGCCGCAGGCACCCCACGCAGGTGTAGGGTCATGGTGGCACTGAGGTTGACACGGGCACGAGTGTCATCGCTTGCGTAGATCAGAACCGTGGAGCGCCAAGAGTCAGCAGGGCCCGCGGGGCGGTGGGCGCTGGCCAAGACGCCCACCGTGTGATTGCTGTCCAGCACTGTCCCCGCCTGCGACACCTCTGCCCACAGCTGCTCCTCATCTGTGGGGGACGCAAGGGAAGGGTCACTATGCAGCAGCGCCCACCTCCTCCTTCTCCGCGTCTGGGTCTTCCCCGTATGCACCAAGGTGTCCCAGCCACCTGAAGCTGGGGAGGAGTGGAGCCTGGGAGAGGAACCAAAAAAAACCTGGCACTGCTGGGTACACGCCCCCAGACAGGGCCAGCTCATGCGCCTCCCCTGCCTCGGGGTCTTCCTACATACTGTTTCTTCCCAAAAAAGCTTCTGCACACCATTCAGCCCCAGTCACAGGAGGCCCTGTCGCTCTCTGACCGGCGCCAGGGTCTGTCCTGACTGTTTGCAGGTTGGCTTAAAGCAGAGGACAGGAGCTCCAAGGGAGTGAGTAGGGGCAGGGTCCACTAACAGCACCAGCAGCCCCAGGGGTGAACTGGGCAGGGCATTATGGGGGCCCAGGGACCGGGCCAGCAACCCCATGGATGAAGAGGGCTCAGGGACAGGCTCACCAAGCAGGGCCAGCGGCCCCAGGAGTGAACAGGGCAGGTTTTAACAGGACACCTGGGGTGGGGAGCAGCAGCAGGGCCGGTAACCCCAGGGATGACGGGGGGCGCAGGGACAGGCTCACCAAGCAGGGCCAGCAGCCCCATAGCGGTGAGGACCGGCTTGCGCAGCAGCTGCACGTGCGGTGGGTGCGTGTTGTTGACCTGGAAGCGGGCGGTGAGCGTGCGCTGCGTGAAGGGGTGCGGGTGGTAGCTCAGGAAGGCGTTGTCATTGCTCAGGAGCGCATAGCGGATGGAGGAGTTGCTGTTGGCAATCAGCAGATTCTGGTGCTGGGCGATGACCTGCAGGTGTGAGTTGGGAGCTGGAGCCAGCGGCGCACCCCCACGCCCCTCACGCCACGCCCACCAGGCCCCCAGGAGAGCCAGCCTGTGTGGAGCGCACCTTCACGACCATGGCCCCGTAGGTCACGTCGGCCCTCCACGGCTGCGGCAGCGACCAGCCCACTAGTGGGTCGGCCTCATCGTTGTAAACTGGGGTGTCCGCGAACTTGGGAAAGAGGCTCTGGATCTGCCGCACTGTCTCCAACTCCTGGTCCAGGATGTGGATGGAGCTCCCTGCGCCCTGTGGGCAGCAGTCTGGGGTCAGCAGCCCCACGCACAAGTCCCTGTACCTCGGCTAGCAGGGGTCTTGTGCGGAAAGCTGGGGTCCCAGGTGGAAGGACTGGGCCCAAGCGGAACGGTGGGCCACACCTTCTTGTGCAGTGCAATGTAGTCCAGGCGCACACCAGTCTCCCCAGTAAAGAAGTTGGTCCCGTTGTGACAATGCTCCAGAAGGTTCCAGCACAGGGGCGAGCGTGGCGGGGGCCGGAAGGAGTCGCCCGGGCCGCCCAGCCGCAGAGCGGGACTGGCCTCTCGCAGACCCTCAGAGCAGGCATCATAGTAATTCAGGAACCCTAGGCCGGCAGGACCACCATGTCCACCACCGTGCTCACCACAGTGTCCCAGGCCCCTGACATGTGACCCTCCTCCCTCCCAGGGTGACCCCTGATGTCCCGATCCCCCGGGTCATCTTCTATTCAACTCCTATCCCCCACCTCCAGCTCAGGACCCCAAGGAGCACTGCCCACCTTGTGTGGTCATGGACACGTTGTCAAAGTCGTGGTGGTCCGGCTCATTCCACGTTTCAAAGTTCCATTTTGAAACATGTTCCAGCCCGTACCTACCTGCAAAGATGCCCCAGTGCCCCCCTTTCACTCTGGAGAGCTAGCCAAGCATAGGCCCCATCCCTGGGGCAATACTGCTGAATCCTGTCAGAGGGTTCTGGGGAGTCCATAGGGGAGGATCTGGACCTGAATGGGATGTCTGACTGAAGACGCTCCCACCCCATCAGGAAGGACCGGGTCATTGGGACCCTGACACAGAAGACCAATGAGATACTGGGTAAAGGGCAAGGAGAGGGGCCCCATGGGTGTGGGGAGACAGCCTGTCCAGAGTTCCCGCCACCCTGGGCAGCCCTGCGCACCGATGTATCTCCGGGCCAGCAGCGAGACCAGCGTCTTCCACTCCACCACCTGCTGCTTGTCCTCAAAGTCCGTGAAGCGGCCCGAGGGGCTGCCCATCAGCTCAAAGCCTGTGATGCAGTCCCAGTGTGACCGTCCCACCCACCCTACACCACCACATCTCTCCTCTCCCCGCTGCCCCCTTCCCGTGTTGCCAGCGCCAGGATTATGACCAGCCCACATCAGGCAGCCAGTGGCGAGGGCTGGTTCACTGCGAGGCGTGGAGGAGGGCCAGAAGTAAAGGCCGGTGCTCACCTGGGACCAGCTGGTTCTCCCCTAGAAGGTCCAGGAACCCGTCCAGGAAGGTGAAGTTGTAACTCAGGCGCTGCCCAGCTGACCCCCTGCAGAAGCACACATGGTGAGGGATGATGTGGGTGGATGTGGTGGTGACATGGTGGCTCTCAACACCCCCTCACACACCCCAGGCTGGAACTAGGGCCACAGCCAGGCAGGAAAGGAGTCGGTCTTTGAAAATACCAATCACGGCTCCTTATTAGTCACTCACACTCTAGTGAGAATTAAAACAATATGTGGATAAGGCACTATCCACAAGAGACAGAGGTTCAGGGTGGGGGCCTCAGGTAGAATGAGGTGAGCAGGTGCTGAAGATACACTTGAACAAAGTGGCGGAAGACAGGCCATCCTGAAGACCAATGGTGTGGTATACGGGCTGTGGGATGGACAGTGGACACTGCTTCCGCTCTGTCTCCTGGAGGGTCCCAAGCTTGGCCTAGCAGCCCCTCCCCACCCCAGAGCAGAAGAAAGGGGAGGGGCACCCCTCACCGTGATCTTGGGCAGGGCCGGACCCTGCAGGAAGCAGGATGGACCTGGCCCCGTGTTGCCTGGGGACAGATGTCATCATCAGAGGACAATGTGAATCTTCAAGAACAAATCAGACAGACCTCGAAGGATACGTGAAGGGAAGCGAGGTCAGAGGTCTGCTGGAGGAGGGACAAGCCAGCCATGAGGACGTCTGGGGGAAGGGGTCAGCACCTAAGAAGACCCCAATACCAACTAGGGACTGAGCTTGCAGTAAATAATCACATCCCAGAAAGGCAGGTGGGCCCAGCACAGAGCTTGGGTGGGTATCCGTCCTCAGACGTGACATACCGCAGGTGGCCATGGTGAGGCCAAGTGTCCCTCTGACATCTCCATGGAACAAAGCCACAACACCGCTAGGCGACCACGGTGGTCAATGAGGCGTGGTGTGTGGCCTGGGTGCTGGCCGTGGAAGTGACTTGCGATAGAAAGGGTGTCCAGCACCTCCCCTCAGTTACAGCTTGAGCAGCTGAAAGGATGGGGTGCAGACTGCCGAGGCATGAGAGGAGGTGACTGGGGCACCCCAGGCTGAGTGCAGTCGAGACATCCACTATGGAAGCTGTGTGGGAGCTGAGGGGATGAAGCCCTGGTTGAGGGGCTGGGACCCCAGGACCACACATCATCCCCCAAGGCATCCAGGGGAACATGGGGGAGAAAAGGGGGCCAGACACTGAAGTTGAGGGGAGAGGAGGGCTCAGTGAAGAGCTGGGACAGGTGGCCCCAGGAGGTCACACTCAGATCTCCATGTATGAAACAGACGTGGCAGACAGAAGGGAGCTGAAATGCAGCATCTGAGGGAAGATGAAGGCTGAAAGATCCTGCAAACACCACGGGGCCCGAGGGTCCACACACTAGGCCCACCGCCGTGTGCGATGGGAGGTCACAGCCATGCCCCAGAACCTGGCACCAGACACCTCTGAGGGGCTCCGTCTTCCCCGCCCCATTCTGTAGCTCTGCCAGGCCAGGGGTCTCCCCCCAGACCCAAGACTGGTGTCCTGACTCGGATGATTCCTTCCCCCTCTCTGACCAATCCTGGCCTCAGCCTTCGATGCTGAGATGCAGCCACTGTTCCGAGACAAGTTCCTCCTGGTCTTGAGCCCGGCTTGCCCTCTGCCTAGGGGAACGTCTTCCCATCCCCTCCACTTCCAGCTCCACCCGTGCCCACCATCTGCCCGCGCTTCCTCCCTCGCCCATCCAAAGGTCACAACCGGTAGCAAAGAAATTAAATCTAATGAGCGTTTGGATAAACATTAAATGCGTGGACGGTTCCAAAGTCCCGTGCAGAATTGTGCCGAGGGGCCAGGAAAGAAGCTGAAGCGATAACCCTGGCCCGTGCTACAGGTTACAGGTGTCAAGCGGTGTCACCATCGGAGGGCACTGAGGGCTGGAGAAGTTCCCTCTCTGGAGCCAGGAGACCCACCAAGGGTGCCAGCCCAGACCAGTGAGCCCCTGGGCTCCCTGCCCTGTGCCCATGAAGTGGGGGGATTGGAGAGACCCAGAGGAGGAACAGAGGAAGGGGCTGCGCCTGAGAAAGGTGGTAAGCCCTCCCAAGTTCGGGGCTCCTGACTCCACCCCCCCCAGGAGGTCCCCTCTGATTCCAGCCGGCACGTGGGCCGGGCCGCCCCACCGCACAACAGGCTCATTCACCACGCGCCCCGCCCCACAGCGCGCGCCTGCGCCGACCGAGTCAGCCCACCGCCCCCGCGGGTGAGTGGCGGGCGACAGGGGGAGGGACAGGGCGTTCACGCTCGGCTTTGGGGGTGAGGGGCGCGCGTGCTCGAGCTCGTGGGGGGAGGGGGCTGGGGGCACGCGCACGGGGTGTAGAGGTAGCTGGTGCTGCGCGTACTGGAGCGGTGTGTGCACAGGGAGGAGGCGCGTGCTGGGGATGGGAGGCAGAGACGCACCTCGCGGAGAGGACCAGGGTGCACCCGAGGTTGCACGTGGGAAGGATGGGGACGCGGGGAGCCACTGCGCGTGCCCGAGGCGGGTGCACGGCGCTCGGTGGGTGGACACAGCCCCGCCGCTTGGGAAACTAACTGCAGCTCTGGCGCTTGGAAAACCCGTTAGTAATTTGGGCACTTGGCCCACCAGCCTCGCATGCGCCTGGGCCTGTGGGGACCTCTGTCTCCTCCTCCAGAAACCGAGACGCACACGCAGGGCTGTGACGCCTGTGGCAGCGGGTCATTCAGAAGAAAGTGGGTCTGGTCCTCACGGTGTTTTCAAATAAACACACTCAAGAAGAAATCGCCAAGAAAGCTGTTCAGCATAGATGGCTGTGGGGACAGCGGTTCCAGGGGGCGAACGTCCCTCCCAGCCAGCCCCACTGTGCAGGGGTCTGGAAGGAGCCTAGGTGACGACAGTGGAGAGTGTTGACGCCCAGGACCCCCAGACAGCCTGTGTCCTGCGTGTGTGCTGTATGTTGTTCGGTACCACCCAGTTCCGTATGAGTCACAGTGACCCTACGAACAACAGGCAGGGAAACTGAGGCAGAGAGGTACTAGGTTTAGGAGGATTGAGCCCTTCTGTCATCTGCCTCAGACACAGGGGACAGTCCCTGCCAATGAGGATAAAGAAGGGGGACAACATGGGACACTGAGGGGTGGCTGAAAGATGGTGGCCGGGACCGAGGGAGGACACACAGAATGCAGCCCACTTGAAATGCCCCCAACTCCAAGTCCACTGCCATTGAATAGGTTCATAGTGACCCTTCTGGACACCCTTAGCATTTCCAAGGCTGTAACGTTTTCCATCATGCTTGGAAGGGTGGAGGGGAAGTGCAGGAGAGGACCGTGGATGAGATGGAGTGACACGGTGACTGTGCCAGTGGGGTCAGGCGTGTCTGAGACGTGAGTGTGGCTCAGGACAGGGCAGGGTTCAGAGCCGTTGGTCGGTCCGTGAGTTGTCGTCGACTAGATGGCACCTAACAACAAGCTTCCCAGAAGCGGTCGGCTACATCCTCCTTCCAGGGAGCAGCTGGTGGGTTTGAACCATCAACCTTTCCATTAGCAACTAGGCTCTTGAACCATTGTGCCACCAAGACTCTCCAAAATACCCCCATCAGCCTAAATCTCAACCCCAAGACCCTCCTGGTCCTTCAGACCCCTCCCTTGGGACCCCTCCCACCTCCCCCAGCAGGTGTCCACCTTCCCAAGGACACACAGTGGTGCCTCGGCCCAGCACTGCCCAGTGCAGGCCACGTGTGTCCTGGGGTGCAGAGCTGGGGGAGAGAGCCAGCCTTGGCAGCCCACAGGAGCTGGTAGGGGGGCTGGGAGATAAGTGTGTATGACTCAGCCGCTGACCACTGAAGTGCCGCCCTCTCCTCCCCTCCCCACCACAGGGCCCCTTATCTGCCCCAGGGAGCGGCCTGAGCCTCTGAGGGCAACTCACCCAACCCACCCCCTTGACAGTTTCCAAAACCACAGCTCCCAACCGCTACTCATGACAAACAGCTCAACTGTCAGGGCCCAGCTGAGAAATGGCGGGCAGGTGGCCCCCACGCCCTCCTCCCAAGCACAGTGGCCCTGTGCCTCAGTTCCCCTGACTATTGTCCACAAGGTCGCCATGAGTCATCCGGAATTCGGCAGTACCTAACAACAACCGCAACAGCACACAGGCTGAGTGTAGGGGGTCCAAACTCCGGAGGATGAGGGCTGGGCAGGGCAGGGAGCGATCCAGGGACCAAGATGGGAGTGGTCCTGTCCCAGGACGACAGAGCCCGGGACCCCAGCTGGCTACAGTGGACACTCAGCTGCGATGGTCCTCAGAGGCCTGCAGCCTTCTGTCCCCAAGCTGAGTCAAGCTGTCCGTGGTGCTCAGGTCCCCGGGGGGAGCAGGCCCAGGCCAGCATTCAGCCTCCCCGGAGAATGAGGACACTCGGGGGCTGTGACAGGCACAGTCTGAACCTCCGTTTAGACACTATCCTGCTTACCCTGCAAGAACATAGGTACTATCTGAATTTTGAACAAGGGGCCTGAGGCTCCCAGTATTACATTTTGACTATACAAAGGTATCTGACTGTGGATCACAACACATTATGGCTAATATTAAGAAGATTGAGAATCCCAGGACACTTAATTATGCACATGCAAAAACTACACCTAGACCAAGAGGCTGCTGTCTGAACAGAGCAAGGAAACACTACATGGTTTAAAATGGTATGTTAGGTCTGTAGCCTTTTTCCATACTTTGTATGTTGAGCAAAACGTGGCATCAGGATCAGAGGAAGCCTCCTCAACAACCCGTGTTATGCAGATGACACAACCTTGCTTGCTGCAAAATCTCAAGGACTACGGGCTTCAGCGTGGATTACATCTCCCATCAATACAAACGTGCTCAGCACTGACCAATGATGGATGGAGAGAGGGGAAAAAAATGGAGTCGTCAACAATTTCATCCATAGTCAACCTCCTCTGTACCAGCAGTCAAAAAATCAAAAGACACGTATCATTGGGGAAATCTGCAGTCAAGGGCCTCTCCCAAGTGCTAATGAGCAAAGATGTCAGTTTAGAGACTAAGGTGTGCCTGACCCCAGCCGTGGTGTTTTCAACTGTTTGTTACACATCTAAAAGTTGGGCAATGACTAAGGACAACTAAGACGAAGAAGAGATGGCTCCGAGCTGTGGTGCTGGAGGAGAGCACTGACCACCCCATGGAATTCCCAAAGAACTAACAGCTACGTCCTGGAGAGAAGGTGCAGCAGAGTGCTCCTGGGAGGCGAGCGTGGGGAAGCTTCGTCTCACATGCCTTGGGCAGAAGGGGCCAGTCCTCGGGAAGAGACATTATGCTTGGAAAGGTGAAAGTTCATCGAGAGGAAGACCCTCAACAACAGGACCTGGCACAGTGACTGTATCAGTAGGTTCAGTTATACCAGCGATGGGGAGGAAAACCCAGGATCGGGCAAAGCTCAGACCAGTTGTTCACAGGGTCGCCGTGCGTCATGGCCGACTCAGTGGCACCTAACACCACCACTAGCAGTGAGCTCACTCACCCACGGCCAGGGGGATTCGGCTCACGGCCGCCCCTGCAGACAGTTCTGACCCACAGCCGCCCTGGTGATGGTTCTGACCCACGACCAGGGGGATTCCACTCACGGCCGCCCTGTGGGGTGGTGCCCACCCACTGCCGCCCTGTGGGACGGGGTTTCTGAGGAACCCTCTGAGCGCCCACTGATTTGAGCGGTGCCTCTGGTTATGAACAGAAAGCCTCACCCTTTGCCCCAGCAGAGCTCCCAGCAGCAAACCAAGCGAATAAAACAGCAGCCAGGAAGCTTCCCAGCGTCATGTGGCTCTGCCGCCCAGCAGCCTCCCCGCCTCCTTGCAGCCTCCCCAGCCTGGGGGACAGGGCAGTGCTGCCCCAGGCTCCAGGGAGATGTGGCTTCAGGAGGTGCCCACTTCCTCTTTCTCATTCAGAGCAAGCAGTGGGTGTGACCCTCCAACCTTTCATTAGCCGCTCATGGCTTCATGGGCTGTGCCACCAGGCCTGGAGCAGCACTGACAGCCATCAAACTGACCCAGCCCTCAGCGTCCCACCTGTACTGTGGGCGAACTCAGCCCCCAGGGTTTCCCTCCCAGGGCTGAGTTTGGCTGAGTTTTTTAAAGTGCCAAGCCTTTCTTCCACAACACTTCTGGGTGAACTTGAACTTCCAACCTTGCAGTTACAGCAGAGCGTGTTGACCGTACCCTGCAGAGAGACGCCAGCTCACCCTCTGTGCTGCCCAGAGCATACCTAGGCACGAATTTCACCCCAAAGGGTCATTCATCATCACATCAGCCCGACGAGCCCGGGTGGTCCCCAGCTGTGGAGGGAGGGGGTGCAGAGGCCAATGCTTCCTGGCCATGGCAGCTCTGGATGGGGCCAGGTTGGAATCTGGGGGTCTGGTCCCCCACATGCACACCTGGCTATAACAGTGGGTGTCAGTGGGACCCTGGGCCCAGGCACACAGACACCTGCCCCTGGCTGAAGACTGCAACTGGTCCCACCCTTCATGCCCTCCAGGTCTGCTGGGGCCACTCCATGTGGCCCTGAAGGGGACCCATGCTGACTGCCTTCAGCCTGGGACCAGCGGACTGCCCCCCTCACCACTGCAGGGGCTCAAACACCCCCACACTCGAAGCTCAGCCCCCAGCCTCCCGCTGGAGCCCGTGCTCTGAGCTTATCAAAGGCTCACACCGCTGTAATTACGGGGAGCCTCTGATTACGGTTCAACTCCCCAGATTAACGCTCAGGTAACACGTGTCTGGAGAATCATGTGACTCTGCGATCTCTGGAGTAAATAATTTAACAGCGAGTGCGGTGGGGTAGGGTGGCCAGTCCTGAGACGGAGCGCTGCTGCCCAGGTACCCCCCCACCCCGCCCAAAAGACAGCCGGTCTCGGGGTCTGGCCACATCAACCAGCCTGAGTGGACCACTGGCTTGGCTGCACGGCAGAGCCAGCCCCCACTGTCCTGCTGCCCAGACAGCGTCGAGCAGCACCCTTCAGGTAAGATCCATCTCAGGTCCCCGATGGGGTCCCCTCTCCCCAGCAGAGAACAGCTCGCGGTGCAGTAGGAGGTGGGCAGCATGCTTGAGGACAACATTCCCGACGTCAGGGTGGTACCTGAAAGCCCAGTGCCACCCTGCCTGAGTCCCCAAGGCTCTGGGGAGTTTCAAGGTGGCCAGGGGCTGCCAGGGGGAGATCTCCAGGGTGCCTTTCTGCAGGACTGGGGTTTACCCCTCGAAACCACCCCTTCCTTGCCAGGCCAGGGACTACTGTCCTCCAAAGTTGGGCTAGCTAACTGTGCCCCTCTGTGTCCTGACAACGCCCACGGGTCATTCACACTTGGAGGCAGAGCCTCCAGGTCACCATGAGAGGACTAAGTGACAGGTGAAGCTCAGGGTGGCTCCCTCTTGGTCATCTGTACAGTGCAGAGTCGCCACCCCTGAACCACGGCTGTGACGCCAGCTGCGAATGCCACCCTCGTTATGACCCCATGGCCCTGCTCTCAAAGTGAGGTCAAGGCTGGGGCTGGGGTTTGCAGAGGGCTGGCTCTGGGGGATGGTAGACATAGCCCGGCACATGCACCCACAAGTTGCTTATGCTGTTTGGGGCAGGCCCCCAAATGTTACCAACCTCTGGGTCTGGGTACAGCTGGGCCGGAGAATGGCCATCATGCAGCTTGGGCCAGGGTCAGTCCTCCGAGGCTGTGGACGAGCACCCTTCATGGGGACTGGAGGATGGCATGGCCCTCATGTCCAAGTGACCAGCTTCCAGGCCTGGACTTGGGGGTCAGACAAGCCCTCTCCCTCAGGGGCCCCTGCCCAGCACCAGGCCCTGTGGCGGCAAATGGGGCTGGAGGGATCTGTGGAGTGGTGGTTCCAGGACAGACTGGACATGCTAGGGGGTCTTGGGGTGGGTGCCAGGCAGAGGGCAACGGTCTTCTGCTAGCTGGGGGACGAAGGCAGGTATCAGCAGAGCGCTCAGCTCTGATCACGTGTATGCCTGACCTCCCCGACCCCAAGCTCTGAGCAGGTGGGTGGGAACAGCCCAGTACACTCTTCTCAGAGGAGCTCACTCATCAGCTCTGACTGACAAGGGTCAGTGCTGATGCAGGGCAGAGTGGAGGTGCCCACTGCCAAGTCAGCTCCGGCTGCCAGGGGTCAGTGCTGATTCAGACCAAGGGTGCAGGGCAGAGTGGGGGTGCCCGCTGTGTTCAGAGGCCAGGATCTTCAGGGAAGCATGTTCCCCCATTTTTTGAACTGCTGACCTTTGTGTTAATAGCCAAGCGGTTAACCAAACTGCTTGGGCCACCCTCTCGCCACTCGCTGCCGTCGAGTCGGAAGTGTCTCAGCTGACCCTCGGTGCTTTCTTGGTTCCTAAGCAAGATGTCCCCCTCCAAGGGATGACCTCTCCTAGCAACACGCCCCAAGTATGTGAGATGAAGTTTGTTGTCTCTGCCTCCGAGGAGCACTCCGGCTGCACCTTCTCCAAGACGCATCTGTTCTCTTGGCCGTCCATGGGATGTTCAGTGCTCCTCTCCAACAGCACAGCTCAAAGAAAACCAATTCTGTCCTCCTTATTCATTGTCCAGCTCTCAGATGCACAGCAAGTAACTGAAAAGACCAAGGCTTGAACCAGGTGCTCCTCTGTCCTCAAAGTGACATCATTACTCAGTAACCTGGAGAGGTCCCTGACTGCAGACTCTCCCCACGGACTACACCCCCTCATTTCAGATTACTGGTGGCACTGGCTGTGCTGGCTTGGCGGGACATCCTCCAGAGCTGTCCCCCCCCCCTTGGCTGGGCTGGCCTTGCCCTCTGGGGCTGTTTGTCACTGTGGCATCTCACCTCTAAGACTGACAACCTTGGCGGGAAGTGACGTCACACTGGGACCAGGCGGATAGGGTGCTGTCCAGGCTGGGATGCCAGATTGGGGGGGGGGTGCATCATCTGCAGTGGGCACTGGAAGGTGGACGCAGCTGTGTCTGGTAGAAGGAGCACTGTCCATACAGAGCGCTGGGTTGGTGGCATGCTGGCTGTCTGTCCTCGACAGCAGGCAGATGGGGTGTTGGAGAGGAGGATATCTCAGTACTGGGCAGCAAGTGGATGTGGCATCTTCCCTGGGCACCAGGCAGGTGGGACGAGTGCTTGGACTTGCTGAGTGCCGGACGCGGGGGACACTGTCCACGCTCGGCAGCAAGTCTGTGGCCCCCACCATCAAGACAATCTAGTCTTCAGTACCGTCTTCCGGTTCCCGGGAGCAGGGTGCCCTCGGCCTTAGGATCTCTGCACCCTGGCTGCTCAGACCTGTTGTTATGTGCCATTAAGTCGCTTGTGACTCATAGTGGCCCTGTGTACAACAGCTCTGAGCCCTGCTCTATCCTGTGCCAACCTCACTGTCTCTGACACACCTATACTCAGTACCCCAGTACTCACTGAATCAATCCATCTCATCCAGGGTCTTCCTCTCTTGCACTGTCTCTCCACCCTCCCAAGCATAATGTCTCTTTCCAAGGTCTGGTCACACCTGGCAATATGCCCAAAGTATGTCAGGAAGAACTTCAAAAGCCTTGCCTAAAGAGGAGCCTGGTTTCACCCTCTCCAGGTCAGACCTGCTTGTTCTCCTAGCAGTCCATGTATTTTCAACACTCTTCTCCAGCACAACTCAAAGGTATCAATTCTTCTATCATCCTTAGTTATTGTCCAGCTCTCTGATGCATGGCAAGTAACTGTGAAGACCATGGGCTGGATCAGGCAGACCTTAGTCTCTAGACTGACATCATTGCTCTTCAGTACTCTGGAGAGGTCCCTGACAGCAGATTTTCTTAATGCAAGTCATCTTTTGAGTTCCTGGCTGCTGGTACCAAGAGTGCTGATTGTGGAGCCAAGCAAGGTGTTATGTTTAACAATCTCAATCTCTTCTACATCTATCATGGTGCTGCCAGTTGGCCCGGTGTTGAGAATCTTTGTCTTCTTAACATTGAGCCTCAATCCATATTGGAGGCTGCAGTCCTTGACTCTCTGCAGCAGGCGCTTCAGGTCCTCCTCAGTTTCAGCAAGCAGGGTTGTGTCATCTGCATAATGCAGGTTGGTGAGTCTTCCTCCAATCCCGATGCCACACTTCTCCTCATAAACCCCACCTAGACCGTGGTATTGTAAACTCCCCACTCTCCCTTGCAGGTTGGCCTTCAGGGTCTTGGCACCACAGGATGGATGCAGCGTCCGAGTGTGCACAGCTGGACGGAGGACTGGTGCTGGTCCGCCGGCGGCCCCCAGCCCCCCCAGGCCTGCTGGAGACGCTGAAGGGGCGGCTGCGGCAGAGCTGTGCGTGTGGGGGCCGGCGGGCCCAGGAGCTGCTGCAGGACCTAGTGCCCGTCACGCGCTGGCTGCCCCGCTACCGGCCGCGGGAGGACCTGGCGGGCGACGTCATGTCGGGGCTGGTCATCGGCATCATCCTGGTGCCTCAGGCCATCGCCTACTCGCTGCTGGCCGGCCTGCAGCCCCTCTACAGCCTCTACACCTCCTTCTTCGCTAACCTCATCTACTTCCTGCTGGGCACCTCCCGCCACGTGTCTGTGGGCATCTTCAGCCTGCTCTGCCTCATGGTGGGCCAGGTGGTGGACCGCGAGCTCCAGATGGCCGGCTTTGACCCTGCCCAGGGGGCTCTGGGGACCAACGACAGCGCCCTCAACACCTCAGCCCTTGGGCTGTCACCTGGCCCCCAGGACTGTGGGCGGGACTGCTACGCCATCCGTGTGGCAACGGCCCTTACCCTGATGGCTGGGATTTACCAGGTGAGAGACCAGTGGGGCGGGATGGGGCGCAACCCGGGACGCTCACAGCCCACCCCGCAAGAGAGCATGGGTCAGGGCTGGGCTGGCCCAGCCTTAAGGTCAGTTGGGATTTAAACAGGTAAGGGGCACTTCAGACAGGGGTGTCCACATCAGGCCTCAGACCCCAGAGGGTACCCAGGGGTGGGGGAGTCCCAGTGGCATCTTCCAGGCTGCTACCCTAGCAGAAAGAACCTGCACTCCAATCCCAAAGGCACAGGTTCAAATCCACCTGGTGCTCTGGAGGAGAAAGATGGGTGGTCTCCTCCCATGCAATTTACTGTCTCTGAGAACCTGCTGGAGGGTCAGCTGAGGGTCAGTTCCGACTTGACGGCCCACATTAACAGCAACCAAGAGGTCAGCGGTTCAAAGGCACCAGCCGCCCTGTGGAGAATGACGGGCAGTCTCCTCCGTAAAGATGTCCAGCCTGACAGGGTCACCAGGGACCAGGCTCAGCTGGAGGGCAGGGGCTTGGTACTCGTCACAGTGAGGGGTCGGGTGCTGACCACGCTCTGTCCACAGGTCCTCCTCGGGGTCCTCCGGCTGGGCTTCCTTTCTGCCTACCTCTCCCCTCCCCTGCTGGACGGCTTCGCCATGGGGGCCTCGCTGACCATCCTGACCTCGCAGGTCCGGCACCTGCTGGGCGTGCGCATCCCACGGCACCAGGGCCCGGGCATGGTGCTGAGCACCTGGCTGAGTCTCCTGCACAGCATCCCCCGGGCCAACCTGTGCGACGTGCTCACCAGTGCCGTGTGCCTGGCCGTGCTGCTGGCTGCCCGGAAGCTCGCCGACCGCTACCGGCACCGCCTGAGGGTGCCGCTGCCCACGGAGCTGGTGGTCATCGTGGTGGCCACGCTGGTGTCCCACCTGGGCCAGTTCCACCAGCGCTTCGGCTCCAGCGTGGCCGGGGACATCCCCACCGGCTTCCTCCCTCCGCAGGCGCCCGACGCCCGGCTGATGTGGCGCGTGGCGCTGGACGCTGTGCCCGTGGCCCTGGTGGGCGCCGCCTTCTCCATCTCGCTGGCAGAGATGTTCGCCCGCAGCCACGGCTACTCCGTCCGCGCCAACCAGGAGCTCCTGGCCGTGGGCTGCTGCAACGTGGTGCCCGCCTTCTTCCACTGCTTCGTCACCAGCGCCGCCCTGGCCAAGACCCTGGTGAAGACGGCCACCGGCTGCCGCACGCAGCTGTCCAGCGTGGTGAGCGCTGCCGTGGTGCTGCTGGTGCTGCTGGCCCTGGCGCCGCTCTTCCGGGACCTGCAGAGGTGCGTGCTGGCCTGTGTCATTGTGGTCAGCCTGCGCGGGGCCCTGCGCAAGGCGGGCGACCTCCCGAGGCTGTGGCGGCTCAGCCCGGCCGATGCGCTGGTCTGGGGGGTCACTGCAGCCACCTGCGTGCTGGTCAGCGTGGAGGCGGGGCTGCTGGCCGGCGTGCTGCTGTCCCTTTTCAGTCTGGCTGGTCGCACGCAGCGGCCCCACGCTGCCCTGCTGGCTCGCGTGGGCGGCTCCACCTTCTATGAGGACACAGTGGAGTTTGAGGGCCTCGTCCCGGAACCCGGGGTGCAGGTCTTCCGTTTTGCGGGGCCCCTTTACTACGCCAACAAGGACTTCTTCCTGCGTTCGCTGTATGGCCTCACCGGGCTGGATGTGGGGCGGGCGGCCGCCAGGAGGCGGGAGCTGGAGGCGCGGGCTGGCAAGGGGGGCGGCCGGGGTGGCAAGGACCCAGGCCCGATGGGCACCTCGTCTGCGCTGGTGCCCTCAGCGGCCAGTTTCCACACAGTGGTCATCGACTGCGCTCCGCTGCTGTTCCTGGACGTGGCCGGCCTGGCCGCGCTACAAGGCTTGCGCCGGGACTACGCCGCCCTGGGCATCGCCCTGCTGCTGGCCGGCTGCAGCCCGGTGGTCAGGGGCGTGCTGACCCGAGGGGGCTTCCTGGGGGCGGACGAGGGAGACGCGGCCGAGGACGAGCAGCTGTTCCACAGCGTGTACAGCGCCGTGCGGGCGGCCCGGGCCCGCCAGGGGGAGCTGGCCGCTGCCCACTCCACCGTGTAGGGGGGCAGCATCCGGGAGTTCAGACCCCAGAGGACCGCCACATCCCTGCCTGGGGACCAGCGGCCACTGCTGGCTGCAGTCGGCCACGGACTCTCCCACACCCCCATGGCATCCCACCTGCCCCAGGGAAACCGGGGAGTTCCGCTGGGGAGGGGGGACAGCTGGCACCCCCTCCAAACGCCTGAGGACGCAAGATTACTGCCAACGCTGCAGACTCCAATCCAGGCCACAGGGCAGGCCCCGGCCGCCACTCCAGAGAGCCACAATTCCAATCTCAACATGTCAGGCTGCTGAGCAGAGTCAGCGGTTCGAAGCCGCCTGCCTCTCCTCGGGAGGATGGACGGTTTCCTCCTGGGAGACTGGAGCCTCGGAAACTCAGTGCAGCAGGACCCAGAATCCACCCCCACACTTGGTTTTCAGTTTTTTATCCCAGTCTGAATCCTTCACGTTCGAATAAGGGTCCCTGCGTCTAATTCTGCACCGACAAAACGGTGCACCGTGGTCAAATCCGACGCGTGGTGACCCCACATGTGCCACAGTGGGGTCCTTCACTGGCTGCCTCTTTGGAAAGAGATCACCAGACCTTCCTTCTGCGGTACCTCTGAGTGGTCTCAAGTTGCCAGCCCTCAGTCTGCAGCCAGGTGAGTGGGCTGAGGTGCTTTCACCGCCCACAGACTCATTTTGCACGTGACCCCAAAAAAATCAATGCCAGCAGGGTGCCCAGCCCCCACAATCCCAGGGTCAAGGCCAGGGACCCTGATGCAGAGCCGCTCTGTGCCTCTGGGAACGCCCACCCCACACCACCCACCCAAGTGCTCTTCACACTCCTGGTGCCACACCCTGCTCCATGGCAGGTGGTCCAGTGCCAGGGCCACAAGTAGGTGGGACCGACCAGCACGCGGCAGAGCTAGCCACCGGCCACAGCTGGGCCAGGATCAGACACACACACAGCTGGCCTGGCCTGGAGCCCTGGAGGGAAGTGAGGTGCACTGGGCCCACAGTCAGCCGTGCCAGTCCAGGTGCTGTCCCCCAGAACCCCAGTCCCCAGCGAGGGTGCCCTCCCACCCCAACAGGCCCCTGGGGTAGGAAAAGCAGGGGTCAGCATCCCTCAGAGGGAGGCGTGTACCTGAACCCCTATTTTAGAGACCCCTAAAGCTGCGCACTGTCCCTCCCACTCCATCCTGAGGCCTGAGGGGCTCCCCCTCTCTTTTCCAGGGCCAGCAACTGACTGGCCCCACTGCCCCTCAGCCCTTCAGTCTCAGGACTCTATAAAGGGGGCTCTCGCCAGCTGCCCCACGTACTCCCCTCACAGTCACCCACCTGGCCGTGACGAGGTCCAGCAGCCAGTGAGTCCGGACCTGCTCGATGCCCCCGTGAGGGACAGCGCCCACGTAGGCAAGGTTGAGCTGCTGGTCCCAGCTGAGGTCGTACTGGTCAGCCTGGTCATGTGGCAGTGGGGGGCTGGGGACAGGAACAAGAGCAGTGGCTGTGTTAGACTAAAGGGGTGACTGCGGAGCAGATGGTGCTTCCTATGGACATTCCGTGCCTCCAGCAAGCTACTGGGCCTCGAGGGTCACCTGCCATTGAGTCGTGTGCAACTCACAGAGATCCTACGTACAACAGCCCTGAAACCTACTTACTCTACCCTGTGCCAACTTTACTACTGTCTCTGATACACCCACCCTCATAATCCCAGTCACTCTTATCAATCCATCTCATCGAGGGTCTTCCTCTCCTTCTCCATTCCTCCACTCTCCCAAGCATGACGTCCCTCTCCAAGGACTGGTCCCTCCTTGCAACATGTCTAAAAATATGTCAGACGAAGCCCCAGAGTCCTTGCCTCCAAGGAGCTTCGATAGCAACCTCAAAGGGTCAATAAATAAACCAGAAACATTTTCTTTTTGGATGTCCTCTGACCTACAATCAATCCAAACTTCCTCAGGGCAAGGTTCATGCCCGGATCTCAGTTTAACAGGAAGCAGAGTCTTCTAATTTGGAATAGTAGGTCGTAGGCCAGTAACAAAGAAATAATCAAATCCACTCTGGTGGCCTAGTGGCAAGAAGCTGTGTTGCAATCTCAAAGGCACGTGGTTAGAAGCCATCACAGGAGAAGGATGGGGTCCCCTGTAATTAACTGCCTCTGAAAACCCACTGGAGGGACAGCCACGTGAGTCCTCACCACTGTCCCCTGGTGGTAATAAAACGACACTTCTACCGAGAATGTTCTTAAGTCTCCTGTTCATATGGGGGGAGGGGGCGGGGCTATGGAGGCCCATCTCCCTGCCCTTTGCGCTGCCTGCTCCAAGCCTCCAGTGGGGGAGTGGGGGCCCCTCCCCAAGATTGTCCTAAACCCGGGGGCTGTTGGCTGAGGCCTGCCCACTGGGGTCAGCCCTCCATTGCCCAGGACAGTGTCCTCAACCAGCCTCCTGTGGAGCCGCTGGAACAGCAAGGCCCTTATCGTGGGCACCTCTTCTGACCACTGGGCTCTTCAGACTCCTGGGGGCGCTGTGACCACACCCGACAAGCTCAGGCTCCACTACACAAGGGAATCCATCAGGTAGAAGACCCCTCCCCAAGCTCAAATGCCTGACCCAGCAATAAGCAGGCTGGGGACCCCCCACGCTGACTGAGGGTGGGCCGACACAGGTGGGCGCCAGAGTGGAAGTGGCGCGGTACCCTGTCCTGACCACTCCTCCCTGGACACAGGTTTTCACTGGGGGCGCAGGAAACCCGGGAGTGACTCCCTAGGGCCCCTGCCAGAGTCACAAGCCAGCCAGCTTTTCCAAGGAGCGCGAGGTAGGGAGATGGGCAGCGTGGGCCGCTTCAGTTTCCCCGCAGCGCTCACCAGAAGCCCGTGCTTCTCCAGAAGGGTCGCAGGGGCCGCAGCGTGCGGGCTGCGTCCACGCGCACCAGAAGCGGGGGTTCTGCGAGGACGGCGGAGAGCATGGGGAGCAGGGCGGCCAGGAGAGCGAATAGCGAGGAGGGGGACTGTAGGGGACGCACGGCTGGGCGCAAGGGGCGAGGTGGCGGGGGACGCACGGCTGGGCGCAGAGTGTGGGGCGCCGGGGGACGCACAGCTGGGCGCAGAGTGTGGGGCGCTGGGGGACGCACAGCTGGGCGCGCGGAGGGGGACTGCGGGGGCTGCATGGCTGAACGCGGGGTGCGAGGTGGCGGGGGACGCACGGCTGGGCGCGTGCTGTGGGGCGCCGGGGGACGCACAGTAGGGCACAGGCTGTGGGGTTGCGGGGGACGCACAGCTGGGCGCGGGTTGTGGGGTGCCTGGGGACGCATGGCGGGGTGCTGGAGGTGCGGGCGTGCGGGGCCGTGGTACCCCACTCGCAGGCGGCACAGCCGGGGTTCCGCGCTCGGCTCGGCGCTGCCGGGTCCACACCACACCCAGTTCCGCCTCCGGGTCGCCGGCTCACGTGATGCCCTGAGCGCCAGAGGTGGGCGGGCTGGACGGGGCGGGACCTGATCTTATGAGGCGGGGCTTGGACTGAACTGGGCGGGACAGTCCGCATCTGGGGGAAGGGGGAGGTACCTGGGCGGGGTCTGGATGGGACTTAGGCGGAATAGAGCGGGCCTGGAGGGGTGGGCAGGAATAGGGTGGGGGCGTGGGTATAGGAGACATGGAGGTGAGTGTGGCAGGATAAGGTAGAGGCGGTGATGGGGTGGTGATGGGGAGGGAGGGCGGGTTAGGGAGGGGCGTCGATGGGGTGGGGATAGAAGCAGAGATGAAGGTGGAGGTGGGGCGGGATGAGGTGGGCGGGGATGGGCAGAGGTGGAGGCGTGGTTGGGTAGGGTTGGGGAGGTGGATAGAGGCGGGGATGGAGGTGTAAGTGAAGCAGGATAGGGTAGGGGCGGCGAGGGGGTGGCGAGGGAGTGACAAGGAGGTGGGGAGGGATAGAGTAGGGGTGGAGCAGGATGAGGTGGGCGAGGATGGGGCAGGGATGGAGGCGTGGCTGGGTGGGGTGGGGGCGTGGATGGAGGCGTGAATGGGGCAGGATAGTGGGGGCGGTGTTGGGGTGGAGGCGTGGGCGGGGTGGGATGGGGTGGGTGGAGCGGAATGGAGGCGGTAATGGGGAGGGATGAAGGCCGGGATGAGGATGGTGAAGGGGCAGAGACGGAGGAGGGGATGGAGGTGTGGGGGGCGGGGATGGGACGGGGATGGGGGAGGGAATAGAAGCGGGCTAGTCTGGATCGAAGGAGTAGGAATCTTGGGTGGAAGCCGAGGCTGCAGGGACCTAGGTGGGTTGGGAGTCAGTCCTCAGCAGGTGTGGCAAGACGGAGCAGGATTCAGGCGTCCAGGGGACGGGGCGGGGACTAGGGGCGAAGTCAGGCTGAGATCAAGGTGAATTGGGGTCCTCAGCAGGTGAGGGGGCAGGGCGGGATTAGGACGGGATTTAAGGCGAGCCAGGGTGGGTTTGGACTGTGTAGGGCCAGTCTGGGCAGGGAGTAGTTGGGACAGGACCTCCCAGACAGGGCGACACTGGAGTGGGTCAGGTTGGGGACCTAGGCAGGGGCGTGTCCTAGACAGGTTGGGGGCTGGGTGGACGAGGTTTAGGCGGGGCAGTTTGAGGATTTGTCTCAGAAAGCTTAGGGGCAGGACTGAGCCAGAGTCTGGCCAGGATTTAAGAATGCCAGGGAGGGAGTTGCTGTTGTTGTTGTTGTTGTTATGTGCCATCTAGTCGTTTGTGACTCATAACGACCTGTGTACAACAGTCCTAAACCCTGCTCTATCTTTAGCCAATCTCATTGTCTGTGACACACCAGTCACTGAATCAATCCATTTCATCAAGGGACTTCCTTCCTCGAGCTGTCCTTCCACCTTCCCAAGCATGATGTCCCTCTCCAAGGACTGCTACCTCTGGGCAGCATGCCCAAACTATGTCAGTCAGAGCTTCAGAATCCTTGGCTCCAAAGAGCAGCCTGGTTTCACCCTCTCCAGGACGAGCCTGTTTTGTTCTCCTGGCAGTCCATGGAATATTCAGTACTCTTCTCCAACACCACAGTTCAAAAGCATCAATTCTTCTATCATCCCTAGTCGTTGTACAGCTTTTTGATGCAGAGCAAGTAATTGAGATGATCACGGCTTGGATCAGGTGCACCTTAGTCTCTACACTGACATCATTGCTCTTTATAAGTCTGGAGAGGTCTGATTTTCCTAATACAAGTCATCTTTTGATTTCCTGGCTGCTGGTACCAAGACTGCTGATTGTGGAGCCAAACAAATTCCAACTGTTAACAATCTCAATCTTTTCACCATCTATCATGATGCTGCCAGTTGGCCCAGTTGTGAAAATCTTTGTTTTCTTAATGTTGAGCTTCAAACTGTATTAGAGACTGCAGTCCTGGACCTTCTGCAGCAAAGAGGGGGCATAACTGAGGGGGAGGGTGACCTGTTTGAGCCTAGATGCCTGGGCTTGGGTCAGTAAGTCGGCTAGGGCAGTGCTGGGCTGGACCTAGGGGGTAGGACTGCAGGGGTCCACTCAGGTCAAGGAGTGGTGAGTGGGGATGTGCATGGGCATAAGTTAACTGGGTGCAACCTAAAGCAGGTCTCAGTGGCCTGGCAGTGCCAGGGCCTGTGCCTGACCGGTAAGGACCAGGTAAGGGGCCTGGCATGGCTGACTTTCCTTGGTAGCAGGGATGGGTCAGGTCCTTAGCCAGTGGGACTGAGGTTGGGCAGTTCTCGGGGCCGGGGTGGGGAGTGTGAGTGAGGCTTGGATGGTACCTCAGTGGTTTGGAACTGGGGTGAGGCTTTGGGAGGGTGAGGTGGTGAATTGACATCCTGGTGGGGTTGCCCCCTGAGTTAGAGGAAGCTGGATCAGAGGAGAGCGCACTGGGTGTGCTCTTGGGTCTCTGCATCCTGCCCCTTGGGCTGTTGTGAGGACGGAGTGTCTGCACATGGAGAAAGCACTTACAAAAAGCATGGCCTTTGATGGTGTGTGCGTGCTTGCAAGCCGCTATTGTCTTAATGGTTCAGGAAAATGACTCTGGCTGCCCGGAAATTGCCCCGTCGTCGGTTAAGTCAGGATAGCGCGCCCTTCCCCAGAGAGACGGAAAGTGAGAGGGATGGTCCACTCCCCATACATTGTCCTTTTTGTTTGGCTTTAACAAACAGAAATGTATTCTCCTACCGTTTAGGATGCTGGCAGTTGTGTTTCGGGGTGCCGGCTCTAGGGGAAGGCCCTGTGTTGGTTCTAGAGGAAGGTTCTTGTTCCTTCAGTGTCTGTAGGCCCCGTGTTCCCGAAGCTCTCCACTGAACTTGGCCTTTCCCTGGTGTCATTGAGCTTCTTCGCCTAGAGGCTCGAGTCCGTAAGGACATGCTCCACTCCTGGCGAGACTTGTTGGGTGGCACTGAGGCTTGTGTCAAAGGTCTTGCCATGGGAGATGCTGATGGATGTGGTAGTGAGGACTGAGGAGGTAAAGGAGTTAGAGGGCTTGGGCCTCAGCACTTGAGGGGATGTGCCTTATTCTGAAATGGGGACAGGGAACTTTGAGATGCTGCCTGGTCATTTCTAACATGCAGCTGGGTACCCTGAGCTTTAATATCAGGAAGACAAAGATTCTAACCAGTGGGCCAATTGGCAGCACCATGACAGATGGAGAAGAGATTGAAGCTTGCTCAGCTCCACAGTCAACACTCTTAACAGCAGCAGTCAGGAAATCAAAAGACGAATTGCATTCGGTAAATCTACTGTCAGGGACCTCTCCAGAGTGCTGAAGAGCAACGACGTCACTCTAGAGATTAAGGTGCACCTAACCCAGCTAGGGTCTTCGCAATTACATCAGAGAGCTGGACAATGACTAAGGGTGACAGAAGAAAAATTGTGGTGCTGGAGAAGAGTTTTAAGTATACCATGGACCACCAAGCAAACAAATAGGTCTGTCTTAGAGGGGTGAAGCCAAGTTTTCCTTGGATGCTAGGATTTTGAAGCTCCATCTCAAATTCTTTGGGCACATGGCCAGGAGGGACTGGTCCTTGGAGAAGGACACTATGCTCGGAAGGGTGAAGGGACAGCGCAGGAAACGAAGACCCCGATGAGATGGATTGCTACAATGACTGGGGCAATGGGGATAGGTGTGTCGGAGTCAGTGAGACTGGCTCAGGACAGGGCGAGGTTTAGAGCTGCTGTACACAGACAGGGTCGCTATGGGTCACAGGCAACTCGACAGCACATAACAACCACAAACGCAGAGCTGGTTGTCGGGAAAGGATGGGGCCAGAGGTGTAGATGTATGTAGATTTCCGCGCACCTCATGGCTCAGGTCTTAGGGCATCATGCTGCTGACTCAAGGTGGCCCCTCTCCAGCAGGAGGACTCGAGCCGCAGCTCTGCAAAGAAGGACGGGCATTCTCCTCCTGTGCCATTTGCAGCTTCAGAACCTGCCAGACGGTGAGCTGTTGCTCACAATGACTGTCTTTTGAGATCTCCCCAACACTGTCACTGAGTGGACTCCCCCTCAGTATTGTTAGAGAAGAGAGCAGAACTGCCTCGCGACATTCCCAAGGCTGTCATGTTAACAGAGCAGCTGGGCTTTCTTATCTTTATCCCCCAAAGTGGCTCATGGATTCGAACCACTGACCTTTTTACCAATCCAGTGCCTTACCCCTGGTGCCACGGGGCTCCTTAGCTGTAGATAAGGGCTTGCAAACACTTAGTGGATTTAATTGGGTCCCTAGAATATGTATGACATCCTCTTGTTTGGGAATAGGATTTTCTCTTACATCCATGAGGCCACAGCAGTATGAGGTGGGTCCTAGCCCTCTCGCTTTGGAGAACATTAGCACACAGAGGGATGGCAACAGCCACTTGACATTCACCGGGGATCTGAGGAACGGGGCAACAGAAACAGGAACAGACAAAGATCTTCCCACAGAACCAGCAGAGCGCCTTCCCCTAGAACCGACTCACTGAGGTTGGCCTTGTAACCCCCTGAACTGTGAAAACTAAAGTCTGCTCCTTAAAGCCACCACTCAGGGTTCTTGTGATGCCTTCGAGCTGTGGTGTTGGAGAAGCGTAATGACTAGTCAGTGGATTAGCAAAACAACAAACAGATTTGGCTTGGAGAGGGTGCAGCCAGAGTGCTCCTCAGAGGCAAAGATGAAGCTTTGTCTCACAAACTTTAGCATAAAGCTCAGAGAGACTGTTCCTCGGAAAGGGACATCCTGCTTGGAAAGGTGGAAAGGAGGCGAAAGGGAGGAAGACCCTCAACCAGGTGGACTGACGTAGTGACTGCAGCAATGGGCTCGAGTGTCTCAGGAAGTGTGAAGGTGGGAGAGGTCAGGACAGGGTTCAGATCTATTCTTCACAGGGTCAATGTGGGTTGGACGTGACTCAACAGCACCTAACAACAACCACAGATAATACTAGGCGAACACTCTGAGCGCCTAACCAAAACGTTAGAAGTTTGAATCTGCCCAGAGGCACTTTGGAAGAAAGGCCTGGCAATCTTCGTCCTAAATAACCAGTAGTTAACACACGACAGAGCACAGTTCCACCTCGACACAGACACACAGCCGCCGTATGTTGGAATGGACCACATGAATCATGTCTTGTTGATGCAACCAAAATGACCGACCCCACTGCTGCCGAGTCAGTTCTGATCGCTGTTTGTATGCTTTTTAAAAAAGTTATTTGCCGGCGAGCTCTGGTGGCCTAGTGTCAAGAAGCTGCACTGCAATCCCAAAGGTGCATGGTTCGAATCCACCAGGTGCTCTGCTGAAGGAGGAGGGACAGTCTCCTACTGCGCAGTCAGATCTGACTGGACGGTACACACAAAATAATAATAATAATAATAAATTATTTAAAAAGTTATTTGCCATGAAGAAATTATTCATTGCACAAAAATCTAGCATGCCAGCCCCAGCCTCATTTCTGTCACCAAGTCCACATTTTCCAACTCTCCATTCTTCTTTGTTTTCAACTCTAGGCTTCCAGTCACCACTTATTTTTCTTCTTCTTTCTTTTTATTTTTTAATTAATTTTAATGAACGTTTACAGAGATTTTGGATTTCCATTCATTCATTGTTGCATTTTTCTCCCTGCCCACCCCTCCCCTCCCCAGTTAACGCCTCTCTTTGAAAAGTAAAAAAAAAAAATTCCTTCATTGGTATACAATCCCCTCCCATTCCTCTCCCTACCCCCGTACACCCCACTATGCAACCTTCATTCTGGACTCTTGTCAAATCCATAGTACTATTGGTCAAAAGCAATGAGGCTTAAGGCTGAGGTGCTTGCCTGCACATTTCAGGAGCGATCTTGACTGTATTCTGTTATTAACCTGTATTATAACCTTTTGACTTCCCCAATATGGCTCTGCGTGGTCTGTGAGCTATTGAATCGGATTTTGGACCCAGCAAAGCAGTAAAATTGGTGCAGAGAAGAGTAGAAAGAGGTAAGGGATCCAGGGGGACACGTCTGACCTCATGGGAATTGGTTTTGTGCTAATGAATGATGGTGTTGACAGGGACAGTTCCCCTTTGTAAAGTTGGCGATGACCAGACATGGCCATCCCTACGTGGTCTTGCTCTTCTTACAAACACCAGGTAGAAACTGACTTGTAGCTGACCCTCCAGCAGGCTTCCAGAGGCATTAAACCACATCGGAGGAGATTGCTCATCTTTCTCCCGAGGAGCAGCTGGGGGATTCGAACTGCATGTCTTTGGGTTAGTAGCACAGCTCCTTACCACTAGATATAGATGTAGATTTAGACATGGCTTGGAGCCACAAAAACCCTTGGCATGAGCAGCCAGGAAATCAAAATACATATTGCATTGGAAAAGTCTACTATCAGGGACTTCTCCAAAGTGCTAAAGAGCAATGATGTCAGTTTGCAGACTAAGGCGCACCATGATCTTTTCAGTTACTTGCTGTGCACCTGGAAGTTGGACAGTGAACGAGGATGACAGAAAAGGAATTGATGCCTTGGAGTTGTGGTGTTGGAGAAGAGTGCTGAACATCCCCTAGATTGCCCAAAGAACAAACAACGTCTTGGAAAAGGAACAGCCAGGTTGTTCTTTGGAGGCAAGGGTAGTGAAACTTCATGTCTCATGCTTTGGGCATGTTGTAAGGAGGGGCCAGTCTTTGGAAAAGGACAACGTACTTGCAAAGTTTGAGGGTCAGGAAGGAGGGGAAGACCCTCAATGGGATGTATTGACACAGTGGCTTCAGCAGTGAACTCTAGTGTGTCAGAGATGATGAAGATGGTACAGGCGAGGACGGGGTTCAGATCTGCTGTTTATAGGGTCACTTGAGTTGTACTCAACTTGTTGGCAACTCAGATAACAAAGTTACAGATATATAGGTAATTGACATTTTGGATTCTTTTTATTCCTTTTTAAAAAAAATTTGAAGGCAAGTTTACAAATCACACTAGTTTTCCATTTGATCATTCATACTCATTTTTTTTCAGCAGTATAATTGGCTCCACAGTCAACACTCTTGGTACCAGCACCCAGGAAATTAAAAGACGAATTGCATTGGTAAAGTCTTCTCTCAGAGACCTCTCCAAAGTACTGAAGAGCAATGATGTCAGTCTGGAGACTACAGTGCACCCGATACAGGCCAGGTCTTTGCAATTATTTGCTGTGCATCTGAAAGCTGGGCAATGACTAGGCATGATAGAAGGAGAATTTATGTCTTTGAGTTGAGTTGCTGGAAAAGAGTGTTGAATATACCATGGACTGCTAGGAGAACAAACAAGTTCATCCTGGAGAGGGTGAAGCCAGGCTGCTCCTTGGAGGCAAGGATTCTGAAGCTTTGTCTGACATACTTTGGAGATGTTGCAAGGAGGGACCAGTCCTTGGAGAGGGACATCATGCTTGGGAGGATGGACAACACAAGAGAAGAAGACCCTCGATGAGGTGGATTGATTTAGTTACTGGGTTAATAGGGGTAGGTGTGTGAGAGAAAATAAGATTGGCAGAGGATACAGCCAGGTTTAGGGCTGTTACACATAGGGTCACTGTGATTTGCAGGTGACTCAACGACACATAGTAACAATTACAATTGCATTCCATCATTCATACCCATTATTTTAACATGAGTTACAGTAGGTTAAGATAATGATTGAATTGCTGTCTGAGCAACTTCCTATTCTGTATACAATATTTTGCTTTTTCACATTGGTTTTCATAAAAGATTCTTATACATTGTATTTTACTTGTATACACTGTATTTCACATATTCTTTCATCGACATTATGTTCCATACACTGTGTCTTATAAAACCAATTGCCATTGATCTGTGCCCACTATCACCTCGTCTTTTCAGGTCCCCACTGAATCTTTCCTAATTCCTTCACTCACTCACTCCGTCCACTTCTCCCATTCCACCTTTGCACTTTTCTCTACATCTTAGTGATTATTCTTCTGCTTTTACAAGAATGGTCTTCTATCTGGGGACTGAATATTTATGAGGCTGTGTTAATTCACCCAGCACAATGCCCTCCAGCCTCTCCCATATTATAGGCTGTTTTTCTAGATTGTTGCTTCTGAGTATTCCCTTGTGTGAATGAACCACAATTTCTCAATCCATTTGTTTGTTGTTGGTGTATACACGATTTTCCGAGCACTTTCTAAAAGCATTTGCGAATGGGAAAGGCACTCGGGAACTTTTGGGCGGCCTGAATAGCGGTGATGCTCTGCTCCGGGCAGTGGAAGCCCCCAGAGTGTGAGCCTGTCCGTCTCCTGAGAACGCCTGTTGGAACTGGACTGTGCATTTTGTGGTTTTCACTCCATTGGACATGCTGAAAAATACCAAAGGCAGCAAGGGTTTGCTAGCCCAGGATTGTGGGACAAGGACGGCGAGGGTGAGGAGCCCAGGACATGGAACTGGACGCTGAACCCACCGGGGTGGGGGGTGTCTGGTTATGAAAGAAGCCACTCAGGGCTGGCAAGAGTCTTGGTCACCAGTCAGGGTCACGAGACGGAACGGGAGTTCAGAGTCCTGCTGAGAGGAGGAGCCCCTGTGCGGATTGGATTGTCTCCTCAAAAAGACCTGTGGAAGTCCTCGCCCCAGGACCTGAAAGCATGGTCTTGTTTGGAACTCTGTGAGCCACTGAGTTGACTGGGCCTCGTGCGCACCAAGACCCTACAGGACAGAGCCAAATTGCCCGCAGGGTTTTGTAGCCTGTAATGTTATGTGTGGGGTGGTGGGTGGTCAAAATCACGGCCCTCAGGCCTGGTTTAAATTGGTTTTTTTGTCAAACATTCTTCTAGGTGGTATAGCACTGGTCTGTGCTTTGCTGTGCAGAGGTAACTCGTGGTTGCTGTGATGTTAAACACTGTAACACTGATGTGTCAGATGTGATAATGGTTACCCATGGTGGACAGTGTTTGCTGGAGCTCCCCGATTAAAACAAGCTTGGAAGCAGGAGTGGCATCCACTTCCAAAAGGACTTGCCTCAGGGCAGGCTATGAACGGCTCTCTGATCTTTCGTTCATAGGGTCGCTGTGAGTCATCTACAACTCGACGGGCACCTCACAACAAGAATAATGTTATGTGAACGGAGAGGCAGGTCCTTTCTCCCAGGGAGGGCCCGGAAGGCTCCACGCCCCTCCTTTCTCCCGGGAATCCTTGGCTCTGGGCCATGCTCTTTGTGGATGTGACTCTGAAGTGACACAGAGCTACAGAGACAGCAAGGATTCGCTTGGCAGCAGAGCCTCAACCACCAAATCACCAGGGTGCCTTTGTTTTGAACTAGTCTTTGAGCCCCGGGCAACTTCGCCAAGGCCACCTTTGATGCCATCTCCAAGACCTACAGCTACTTGACCCCAGATCTCTGGAAAGAGACTGTGTTCACCAAGTCTCCCTACCAGGAATTCACGGGCAACCTTGTAAAGACTCACACCAGAGTCTCCGTGCAGAGGACTCAGGCTCCAGCTGTGGCCACCACATAGTGCATTTTGTATACCAAATAAAGTGAATTAAGTTCCAGCAGAAAAAAAGAAGGAAAAAAAAAAGAAAAATGGGCTCTGATGACATGGTCAACAGAGAACCGTGCTAACCCCAAAGGTACAGCTCTCTGGAGGTGTAAATCCACCAGATGCTCCCGGGAGAAAGGTGGGCAGTCTCCTCCTGTGCGATTTACAGCCTCGGAAAACCCACCAGAGGGTCAGCTGTCGGTGCCAACCTGATGGGAGCGAGGTGTCGTTGAGTGTGTGAAATGTTATCAGCTTGGGCACCCACTGGAGCTCGCTGGGTCCTAAGCCCACCTGAGTGGTGTCATATAAAGAAGCAGAGTGGATCCAATGGCTTATAAGGTGAAGGCAACGTATGAAGACAGAGCTACAGGGTGTGCTGTTGTCCTGTAGCATTCAGTTGGGACTGACGCATCGCTGACCCTCCGGTGAGATTTCAAGGCTGTAAATCCCACCAGAAGAGATTGCTCATCTTTCTCCCTCAGGGGATCCAGACCACCTGCCTCTGGGTGGGCCACGCACCTCCTTAGCCTCTAGGCTGCCGGGGCCCCCACCCACAGGAGCCCTGGAAAGCTGAGAATCATCAGTGATCCCCAGAATCCCCAGGAGTCTCGGGGGGACTCGCAGAAGTCAGCGTGCCAAGTGCCTGAGCTGGGAGCTCTGGTGGCCTTGTGGTAGGGAGCTGTGCTGACAGGTCAAAGGTGTGCACTTCGAATCCCCCCGCAGCTCTGTGAGGAAAGATAGGTCTCCTCCTATGTGATTAATGCTCTGAAAGGCTATTGGAGGGTCAGCTGGGTCGGTTCTGACCAGCTATACATAGCAACATAATAATACCCTAACTGGGACCTCTACCCTCCAGAACTATGTGACAATGAATTCATTTTCTTCAAAAGCCACTCATTTTGTGATGTTTTCTCACTCTCAAACACTGCTGAACACTTGCTCTTCAATGAGACCCCATCAAACTACACCATCATAGCAAAGGGGAACAAGAAACAGACACTTTACTATAATGGACTGCCAACTGGCCATGGGCTGTTAACCAGAGGTTAGTGGTTCTAATCCAGACTCCGCTCTGAAGGAGAAGGATGGGCAGCCCTTTCCCACAGAGGCTGTGGCCTGGGAACCCATGAAGGGTCTCCGTGAGTTAGGCTGGCCTGATGGCAATGGGTTGGGGTTTGTTTTCAGATGTTGGAGTCCAGACTTCAGTCACGTCAAGGAGATGGAGGTGGTTGGGGATAGCTTGTCCCCCTAATCTAGCCACCTGCCAGAAGGGACATTTTACTTTGAGGAAAATAAGAAAGAGAGAAAGAAAGGGAGGGAGGCAGAGAGAAGAGATAAAGAGAGGAAATAGGGAAGAGAGAAAAAGGAGAGGAAGAGACAGAATGAGAGAAAATGAGAGAGAGAGAGAGAAGGAGCAGGTAGAGGGCAAGGAGAAAGAGAAAGAGGAGGGGAGGGGCGGGAAAGGAGGGGAGGGGGAGGAGGAAAGGGGCAAAGGGAGGAAGGAAGGGAAGGGGAGAAGAGGGAGGAGGGGAGGGAGTGAGAGGAGAGGAGGGGAGGAGGAAGAGGGAAGAGGAAGAGAGAGGAGGGGAGGGGTGGAGGGGGAGAGGGAAGGGAAGAGAAGAGGGGGAGGGAAGGAAGAGGAGGAGGAGAGGAGGATCAAGAGGGGAGGGAAGGGAGAGATGAGAAGGGGAGGGGAGGAGGGGAAGGAGGGGGAGGAGAGGCAAGGAGCAGGGGAGGGAGGAAAAGGAGGAGGGGAGGTGAGAAGGAGGAACAAGAGAGGTGGAGGGGGAAGGGAGGGAAGGAGGAGGAGGAGGAGGAGGAGGAGGGGAGGAGAAACTTAGGTGTGCTTGATGCTTGAGTGGCCCTGGCCAGAGGCAACATCAGTCCTGGAGGTAAGTAACTGGTAACCTCCAGCTCCAAAAGTAGCAAAAATATGTTTTAAAATTGTCATAATTCAGCAGAAACCCCAAGAGTGTGTCCCTCAGACACCCATCTAAAACCACACCCCCCCCCATGATCTCCTTTCAGTTAAGAACAGACTGACGGACAGGCAGACAGGTGTACCGTGAGATGAAGAACTGACAGCTGTGAGGACGTGCTCCTGGGAACCATCAGTGGTCCAGGACCCAAAGGGCAGTGTAGGGGGCACCCCCCGAGTTCAGAAAGAAGGGACACGAGGGGGAAGTGGGGACAGCATGTCTGACGGTGGAAGCCCAGCTGACGTCACAAAGCCAAGTGCACGCGGACGGGAAGCAAATGGACTGACGGTCACTTACAGTACAGGCTTCCATCCAACGCACAAAACAAGACACATTTAAAAAAAAAATCTTCCACTAAAAATAGAAAATTGCCTTTAGGTGCCGCCCGTGCTGACTCATGGTGACTTTATAAAAATGAGGTTTGAATACAGACGTTCCAGAGGAAAAAGTCTGAGAGACGTCACCGTGACTGAGCTGCAGTTAGGAAACGCTGAGGGGTGTTTCCCTGGAAGCAGAGGCCAGAAAACGAGGTGCAGGCAGGGTGAGAGGGTGCAGGCTAATGGTCCTACGAATTGTAGTTACAATGTCTGTGGAGACCAGTGAGCTCTGTGGACATTCACTGGAAGCACAGTTTTTAAAATCTGAAGAAGACACAGCAGATGAGAGGGGCCTCCTCCCGCTGCCTGCTGCCCAGCCTCCCTGAGGGGTGAGACCAGCCTGCCCTCTGCGCTCTCACAGCCCCAGGCTGCCCCTGCCCAGGGAACAACAGCCCAAGCTTCCCCGCCAGGCATCTGGTTAACACCGAAGGCCTCTAGCCACAAGGTCAGTGGCTCAAATCCGCTAGAAGAAAGGTGAGCAGTCTTCTCCCATGAAGACTTCTTGTTGTGCCCCATCAAATCCAAACCGACCCAGAGCTGAGCCTCCAGGGGGTTTTCTGAGGCAGGAGATCGCCTGGGAGGAGACTGTCTGTCCATCTCCCGTGGAGCAGCTGCTGGAAGTCTGAACCACATCCCTCTGGACTGACAGCCTTGTTGATGGCTGAATAGGAAGGAATTGCTCTGCAAACCCAAAGGCTTGTGGTTCAAACCCACCTGCTGCTCTCGTCCAGCGTGATCTGCAGCCTCTGAAACCCTCTGCAGGGGCCACTGGGGTCGGTTCCAGCGTGACAGTGACCACAGTCAGTGCTGAAGTGGGAGCGCACGGCTTTCCCTGCACAGCTGTGGGTCCAGATCACTGGTCAGTTAGTTAATGACCGAGGCTGCACTGCCAGCTGGGCCCCCTGAGATCTCCGGTGTCCTAACGCCCACAGCCTGGGAGATTCACCTTCTCTTGAGTGGGGATTTTGTAAATGTGATTATGTTCAAGCTTTTGCCCAAAGGAGATTATCCTGGCTTATCCCCTGGGCTCCTAAGCACAGCCAGTGTCTGTAAGTGGAGACTGGAGATTAGGCAGAGAGAGAGGCCAAGAAATCTGAAGATCTCCGCTATTGGCTTTGAAGACAGAAGAGGGAGTCCTGAGCTCAGGAACGCAAGTGACGCAGCTCTGAAACACCCAAACCAGAACGAAACCCCAAACCCACTGCCCAAGAGTCCACGGCACCTCCTAGCACCGAGCACCGAGCGTATGTCTTCAGGGCTGACATCCTGCGGAAGCAGACAGCCTCGCGTTTCTCCTGCAGAGGCCTTCGCTCTCATGTGCCATCTAGTTGAATTTTCAGAGGCAGTAAAGAGAAAGTAAGCCTGGAAGGAGATCACCCGTCTTCCACAGTGCCGTTGATGGATTCGAACTGTGTGCCGCTGGCCTGACAGCGCAGCTTCTTACCACTAGGCCACCAGAGCGCCCTGCAGAGCAGTTGGTAGATTTAAACCTTGGATGTTAGCTTGTGAGCATCACCTTGTGACTGTGACCTTGTGGGCGCTTTAACCATTCAGCCACTAGCCCTCAACACATTCAAGGAGCTGGAAAAGGCAAGGAAATCAGTTCTCCCCTGAGCCTTCCACTGGAGTGTGGACAGCTGGACCCCGCGTTGGGGTGTCCCCTCTCCCAGTGCACAGCCGTAAAGCAGAGCAGTGAAAACACGTGGCCAAAGAGGGAGGAAGGACCTCGGGGCATGGCAGGTCCGTGTGGTGCCCAGCTTGGCTCACAAGACCCTAAAAGGGACCCTTCCGAAGCCCTGGTCTTGCCATCAGGTGCCTCAGCTCACAGTGACCGCCCCAAGTACAAAGGGCGAAACCCTGACCGGTCCTGAGCTGGGCTCAGCGCCTCGGCTGAGTTTAATAAACCCCTCGTGACAGACGTCACTGTGCCAGTTCACTGCGTGAAGGGTCTTCTCTATGAGTCACCCTTTGCCAGCACAATGGCCACTCCTGAGACATGACCAGTGTAAGTGACGTGAACTCTCACCATCCTTGCTTTTAAAGAGCGCTCTGGCTACACTTCCTTCAAGACAGATTTGCTTGTTCTTTTGTTTACGACACTCCATTGTATATTTAATATTAGTGCCAAGAAGCTGCACTGCAATCCCAAAGGCACACGGTTCGAATCCCCCAGCCGCTCCGCAGGAGAAGGATGGGCAGTTTCCTCCCATGCAACTTACTGCCTCTGAAAATGGCTGGTAAGTCAGCTACGGGTCAGTTTGGACTGGATGGCACTCAACTTTACCAATATTACAATTCAGAGGTATTGATTTTTCTTTAATCTTCTTTATTCATTATCCAACTTTCAGGTGTATGTGTTGTTGTTAAGTGCCATTGAGTTGACGAAGGCAATGGGAAGTGCCAAGCTTGGGTTAGGGCACCTTAGTCTTTAGAATGACATCCTTGCTCTTTAGCACTTTGGAGAGGTCTTTGACAGCATATTTGCCCAATGCAATTAATAATTTCTTGACTGCTGCTTCCATGTGTTTTGATGATTGCGGATCCAAGTAAGGTGGAATTCTGACAACTTCAATCTTTTCTCCACCTATTGTGATATTACCTTTTGGTCCAGGGATGAGGATTTTTTTCCTGATGTTGACATGTAATCCACACTGAAGGCTGTAGTCTTTGATCTGCAGTAACTGCCTCAAGCCTTCATCTTCTGTAAGCAAGGTTGTACCATCTGCAAACCACAGGTTGTTGATGAGTCTTCCTCTAATCCTAATGCCACATTCTTCTTCATTGTTGTTCTTGGTAAGTGCCAACAGGCCAGCTATGACTCATGAAAAGAAAAAAGGATGAACAGTGGATCTGAACCTTTCCTTTAACCCTGCCGTCCTCGTCATTCCTGATACACTTGAGCCACTGTTACCGTCACTGCCTCGATCCAGCTCGTTAAGGGTCTTCCTCTTCTTTGATTACCCTCCACCTTTCCAAGCTTTTTCCCAGGATGGCCCCCTCCTGACAATATTCCCAGCCTGTGAAATGAAGTTTCGCTATCCTTGCCTCTAAGGAGCGCCCTGGCTGCAGTTTCTCCAAGACAGACGTGTTTGGTCTTCTTCCCAGAGTCGGGTTTATCAGATGACTTGCTCAGCATACAGACAGAACAGGTATGGAGAAAGGAAGCCGTAGCCGCGGCCTTACGTAGTCACCGGACTGTCGACAGTGTGGGCAGTGGGAAGGTCACCACCAGGGTTCCCACAACACCTCACTCTTCCTTCTGTCACACACCCCTCCAGCAGGGCTGGCGGCAAGGGCCAGTGGTCACTCCTGGGCTCTGGCCAAGGGGAAGTTGAGTTGTGGACATGTTTTCTTGGGGTGTACCAGAGTCTCCCGGTGTTTTTCCCCCGTTACTTCCTCACAGAGTTAATTTAAGGCCAGACATCCTGGCATAGAAAACCCTGGCTCTCAGACACGCCAATGGCAATTAACGCAGAGGAGTGAGTCACGCGAATTTTTGGAAAAGGATGAAGCATCTTGCGGATTTAACAGGAAGCAATGACGTCAACAAGGCAGCACGGTACCCTAACAGCCTCTGTCTCCAGGGCGTGATGCTGTAACCAGTGGCCTCCTGTCACAGCTCACTTACTTCAGTCATCTCACTGGCTCTGCATTGCACTGTCATCCTCCAGCTTGGAGAGAAATCTAGCAGAAGTTTCCTCAAATTTAACAACAGCCTTAAACATTTATACTTAATAATGACTTGTCACACAGAACCATTTGTAGGGGAGCAAGAGCAACTTAGAGGGAAAACTGGAAAAAAGAACTTTCTCTTTGCCTGGAAAGGAGCCCTGGTGGGGCAGTGGTTAAAGAGCTCGGTTGCTAACAAAAAGAGCTGTTGTGGGTTCAAACCCACCATCTTTTCCACAGGAGAACTATGGAGAAGCGGGCAGCTGTAAAATTTTTACCTTGGAAGCATCTAGGGCGACTCTTCTCTACTCTGTGGGGTCATGATGGTTCAGAACCGACTCAGTGGCCACTGGTTTGATTTTTTTCACCCTGGACAATGATGCCACAAACTTGTTATTAGAAGAAGAGGCAAAGATGTAGGTGAAAAAATTAATATAGAAAGGTTTTGCTATTGTTATTGTTGTTGTTGTTATTAGGTCCTTGAGGCGTTATGAGGAGGAAGGTGGCATCAGGATTGGAGGAAGACTCATCAACAACCTGCATTATGCAGATGACACAACCCTGCTTGCTGAAACTGAGGAGGACCTGAAGCACTTGCTGCAGAAGGTCAAGGACTGTAGTCTTCAATATGGATTGAAGCTCAACATCAAGAAAACAAAGAGTCTCACCACTGGGCCAACTGGAAGCACCATGATGGATGGAGTAGAGATTGAGGTTGTTAACAGTTGCAACTTGCTCAGCTCCACAATAAACACTCTTGGCACCAGAAGTCAGGAAATCAAAAGACTACTTGCATTAGGTAAATCTGCTGTCAGGGACCTCTCCAAAGTAGTGAGAAGCAGCAATGTCAGTCTAGAGACTAAGGTGCGCCTGGTCCAGTCCATGGTCCTCACAATTACTTGCTATGCCTCAGAGATCTGGACAATGACTGAGGATGACAGAAGAAGAATGAATACCTTTGAGCTGTGGTGCTGGCGAAGAGTGTTGAATATACCATGGACCATTAGGAAAACAAATTGGTCTGTCTTGGAGAGGGTGAAACCAAATTTCTCCTTGGAGGCTAGGATTTTGAAGCTCTCTCTTACATACTTTGGACATGTGGTCAGGAGGGACCCATCCTTGGAGAAGGACATCATGCTTGGAAGGATGGAGTGACAGCTCAGCAGAGGAAGACCCTGCATGAGATGGACTGATACAGTAACTTGGGAAAAGGGGGTAGGTGTCAGAGTCAGTGAGACTGGCTCAGGACAGGGCAGGCATCAGATCTAGGTGACTCAGTGGCACATAACAACAACAACATAGTGACACTATGAACAATATGAACAGACCTGAACCCTGTCCTGCCCTGTGCCATCCTCATCATTTCTGGCATACGTAAGCCCATTGCTGTGTCAGTCCATCTGACTGAGGGGATTCCTCCTTCTCTGACCCTCCACCTTTCCACCTGTGGACTGTCGAAAGGACAAACAGATATGTTTTGGAGAGACTCCAGTCAGAGCCCTTCTCGGAGGCAAGATTCGCCAAACTTCATCTCCTATACTTTGGAGATGTTGGTAGAAGGGGCCACTCTTTGAAAAGGGACACCATGCGGTTATTTTTTGTTGTTGTTATGCACTGTCAAATTGAACCCACCCTTAACTACCCCTCAAGTGGGTTTTCAGAGGCTATTTCATTGCATGAGAGGAGATTTCCCATCTGTCTCCTGAAGAGCAGCTGGTGGTTTAGAACCCTGTGCCTTTGGACTGGCAGTGCAGTTCCCTATCACTAGACAGCAGAGCTCTCAGACATTATAATCATTATTGCTATTATTGTGCCATCGAGTTGACTATGACTCAACAGCCCTATTATCAATGACCCTGAAAGAAACAAGGAGTTTACTCTATAACTCATATATGAGCACACACACCCCCCACTGGCACCCTGACTGTGAACAGGAAATACCTACCCTATGAAGAGGTAATGGTAATGAAGGAGGAAGCAGAAGCTGCATTGAAGGCCCTGGCATAAAATAAGGCCCCAGAAATCGATGGGATACCAATTGACTTGTTTCAATTAACAGATGCAGCCCTGGAAATTTGGAGGACAGCTGTCTGTCCAACGGATTGAAAGAGGTCCATATTTTTTCCCATTCCCAAGAAAGGTGATTCAACAAAGTGTAGAAACCATCAAACAATATCATTTCT
>NW_006399879.1:3095496-3096351 GCF_000299155.1 Elephantulus edwardii | reverse complement strand
GCACCTAACAACAACAAACAATACAGGAAAAGGACAGGCAGTCTCCTCCTGTGCAATTTACAGCCTCTGAAAACCTGCTGGAGGGTCAACTCTGGGTTGTTCCATCTCAATAGCACAAGGGAAGGGGGGGAAACAGTGAGAGAATAAACTTCCATTTTTTAAAGTCATCTGCTTATGGTGTCTCTATTACAGCAGCTCTAGGGAACTTTCTAGAAAGACAGGCTCCTTTCCCAATGAGAACTGTTCAAACAGTTTACGCTGCACACACGGAGCCTCCAGCAGTCCAGATCAATTTAATGGCAACTAATAACTATACATTATTCATTTATTTGGTCAAAGATTGCAGCCATCAATATGAATTGCATCTCGACATCAAGAAAATGAAGATCCTCACCACCGGGCCAAGAGGCAGTTTCAGTGATAGATGGAGAGAGAACTGAGGTGATGAGCAATTTCATTTTGCTGAAATCCACAATCAGCACTCTTGGCACCAGCAGTCAGGACATCAAAAGACAAGTTGCTTTAGGAAAGTCTGCTGTCAGGGACCTGTAGGAAGCCGCACACCAGGCCCACCATGGAGGCCTCACTGTGTGGGTTTGAACTGTCAAATGTTCATCTGTCATATTTCAGGGAGTAAGTATGCTGTCAAGGGCCTCTCCACGGTGGTAAAGAGCAATGCTTTCGCACCACAACGAGATAAAGTTAAATAATCCAATAGAAAAATGGGCAGAGGATATGATCAGATACTTCATCGAAGAAGACATTCAGATGACCAACAAGCACATGGAGAAATGCTCAAAATCCCTAGCTCTAAGAGAGATGCAAATCAAAACAACTATGAGATATCATCTCACC
>NW_006399879.1:3094162-3095376 GCF_000299155.1 Elephantulus edwardii | reverse complement strand
GTTGCAAGTAGAGATACCATTTGACCCAGCAATTCCACTACTGGGAATATACCCCAAAGAGACCATAACTGACACCCAAGCAGATATATGCACACCTATGTTTATCGCAGCTTTGTTCACGATAGCAAGGAGTTGGAAACAACCCAAGTGCCCATTAACAAACGAATGCATAGAGAAGCTGTGGTATATTCACACAATGGAATATTACGCTGCATTGAAAAACAAGGAACTCATGTAATGCTATTCAAAATGGGTGACCATGGAGGACATTATGTTGAGTGAAGTATCTCAGTTACAAAAGGACAAATACTACATGGTCCCACTGTTGTAAAACGGGACTGACATCGGGGATGAGGGAGACTGAGAAAGATGGGTTCAATAATGTATACTGCATTGAAACAGATGAGGGAGAGAACTGTTTAAAAGGGATATGTGTTTATGTATTTCTGTCATGACAGAGTCCAGAACAAAGGCTGCATAGTGGAGTGGACCTGGGGGGAGGGATTGTAAAACAATAAAAGACTTTTTTTTTTACTTTTCCTAGAGGGGAGTGTACTAGCGGGGAGGGTTCGAGGGGAGAAAAGTTTAATAATGAATGAATGGAAATCCAAAGTCTCTGTAAATTTTCATTTAAATGAATAATAAATTTTTAAAAAGTTTTAAACAGCAATGATGTCAGTTTAAAGACTAAGGTGTGCCTGATCCAAATCATGGTCTTTTAAATTACTTAATGCATCTAAATTTGGACGATAACTAAGGATGACAGAAGAAGAGTCAATGTCTTTAAGCTGTGGTGTTGGAGAAGAGCAGTACTGCGCAGCCCATCCACTGCTAGAAGAACAATCCAATGTGTCTTGGAGAACGTGAAGCCAGGGTGCTCCTTGGAGTCAAGGATGATTAAGTTTCTTCTCACATACTCTGAGCATATTGCTAGAAGAGGCTATTCCTTGGAAAGAGACATCGTTCTTGGAAAGGTGGAGGGTCAGTGAAGTAGAAGAGGACCCTCAATGAGATGGATTGACACTGTGACTGTAAAAATGGGCTCCGGATGTTAGAGCTGGTGAGGGCGGCACAGGACAGGGCAGGGTTCAGAGCCTGCATTACTGCCTGCAGCACAGACAACAGCCTCTTTAGAACAATGAGAGTTAAAAAAAAGTTTCCCCCTTTTTTATTATTATTAATTTTCTTTTTTCTTTTTACAATCAGCTTTATTT
>NW_006399879.1:3076421-3093408 GCF_000299155.1 Elephantulus edwardii | reverse complement strand
AAACCATCTTTCTCAGTCTTCCCCCAAACCCCAAGGTCAGTCCTGTTTTACAACAGTGGTACCATGCAGTATTTGTCCTTTTGTGACTGAGATACTTCACTCAACATAATGTCCTCCAGGGTCACCCATTTTGAATAATATTGTATGAGTTTCTTGTTTTTCAATGCAGCGTAGTATTCCATTGTGTGAATATGCCACAGCTTCTCTATCCATTCGTTTGTTGATGGGCACGTAGGTTGTTTCCAACTCTTTGCTATAGTGAACAAAGCCGTGATAAACATGGTGTGCATATATCTGCTTGGGTGGTGGTGATGGTTTCTTTCGAGTATATTCTCAGTACTGGAATTGCTGGGTCAAATGGTATTTCTATTTGCAACTTTTTGAGAAAGTTCCATACTGCCTTCCACAGTGGTTGCATCATTTTACACTCCACCAACAGTGAATAAGGGTTCCAGTTATTCCACAACCTCGCCAGCATTTGTTGTTTGCCGTAGAAAGAAAAAAAGTTTTTAAGGTAAGAATCCTTCCCCTTGACGTATAGACCATTTCACGAGGCCCTGTAATTGGTGCCTTCTGCAGCATCACGGACTTTTCCTCCCGACTGTCCCTGACTGTCTTATAGTAAAGAAAACTTTGTCAGAGCTTCCCTCTTTAGTTTAAACCTCCAGGCTCAATCTCTACCAGAATCTTGTGTGTCAATAAAGACCTACCCGGCCAGATGTCTGTCACTTTATATCAAATAAGACTTTTGTAAACTATCAACTCAGTTGAATGGTTTGTAGCAATTCGTCAAAGACAAAGTCTTACCTGGCCTTATAGTTTCACACACACTGCTGGGTTTGTGAATCAGTTACTCTGTAAGCTCTGTTGCTGTCCATTTTTCTTTACACAGCATGGTGAGTAAAAAGTACCTTTCTTTCCTGTTACTATTGTGGTATTTGTGATATGCCCCCCTAATGCTTGACCAGTTACAACATCCCAGGATTCCATGTAGAAGTGCAGCAAGCTGGTATAAATGAAAAGTGTTCTTCTCTGGAATTTGTGATCGTAGTGTTCTTAGTCACGTTTGTAAAATGTGGACTCTGCTGTGATTTCTTCTCCCGCTCTGACTAAATATGCCTCTTTGCAGCTGCCAGGAGAATGAGCAAACCCCTCATTTGAAAGAAGTGCAGCCAAAATGCTTTTCAGAAGCAAGAACAGCATCTCCGTGGTGTACTCCTTGGAGAGGGACGTCGTGCTTGGAGAGCTGGAGGGTCCGCGAAGGAGAGGAGGACCCTCAACTGGGTGCATTGACACAGTGACTGACTGTGGCAATGGGCTTGAGCGGCCAGAGAGCGTGAAGATGACGCCGGTGAGCACAGAACTCAGATCTGTCCTTCACAGGGTCCCTAGGAATCGTACTCACCTTGACGGCACCTAACAACAGCGGCAGCATTTGTGCTGTTTTCATATTAACAATTTGGCTTCTCTGCACCATAAACTGTGGGCTCTCCTAACCCTGGGCAAATTCCTGCACTGTGTGCGTGTGATGTCCACTCTGAGGATAAAGCCCCTCCAGGCCAATTCAGAGGAGCAGCTCCTGGCAACAGTGTGCCGGATCCATCAGAGACCCTTTGACAAGCGTGAACCCCACGCCCCAGGGCAGCCCAGCTGGCTCACGGTTTCCAGGTGGAAGGAAGCAGCACTCTTGCCTCAGAGAATGTGGGGCCCAGGAGGGTTCCCCGTGGCCTTGTGAGGAGGCAGGGGCTTCCACGGGATTAGAACACACACATAAAGGACAGGACGCTGTGCAGATGGCTCGTCCAGTGCCACTTTCTCAGTCACCCGGGGCTGTGGGTAGCTGCTGCCCAGTGACCCTGACGCTGGGTGACTCATGTTAACAAGTATAACCGCTCCAGAGGACTTTGTTGCTGTGATAATGTCTATTTTCATCTCCTCAAGTGTTAAAAAATGGGTTCTGTTGTTGCGGTTCGGAACATGCACAGCCAAACAGTTCAGAAGTTTCTGCTGGGACTATTCAGGGACAAAGGTTCTGTTCTTTCCATCTGCAACAATTGTCACCGCCCTTTTTGGAGTTGTTTCTACCCCTATCTCCCCTCCCCTCCCCCATCAACATAAACTTCCTGGCCACTGAGAGTCTTATCTATTCTTTTTTGAGTTGCTGTTGTCAGTTTGATCCCATTAAGGGCACAAGAGGTAAAGCGTTTGGCTGCTAACCAGAGTTTCCATTTGAACCTGCCAGGGGCAAAATACGTGGCAATCGGAAGAATCTACAGCCGCGGAAGCCCCTAGGGCATCCCACCTGTCCCTCAGGGTGGATGTGAGTTAAAACAGATTCAAGAAGAGTGAGTGTGTATATATTCAGAGATAGAGAGATTCCGTTCATGGGACTGGCTGCCTCATTGTGGGGGAAGTCCCCGATCTGAAAGCCAAACAGGCGGGGGACATCTGTGGTTCATGGGTTACTGTTGTTGTTAGGTGCTGTTGAGATGACCATGACTCATAGTGGACAATGGCCGTGAACCCTGTCCTGTGCTGGGCCACCCTCACCACCTCTATGGACTTGAGCCCATGGGTATGGTCACTGTGTCACTCCATCTCATCGAGGGTCTTCCCCTCCTTTGCTCTCCCTCCCCCCTCCCGAGCAGGACGTCCTTTTCCAAGGACAGGTGCCTCAGAACAACATGTCCAGCGTGTGTGAGGTGAAAGGTCACCATCCGTGCTTGTAAGGAGCACCCCGGTTGATCCTCCAATTCACACTTCTTTGTTACTTTGGTAGCCCATGGGACGTTCAGTACCGCTCTCCAACACCGCAAAGCAAAGACATCCATTCTGCGGTCATCTTCATTCACAGTCCAGCTTTCAGACACATAGCAAGTGATTGAAAAGATCATGGCTCGGATGGGGTGCACCTTAATCATTAAACAGACATCGTTACTCTTCCAATCCATAGCTCAGGTGGCAGGTTGGAGGGTCCTATGGACTTGTGTTCCAAGGTATGTTAGGTCAGGAAAGGTGCAGAGTTGAGAGAGAGGGGGAGAGAGAGGGAGAAAGGGGGAGAGAGAGAGAGAGATTGAGATTTACCAAAATATCTCTTTATGGTCTGAAGGCAAAGCACATCGCTAAGGAAAATTGTGTTTCACCTCACTAAGCAAACACGGGAACTCACCTCATGTGAGCGGACTGTATAGCTTTATAAAGATGGCTCTCTGTGTCTCATTGACCATGCAAAGGCCCTTGACTGTGTGGATCACACCAACCTGTGGGCAACGTTGAGAAGACTGGGGATCCCAGAACACTTGACGCCTGCAAACCTAGACCGAGGCCGGGAAGCTGTCATACAGCACAGCAGGGGGACTCTGCATGGCTCAAAATCAAGAAAGGAGTGGGTCATGGATGTGGCCTTTCTCCATATCTTTTTTTTTTTTTGGTTAACAAATAATCCTTTATTGAAATATTTTCGTCTGTAGTTCCTTAGCTAGCTGGGCATTCCACAGCACCACTGTTGATGTCTTCTATGATGTCATGAGGGTGACGGCCATCAACATTGCAGCCCACAGATTGGGCAGTTCCCAGGATCTCTTTAATAGTTCCAGAGAGTTCTCCGGCTAAAGACCGGTGTCGCATCTGCCGGGCAATGCCAACAATCTCATCAAAAGTGATATTTCCACTGTGCTTAATATTTTTCTGCTTCTTTCTGTCTCTGGGTGGTTCCTTTAGGGCTTTGATGATCAGGGCAGAGGCCGAAGGCACCACTTCAATCTGGGCCTGTCTGTTCTGAATGGTCAGTTTCACTGTAATCCTTAGTCCCTTCCAGTCACCGGTGGCCTTGGCAATGTCATCACCAACCTTTTTTGGAGACAGACCCAGGGGGGCGATCTTGAGGGCCAGAACGGAAGTGGCACCGACTTCCCCACCGGTACACTCAGGTACACGACTTTAATCTCGTTGGGGTGGAACTTCGGCGGCATGGCGGAGGCGGCTGGTGTCGGACGAACCCAGATGCGGGACGACGGAAGAAAGTTGCACCGAGGCCTCCTCCGAGCCGAAAGCCGAAAGACAGGAAGCCATATCATTTTTTTTAAAAAAACAATTATTTTCTATTGGTTTGCTTACAAAGTTCATATACATTGTTTTTCACACTGGATCTTTCCCATTTCCTTTACTCCCCCTCCTTCCACCCATCAGATTGAATGACCCTATGATTACCCCCCCCCCCGCCCACCCTCACCCCTCTGCTCCCACCCTTCCCCCCTCGGATCCCCATACCCATTTTACTAGTTTTCTATTTCTACAATAATGGTCTTATGCAGTATTTGTCCTTATGAGACTGAGTCAGTTCATTCAACAAAATGCTCTCCACTCCCTCCCAAGTCAGGTAGTAATTTTCAAAACCATTGCTACTATGTGTTGTGTAGTATTCCATCATGTGAACTACCACAATTTTTCAATCTATTTGATTGTGGTTGGACATTTAGGCTGTTTCCATGTTTTTACGACGGTGAATAATACTGCTATGAACCTGGTGTACAAATCTCCGATCATGTCTCATTTTTTAATTTTTTCAGAGTATAGTCCTAGCTGGGTTATATGAAATTTCTATGTTTAGCTTTTTTAGGAAACGTCAAATTGCCTTCCAGAGTGGTTGCACCATTTTACAATCCCACCAACAGTGTATAAGAGTGCCTATCTTCCACATCGTCCTCTCCAACATTTATTACTTGCTGTCTTATTAAATTTTGCCACTTCTGGGGTGAGATGGTATCTCATTGTGGTTTTGATTTGCATCTCTCTTACGGCCAGTGATTTTGAACATTTCTTCATGTGTGTGTGTCATTCAAACTCTTTCTCTGTGAAAGATCTTTCCATGTCTTTTGCCCATTTTGTAATTGGGTGATCAGTCTTTTTCTTGTGGAGGCCCAGTAGGAGTCTGTAAACTTTTTTTATGAGACCCTTGTCTGAGATATTGCCAAATGTTGTTTTTCTTCCCTCCAGTCAGTAGGTATTCTTTTCACTCTGTTGGAAATGGTTTTCGTTTGGTGCACACAGGGATTTAGTCTTTAGAAGATCCCATTCAACAGCTTCGTCCCCTCCTGGTTGTTTATTTCTGACTGTATTTGTCAACCTTTTTATACCGCGTGCTAGGCCTTCCAAGCTTGGTCCTACTTTGTCTCTTATGATCTTTTCCATGTCTTTCCAATATATACGCAGAACAGATCATTCGGGAGGCTAGACTTTATGGACAAGAACATGGCAGCAGAACTGGAGGAAGACTCATCAACGACTTGCATTACACAGATGACACAACTTTGCTCATCAAAACTGAGGAGAACCTGAAGCGTTTGCTGCAGAAGGTCAAGGACTGCAGTCTTCAATATAGATTGCATCTCAGCACCAAGAAAACAAAGATTCTCATCACTGAGCCAATTGACAGCATCATGACAGATGGAGAAAAGGTTGTTAACAATTTCATCTTTCTCAGATTCCTAACACTCGTGGCACTAGCAGTCAGGAAATCAAAAGATAAATTGCTTTAGGAAAGTCTGCTGTCAGAGACCTCTCCACAGTGCTAAAGAGCAATGCTGTCAGTCTAGAGGCTAAGGTGCACCTGACCCAAGCGATGCTCTTCTCAATTGCTTGCTGTGCATCTGAGAGCTGGACAATGAGTAAGGATGACAGAAGAAGAATCAGTGCCTTTGAGTTGTGGTGCTGAAAGAGTGTTGACCATATCATGTTCAAGAGAAAAAATAGGTTTGTCCTGGAGAGGATGAGACCAGGTTGCTCCTTGGAGGCATGGAGTTTGAAGCGCGACCTCACATACTTTGGGCATGTTGCCAGGAGAAGGATGTCATACTTTGGAAGGGTAGAGGGTCAGTGTAGAAGAGGGAGACCCTGGATGAGATGGTTGGCGATAAAGTGACTGTGGCAATGGGTTCGGGTGTGTCTGAGATGGTGAGATTGTCTCAGAATAGAGCAGGATTCAGAGCTATTATTGTTTACACGGTCTCTATGAGCCACAGTCGACCGAGGGCACATTACAACACGCCGTGTTTGTGACAGTCCTGTGTTGAGCACATCCACTGGTGCCATTTTTCAACGGCATTTCCTCACTCCGTGTCTCTATCACACTGGTCATTCCTGCATCATTTCAAGCTTTTTCCTAAGGCTGCTGCATACTTGATAGATTATAGTAGAGTCACAGCCTAACTTTTATGTGCTTTGGAAAAGCAACAAAATTGAGTGACTCTTTTTAAATTTTTGATGTTGTTGCAGTTAGATGCCATCGGGTTGACTCCTAGAGACGCTCTGAACCCCAGACCTGAGCCTGCCGTGTTCTCCCCAGCCTCACGCTGACACGGCCGAGCCCCATGTTAATCGCTGGAGCCGTCCACGCCAGGGAGGGTCTTCCCTTCCTTGACCATCTGTCTGTCCCAGAATGGTATCTTCTTCCAAGGACTGTTCCCTCCTGACAACATGTCTAAAGTACGTGGGACGAAGGCACTGTCATCATCTTGGCCTCTGAGGGACACCCTGGCCATGTCTCCTCCGACAGAGATGGGTTTTCTCTATTGGCGGTCTGTGAGGATTCAGTTGTTGTTCTGAGTCGACTGTGACTCATAGCGACCCTGTGTACAGTATCTCTGACTCCTGCCCTGTCCTCAGCTAGTTTCACAGTCTCTGACACACCCACCCCCTTACCCCAGTCACTGTGTCAATTCTCCTCATCCAAGGTCTTCCTTTCCTGTGCTGTCCCTCCACCCTTCCAAGCATGATGTCCTTCTCCAAAGACTGGTCTCTCCTGGCTACAAGCCCAAACAAAGTATGTGAGATGGAATCTCAAAATTCTTGCCTCCAAGGAGCAGCTTGGTTTCATCCTCTCTAGGACAGACCTGTTTGTTCTCTTGGCGGTCCATGGTATGTTCAGTACTCTTCTCCAGCACCACAACTCAAAGGCATCAATTCTTCTGTCATCTTTGGTCCTTGTCCAGTTATCTGATACACTCTTGTTTAATCTGTTGTTGTTAGATACCGTGGAGTTGAGTATGGCCCACAGAGGCCTTATGAGCAACAGATCTGAACCCTGCTCTATCCTGTGCCGACCTCATACCTCCTGACACACTCAAGCCAACTGCAGCATTCACCATGTCAATCTATCTCATTGAGGGTCTTCTCTTCCTTTGCTGTCCCTCCAGCTTTCCAAACATGATATCCTTCTCCAAGGAATAGCCTCTCCTAGCAACATGCCTGAGTGTGTGAGACGAAGCTTCATCACCTTTGCCTCCAGGAGCGCGCTGGCTGCACCTTCTCCACAACGTATTTGTTCTTTCGGCAGTCCATGGAATGCTCAGTACTCTTCTCTGACACCACAGCTCAAAGGCTTCAATTCTTTCATCCTTATTCATTGTCCAACCTTCAGATTCATTTCTATTAGCTTTTAAAGTCATTATTCAGAATGAATATCTTCAAAACAAATCAATTTTCCATTCAGCTATTCACACACATTTCCTTTTAGAACATTAATTACATGCCTACCATGTACTTGAACTTTTCTTACTTTTCCATTGCTCCTCCTATCCTGCCCCTTCCTGCCTTCAGGGTATTCCCCTGGGCAAGAGCTGTTCTTGGTACCTTGTAAGGCTGGCTGTTCTAAGAAGTGAGTGTCTTCCTGGGGTTAATGTTCTCTCTGTAATCTTCTCTATCGTTTGCTGATGGTCGAGCCACAGAGTTCTAGTTCAAGGTTTGCAGGGTGACTCAGGGCCACTGTTGACGCAACAGCAGTCAGGAAATCAAAAGACAGTATTGCATTGGGGGAAAATCTGCTACCAGGGACTTCTCCTAAGCACTGAAGAGTGATGACGTCAGTTTGATCCCAATGTTAATCTTTTGAGTCACTTGCTATGCAGCTGAAAGTTGGACAGTGAGTAAGTAAGGATGATAGAAGAAGAATTGATGCCTTTGCATGGTGGTGTTGGAAAAGAGTACTGAATATCCCATGGATGGCCAAAAGAACAAACAAATATGTCCTGGAGAAAGTGCAGCCAGAGTCCTCTTTGGAGGCAAAGATGACAAAGCTTCATCTCACATACTTTGGGTATGTTGTTAGGAGAGATCGTTGTTGACATTGGCAGTAATGTCCCAAATTCCACAACCTCTTCTAAACCCAGCTTGTATTTCTGGTAGTTCTCTGTCAGTGTACTGTTCCAGTCATTTCTGGATGATCTTCAGCAGGATTTTGCTAGTGTGTAATATCAGTGACATTGTTAGATAATGTCCACACTCTGTTGGGTCACCTTTTTTTTGTGATTTGGAAAATCTCATACATATGGATCTCTTCCAGTCAGTTGACCAGGCACTTGTCCTCCGGCTTTCTCGTCACAACCTGGTGAGCACATGCAGGGCAACATCTGTTTGTTGAAATACGTCAATTGGTATTCCATCAATTCCTGGGGCTTTATTTTTTGCCAAGTCCTTCAGAGCAGCCTGCACTTCCTCCTTCATCATCATCAAATTATCTCCAGTGCCAGCCTCCACTTTTTGAAGCTAGGATGGGTTGTTGTTGCTGCTATTATCTATGTCAGGCTGGAATCCACCTGTAGCTGGCCCTCCAGCAGGTTTTCAGAGGCAGTAAATCGCACGGAAGGAGATTGCTCATTCTTCTCCCACTCAGCACCTGGTGAATTTGAACAATGTATTGCTGGATAATGAAAGACGATGACAGAAGAATAATCGGTGCCTTAGAGTTGTGGTGCTGGAGAATAATATTGAACATACCACAGACCGCCAAGAGAACAAACACACCTGTTCTGGAGAGGGTGAAAGCACATTGTTCCTCGGAGGCAAGGGTTTTGAAGCTCTGTCTCACATACTTTGGGCATGTTACCAGGAGGGACCGGTCCTTTGAGAAGGATGTCATGCTCAGAAGTGTGGAGGGACAGTGCAGGAGAGGAAGATCCCAGATGAGATGGATTGACACAGTAACTGGGGCAGTGGGGGTAGGTGTGTCGGAGGCAGTGAGACTGGCTGAGGACAGGGCAGGCTTCAGAGCTGCTGTACACAGGGTCGTTATGGGTCACAGGTGACTCGATGGCACATAGCAACAACCTTTAGGTTGGCAGCACAGTTTCTTACTACTAAGCCATCTCTAGAAACTATAGGAAGAAACAGGCAGCCCACGGAACAAAATGGACCTTGAACAGCCTGCTCAGGGGAGGAGAGGACATCCTGAGGGCTGGACAAGTGGGGGAAGGCCAAGTCCAGACCTGGGTGGGCAGTGTGTCAGGGGCAGAGGTGGACATCGTTTTGAGGAGGTGTCATGTCGGTGGAAAGCTGCTGGCTCATTGCTTGGGAAGACGTCCCCCAAATCCCGTGGGAGGCTCTGCCTGACGTGTTCTGTGCTTGCTGTTTTAAGTCGTTTGCCAGTTCAGAAAGCACAGCTGAGCCTGGCACCAGAGGCCTGTCACCAAAGGCCTGGCACCAGAGGCCAGGAGCGAGTTTTCTTTGTTTCTGCCTGTATCCCACTTTCTCACAAATGAAGAGAGGGTATGCCGGTTAAGAACTGCTTCCTTGGGCGCCCCTGCGGTCTGGGCCATGGCCGCGGCCTTGGGCAGCAGTGGAAATCTCTCCCCTGTCACCTGGGAGCACTGGTGGGTCCTCGGGCTTCTGGACAACATGCCCCTGCTGGCTCTAGCCCCGGCCTCCCCAGTGACCTGGCTGTCACTGGGCACCTCACCCTGACTAGTTTAAGGGAGTTCTGGTAAGCAGAGTTGGAGTGGAAGGTGGCCTAGTGGGTAAGGAGTTGTATTGTCAACCCCAAGAGGGGTGGTTTGAATTCACCTGCTGCTCCTTGAGAGAAAAATGACCAATCTCCTCTTCTGGGTCTTACAGCCTCTGAAAACCTGCGGGAAGGGCAGCGATGGGGTGGTCCGACTTAACGTAGATGATCAGCAATGTCTAACAGGAGATGAGAAAGGGGTGAGTCCAAGGGCCCCCTGACCCTGCAAGTGCGAGGAAGGGAGATGAGATTCAAAGGGACAGTTCCGCTGGCCCAGTGTCACCGTGGGGACCCCTTTCCCCCAGGTGCCTTCACTGTTCAGAGGAATTCTGGAGGACAGGGACAGCTTCCCTTTTCCCTAGTCTCCCTGCCACCGTGTCTTGGCCCTGGCCGCTCCTGCTGTCCTCTCAGCGGCCAGCACCTGCTGGGGTTCAGGCCCCCCAGGCTCCCCCACAGCAGTGACTGCCCCAGCAGGCGGCTGGCTCCACGTGGGCGGGGTCCCTCCCTGTGTGACCGGTGAGTGCAGGCTTCCGACTCTTCTAAAGCAGGGTGCAGCTTCTGCGCCCAAACTCTCAGAGCCTACCCTCCACCTACAGCCCCCCTTGATCCTGCACATAATAAGCTCCGCCCTCCAACCCGAGAAAAGCTAGTGGTGCAGTGAGTTAAGTGCTTGGCTGCTAGCAGAAAGGTTGGGGTTAGGGTTCATCAGCCGCTCTGCCGTAGCCGGAGGAGGCGAGGCGGTCACCTTTGTAAAGACTAGAACCCCAGGGGTCACTTCTGCTTTGTCTGCGTCCCTATTGGTCACTTTTGACTTCTGGACATCGGGCTTGGGCTCTCGGGTTTCCTCTTCTGGACCTCCCTCCCCACTCCGGCACAGGCTCCTCTCCTCTCTGGCCAGCCCACTGCTTCCTCCCCTCTTCTTCCTCCTCCCCTCTGCGAGTACACGCCCCCTCCCACGAGGACCCTGTCCCACGTTGTCCAGTGCTTCCCCTCTGGGGCCTTTGGGGGGTCCCCACACACGCACGCTGGGGACATCGTCTGAACCAGCTGCAGACATGGGAACATACATTACGGGGGTCCCTCTGCAGCGTCAGGGGCAGGGAGCATCCGGGTTCATCGAGAACAGGGTTACTGTGGGAGGTGGGTCTGTCTTACTGGGGCTTCATGACGCCTCAGCGCAGGCACTGGATTAGCAGAAACGCGCGGGCAGGTTGGGAGAGGTGAGTTCAGGGCGCCCTGGTTGTCTGTAGGTGAGAGGATGGCGCTGTGGACCCCTTTAAGGAACCAGCAGAGCCTGGCTCCCAAGGGCTAAGCTTGCCAGAGAGGGAAAAGGGATAGGAAAAACCCTATGAGGGGAGGGACTGCGGGGTGCGCTTATGGGGGCGGGGCTTTGGGTGCACTTATGGGGCGGGGCTTCAGGGGTGCGCTTGTGGGGGTTGGACTCCGGGATGCACCTATGGGGTTGGACTTTGGGGTGCGCTCCCAGGTGCTGCACGCGTGTCAGGGGCAAAGCCTGGGCCGCGCCACTACCAGCGCTGTCTGCACACCCCTCGGGGCGCATGGTGAGGGTTCCTGGGGGTTGGGGGTCCCAGGACTCCTCCCCTCCTCAGATCACAGCTGCGGGCAATCCTAGGCAAGATCCCTCCTGTCGTCCAGTGACCTCAGATGGGACCCAAGGGCCGTTCCCCTCAGGGTTTCTCCTCTTTCTTCGTTCCCCGCCCCCCGCCCCCGTCCCTCCACTCCTCCTCTGCCTTCCCCCCTTCCGCCCTCCTCTGACCCCCACCCCCTCCTCCTCTTAATTACCTCCCCATCCCCGCCCACACTGGGCCCCGGGGCGGTGCCTGGGTGGGGTGGACTGGAGCAAGCCATCCCTCCTTGTCTGTCGGTCTCCCTCCCTCGCTCTCTGTCTGTCTCCCTTCCCCCCTCCCTGTCTTTCCCCCTCCCTCCCTTGGCGGCTGGGGTCAGTCTGCGCCGCGGACTCGGCCGAGGCAGGTGCTCCGCTAGACTCTGGGTCCTGCAATGGGGCTTTATGGAACCCCGGTGGCGCAGTGGTTAAGCTCTGGGCTGCTGACTGAAGGGCCTGTTTGAACCCATGAGAGGGGAGTGAGATGTGAGCGTCTGCTCTGTAAAGGTCACAGCTTTGGAAGGCCCACGGGGCACGTCTGCCTGGCCCTGTAGGCTCTAAGTCCAAATCGAGGGCGAAGGGGGTGGTGGTCGGGAGGTGGGTGCGGCTGGGGTCCCTTCTGGGGGGCAGCGCAGGCGGGGGAACCACGCAGACCGCGAGCAGTCCACCTGAGGCCAAGCCCTGGGCTGGGCCAGCCTGGCCGGTCCCAGCACGCGGAGCCCTGGGCCCCACGCCTGAGCAGGCCCCGCCCCGCGGCCCGCCCGCCCCGCCCCTGCCCCAATGAACACGCCTCAATTGGACCCTGCCCCGCTCAGACCCCTCCTCCGATCCGCAATCCCCGCCCACACAGCACACAAGACCCGCCCCGCTTCCCCACAGGCCCTGCCCCGCGGTGGCGCGCCTGCGCAGTGGCAGTGAGCGCAGTCGGAAGCCCCTGGCGGGGAGGCGGCGAAGCGACGGCGGCGGCGCCTGGACACCTTCTGCGGGGACCCCGGCCTCTCGCCCGGCCGCCCCTCGGGGCTCGGGGCCGCGAGGCCGGGGGATGGCGGCGGCAGCCGAGTCTGGGGCCCGCACTTGGCCCGGAGGGGGCTCCCCGCGCCCCGGCAGCCCGGCCTCCAGCCCCGGGCTGGGCGGCGGAGGCCGCGCGCGGGGACCCGGGGCCGAGCGCGGGGGCTCCAGGACCCAGCCCCCCGCCGCCGCGCTGGGCCACAGCTTCCGCAAGGTGACGCTCACCAAGCCCACCTTCTGCCACCTCTGCTCCGACTTCATCTGGGGGCTGGCCGGCTTCCTGTGCGACGGTGAGGCCCGCGTCCCCCACCCCCAGCCGCGTGCGCCCCGGGGCACCCCGACTCTGCTGGAGGGAACCTCGCCCCGCTCGTGCCCAGCTTCCAGAGCCCAGGCTACTCCAGGACCCCCACAGCAACCACGCCAGAGCGCCCAGAGGCCAGACACCCAAGAGACCCATTTTGGGGGACACTGGGTCCAGCCCCGAGGGCCCTGTCCTGGGCGCCACCTTCTCCTCCCCTTTAGATTATACGTCTCACCTTTGCCCCTGCCCCTCCCGGCAGCGGCCTCCCAGGACAGCTGGGGACAAAGCGGGCTTGGTCACAGGCGTCCTGATAACGTGTTGGTGACCTCGGCTCCTGCAGCATGGGCCAGTGTGGCCCGGGGGTCCTGCGGAGGTGTTTCCATAGTGGACTGGAGTGGACTGAGGGTCCCGCGGAGGTGTTGGTGACCTAGGTTCCTCCATTGTTGGCTGGGTAGTGGACTGGGGGTCCCGCGAAGGTGTGAATTTTCAGTGTGAGCTGGAGTGGTCTGAGGGTCCCTTGGCAGAGCCCCTCCTGTCAAAGAGCGAGGGCCTGCGCGTGGATACTTGGCCTCTGGCTCTTGGCCGGCGGGTCTCCGGCAGTGGGCATTGCTGCCTCCTCCAAGAAGTGGGGCAAAGCCGTCCAAGGGGTTAGGGTCCTGGGGAGGGGGGAAGCCCTCGGGGCTGGATGGGGCAGCAGGCAGCTTTGCAGTGACAGAGGAGGGGTGAAGCCAGCAGGGTCGGGGCTGGTGCACTGGGCCACCTGCTCCCGTGCCTGGGGCCCCTGATGGCATGGTACCGTCCAGAGGGGCGAGTGTGGGCACTGCCCAGGCTCAGCCTCCTGGAGAACCCGCCGGCCAGGCCAGAGCCTGTCGTCTCCGCGTGTGACGTGCCCTGACACGGGTTTTGCACGCTGCCAAGCTGGCTGGCCTGGGCAGAGACAGCCCTTCCCTCCCCGGCTCCTTCATGGGCCCATGGGCCTGCATGCTTCCGTAGGGCCTGGCCTCTTCCAGCCCTGCTCTCCCAGCACCGAGCGCAGGGGACCTTGGTCCATGTGGGTGTGGACGTGGGTGGGTAGGTGCTGAGGGAGCTCCTGGGATCTGAGTGTTTGCCCTGCAGGGAGGGGACCGTAGCATGAAGTGCAGTGCACATTTGGTATTTCCTGTGTCCTGGCCCAGGACAGGAAATGGGGTGAGATGGGGAGCCTTTTTCTCTCTCAGGAAGGCAGGTCTTTGCCCTTGAGGTGGACATGTGGCTCAGGAAAGGGCCTGTAGAGGGGAGTGAGGAGACTTGCCAGAAGGACAGACAGACATGCCTTGGGAACGGTGCAGCCAGAGTGCAAGGGGGAGGCACGGAAGGCGATTCATCTCACATGCTTTGGGCATATTGCTAGGAGGGGCTAGTCCTTGGAAAGGGACATCATGCTTGGAAAGATGGCGGGTAGACCCAGGACTCTCCAAGTGTTACAGGCGTGAAGCTAGAACCAGGACTGTACAGTGTTAAAGAAGCGACAGCTCTAGATTTGACCCAAGATTCTCCAAGTGTTACACAAGGGACAGCCCCAGGCAGGCAGGAGGCTAAAACCAGGATTGTACAGTAGTGACAGCTCCAAGATCTGACCCAAGACCCAGAGCTTTCCAGGTGTTACAGAATGGCCTAGTCCCCCGCAGAGGTGAGAGGAGGTGAAGCAGGGCTCCAGGTCCAGTCCAGACCCAGGTCTCTGTACAAAAGTGAGAGGTGCATGGGATGGGGTCCTGGTCTGAGGCTGGATGCAGGACTCTGCCAGAGTGAGATTTACACAAGGCAGTGCCCCAGGTCCAAGGCTAGACCCCGGGTACCCCTGGAGAGGGTAAAGGCACGTAAGACAGACCACTAGTCTGGTTTAGACCCTGAGTGTCCCTTAGGCGTGACCTGCAGGTGCGAGCGCCAGGCCTTAGGGAACTCAAGACTCCCCCAGAGCAGCTTCTGTCGCTGGGGGGAAGGGGGAGCCATCGAGAGGCTGTTTATAGGGCAGCCTCCGAGGTGTTCCCCACATCCGGAGGGAACGAGGTGCGATTCTCAGCAAGCGGAGGTCTCCTGCCAGGGTGTGGGAAGAGGTGTCCTGCCACCCCCGCCAGGCACCCAGGATGTGGGGTGTGGGGAGGGAGAGCAGGCACTATCTCCACCTCTCAGGAGAGGAAACCGATAGTGCCTGTAGCTGCTGCCACTGTGGCCTAGGGTGTGGGGTGTGGGGGGAGGAGACCGGGAAGGATGCCCCCTGAGTTCTCCCCACCTCAGGAAGCTTTCTCCAGAGCTGACAGGGACTTCAGTGGGGCCCAGGGAGGTGGGGCACAGCTCGGCAGTGGCTGTCCCTGGGGATGATCTTCTCCTGGAAGGCTCACTGGTCCCTCCTGGACCTGCCCACTTCCTGGCGCCCCCTACAGCCTTGTCCACTCAGGGTCCCCTCGTTGGCCCCGCTCCCAGCTTCCTCTTGCTGCTGATGTGCCCCATTCCACTTCCTCCCCACCTCCTCTTTCCGGAATCCCCTCTTTAGCCCTCTGACTGTCCCCCTCACGTCCATTTCCTGGCTCTTTCCCTGATGAGCCCCAGAAGGTTGTCTTCTGCCAGCACTGGTTGGCTCCCTCGTTCTCTTGCCTTGACCCCAACCAGGACAGGATGAAGGGGCTCTCTCAGGCCTCAGGGGGCACCGTGCATGTGGGGGGTGAAGTGCTCACCCTTTGGGGACCTGGCTGGGCAACCCCGCATGTAGGAGGGGTGGCGAGTAGGGTGTGTTTGCAGCGCTGAAGGTTTGGAGAGAGCTGAGCTGCGGTGGTGGGTGAGCTCCCAGTGCCCGTCACCGAGGGCGGAGAGCTGGCTCGTGGTAGAGCCCCTTATCTGTGTGTGTATGCTGGGGTGTTAGGCACGTTTCCCCCATTACTGAAGTGACATGGGGCACTGCACCAAGTCACCCACCAAGCACCCCATCACCCTCTGGCCGTGGACTCACCCCCTGTGGAGTGTCCACCTAACTGGATCACAGCCATTCTGGCCGTGGCCCTCCACCTCCCTCTGCAGGCTGGGGCCCCACTCTCGGTTCCTCGCGGTGGTGGAAGTTCTTGGGGTGCCTCACACATCTCTCCTCTGCACAGTGTGCAACTTCATGTCCCATGAGAAGTGCTTGAAGCACATGAAGACCCCGTGTGCGTGCGTGGCACCCAGCCTGGTCCGGGTGAGTGCGGGTCGCTCCTGGCACTGAGCCGTCCCCGGAGATGGCGGTCCACAGAGGCGTCTGGCTGCCCTTAACAGGCGGGGGTGGACATTTGCTTGCAGCCTGGGTGCCTGTCCTGCACGCCCAGCCAGCAGAGTTTAGCACTGGTGGCTCCCCTAGGGCGGCCCTCGGCGTGGGGAGTTAGGGGTGCTGGTAGGGCGCTCTGGGGGTGCTGTCCACTGAGGCCGCGCTCTGTCCCCAGGCCCCGGTGGCGCACTGCTTCGGCCCGCGGGGCCTGTACAAGCGCAGGTTCTGCGCCGTCTGCCGCAAGAGCCTGGAGGTGCCCGCGCTCCGCTGTGAAGGTACTGCCGCGTCACCGCAGGGCACCCCGGCCCGGGCTCTGCTGCCCACAGCGGCCCAGCCCTCCCCTTGGGTCCCCACAGGGAGATGGAAGGGCTGGCCACGCACGCAAACCCCGTCAGTAACTAGTGTGGGGTGATGTTGAGGTCATGCTAGGGCAGTGGGTGACCCGGATGTCCTGTGGGAGCAAGGTCCAGAGAGGGTCAAAGGTCTGGGGGGGGGGTCTAGGAGAGGTCAGAGACGGAGTGCCGTAGGGGTTAGGAGGGACCGAGTTAGTAGGGTGGTGAGGGACAACTGGCCCCGGGCAGGCTGGCGTGGAGGAGGCCGCGGCCTGACAAGGTGCAGGGGCGCTGCGAGAGCCCCTAACCCTGCCCGCCCCCCAGTGTGTGAGCTGCACGTTCACCCCGACTGTGTGCCCTTCGCCTGCAGCGACTGCCGCCACTGCCACCAGGACGGGCACCAGGATCATGTGAGTGCCCGGGCGTGGGGTGCAGGGGGTGCCGAGGGAGGCTCGGCTGATGCCACTCCCCCGCAGGACACGTACCACCACCACTGGCGGGAGGGGAACCTGGCCTCCGGGGCGCGCTGTGATGTCTGCCGGAAGACCTGCGGCTCCTCCGAGGTGCTGGCGGGCCTGCGCTGCGAGTGGTGTGGGCTCCAGGTGAGAGGGGGCCTGCAGGGGTGTGGGCTCCAGGTGAGGGGGTGGTCCAGCAGGGGTGCGGGCCCCAGGTGAGGGGT
>NW_006399879.1:3068245-3076321 GCF_000299155.1 Elephantulus edwardii | reverse complement strand
AGGGGGTGGTCCAGCAGGGGGGCGGGCTCCAGGTGAAGGGGCCCCTGCAGGGGTGTGGGCTCCAGGTGAGGGGGTGGTCCAGCAGGGGTGCGGGCCCCAGGTGAGGGGTCAGTATGGCAGGAGAGTGGGCTCCGTTGAGGGGGATGGCCTGGCAAGGGTGCGGCCCTGGTGAAGGGGTTTTCCTGCAGGGGTGCGGGGTGGGGGGCCCCGGTGGGGGGGTGGGCCTGTACGGTGAAGAGGGTTGTCTGGCAGGGGTGTGGCTCCAGTGTGGGTGGGGTGGACAGCAGGGGTGGGGCCTCCGATGTGGGCAGGGCTGGGGTCTCCAGGATAGGTGGGGTTGGTGGAAGAGGTGTGGTCTCTTCTGGGTGGGGCTGGTGGCAGGGGTGTGGTCTACAGTGTGGGCGGGGCTCTGACAGGGATGTGGTCTCCAGTGTGGGTGTGGCCAGTGGAAGGGGTGTGGTCTACAGTGTGGGTGGGGCCAGTGGAAAGGGGTGTGGCCTACAGTGTGGGTGGGGCCAGTGGCAGGTGTGGTCTACAGTGGGTAGAGCCAGTGGTAGGGGTGTGGCCTACAGTGTGGGTGGGGCCAGTGGAATGAGTGTGGTCTCCAGTGGGCGGGGCTGTGACGGGGGTGTGGTCTCCAGTGGGCAGGACAAGCATCAGAGTTGTGGCTTCTAGATTTTCGTGGGGCTGACAGCACATGTGTCCCCTCCAAGTCTCCAGGAGAAGTATGACCTCCAGGTGGGGACAAGAGCTAGTAGGTCAGGTGGAGAGGGGCGCTTTAAGTGTAATGGCCTTCTGATGGATCTGAGAGGACAGGCTGGGAGTTGGGGTATTGGTTTGTGGCGCTCCCCCCAGGGCACCTCCATTCCTGAACTCACCAGCACAGGGCTCTGTCCCACTCTTTGGGGTGCGGGTTTCATTTAGCCCTGCCTGTTCCAGCTTGCGGGTTGGCATGACTGGTCGTTCTGGGGTGATGGGACTTCGTACTTAGAAGGGGCCCCGACGGTTCCTGGCCCTTTGGGCTCTAGCTGAAGCCCCTTCCCTGCCACCCGCAGGCACACTCGCTCTGCTTCTCCGCACTGGCCCCCGAGTGCACATTTGGGCGCCTGCGCAGCATGGTCCTGCCCCCTGGCTGCGTGCGACTGGCGTCCCGCAACTTCAGCAAGATGCACTGCTTCCGCATAGCGGAGACTGGGGCTCCCGAGCCAGGTGAGGCCCCACGGACAGGGCTCGCAGGGGTGGGGGTGAGGGGTGGGGGCATGGGATGTCTTCCCTCTGTGGGGTGGGTGTGAGTGGTGAGGGTGCTGGGCCCAGGCCAGTACAGGATTCATGGGGTAGGGATTGTGGTGAGTGGTAGGGGGTGCTGGGCCCAGGCCAGTGCCCTATGGAAAGGGTTCATGGGGTAGTGAGATGGGTGGGGGTGCCGGGCCCAGGCCGGTGCGTGGGGCCGGAGCAGGCAGGCCTGGCCTGAGAGCAGGCGGAATGTGGGATGCTACGTCAAAGTCACAGGCCTGGGAACCAGGGCTGGAGGTCTGGACGTGCTCCCCTCTGCAATCCCTGTGGCCCAGCTCCAGCGTCTATCGTTCCTTGCAGGTGAGGGGGACGACAGTGTGGACAGCAGTATCACCGCAGGCCCAGGCCGAGAGGTGCCGTCGGCTCCGGAATCGAGTACGTATCCCCCCAGCACCGCGCCCCACCCCAGCACCTGACCCCAGCCCTGCTTATGAGCCCCTCGCTCTGGACAGGCAAGCAGACCCTGAAGATCTTTGATGGCAACGATGCCATGCGGCGAAACCACTTCCGACTGGTCACTGTTCCCCGGCTCGCCAGAAGCGAGGAGGTGCTGGTAAGAAGGTCCCGGTGCCGGGTGGCTGTGCCTGCGTGTCCCCCTGCCGGTCTGCTGACTCCTCCTGCCCTGCAGGAGACGGCATTGCGGGCGTACTATGTCAGCGAGGACCCCCGAGACTTCGAGCTGCAGGCCCTCCCCGTGTCCACACCAAGCAGCGAGGCAGCCGGGGATGAGGGCAGCCGGGGGCCTGAGGCCTGGGTCATCCGGGCCCTGCCCCGGACACAGGAGGTGCTGAAGATCTACCCTGCCTGGCTCAAGTGAGACCCCAGGGCAGGTCACATGGGCACCCCGGGCGGCTGGGAGGGTGGAGAAACTGCCCCCGCTGCCCTGAGTCTGGGGTCCGCTGAGTGAGGCTGGCACGGCCGGGAGGAGGTCTGGGGATTGGGAGTCTTCTAGGTGGGCTCGGGAGGGGCACAGGTGGGGGCTTTGCTGTCCTGAGCCTCAGGTCTGCCCCACAGGGTGGGTGTGGCCTACGTGTCCCTCCGAGTGGGCCCGCAGAGCACGGCCAGGACAGTGGTGCTGGAGGTTCTGCCGCTCCTCGGCTGCCAGGTACGGACGCCCGGGGGTCCCTGTCCGGGGGCCTGACCACCCTCCAGTGGGGTGTCCAGTCAGGCCCGATCTAGCTGTCCAGGGTTGTCCTTGGGGGTTGAGGGTTCCCCCAGGCCTGATGCCCATCCTCCACCCTCAGACGGAGAGTCCCGAGAGCTTTCAGCTGGTGGAGGTGCTTATGGGCAGCCGGCAGGGTGAGTCCATGCATCCGGGCTGCGGCCATGCCCACTGGGGCAGTGCCCGTTCAGCCCGTGTCCGCTCAGCCCGGGCCCCCTTTGGCCGGGTCCCCCCCTCGGCCTGTGTCCCCCTCGGCCCGTGCCCCCTTGGCTGGGGTCCCCCCTCGGCCTATGCCACCTTTGCCCGTTTCCCCCTGCCTGTGCTCCCCTCAGCCTCTGCCCCCTTGGCTCGTGCCCAGCATCCCACAGGAGGTCTGATCCTGCTCCAGCTGCTGCCGCGCCTCTGACCTTTCTGCCCCGGTGCAGCCCAGGGCTGCGGTCCTGCCCATCTCTGACCTGGGCCTCCTGGGGACTGAGGGTAGCCATTCAGAGGGTGCCTGCTGCTCTCTGGGTATCGCCCGGGGCTCATGGCCATGTCTTCACCCCGTAGTTCAGCGGACGGTGCTGGCCGATGAGGAGCTCATACTGGACCGGCTCCAGGACATCCGGCAGGTCTGAGCACAGAGGCGGGGTCTGTTCTCTGTCCGTCCCCAACTTTGACTCACGTCCTCGGGCAAGACCAGGCCAAGATCTCTCTACTGTGTCCCCCATCCTCACTCCCGGACCAGCGAGAGTGGGGCTGCAGCTAGTGGGCCACCCCTGCTGGCCCTGAGGCTGGACGTCTCTGCCGGCTTTATTGTCCATGCCATGGGGTGTTGCACACCACGGGGCGTCTCACACCATGGGCCTCTCACACCAGGGGGCGTCTCACACCATGGGCGTCCCACGCCATGTGGCCTCTCTGAGCTCCTCGGGGCAGGCCTTGTAAGGGGAGGCCCCCTCGTGTCTCTGCTTGGCTTTGACCCGAGTCCAGCCAGGCAGTCTCCCCAGCGCTTTCTGTGGATGTGGAGAGCAGAGAAGGGGGAGAGGTGTCCCCAGTGTCCAGCACCGTGTCCTTCTTCCCAGACGTCCCTGCGGCACATGAGCCAGACGCGCTTCTACGTGACGGAGAGCCGGCCGCCGGAGCCCCGAGTCTCCCTGTTTGTGGGTGGCCTGCCGCCCGGCCTTGCCTCCCAGGAGTACGGCCCCCTGCTGCAGGATGCCGTGGGCGCCAAAGGTTGGACTTCCAGCCTGCAGGGCTCCGGGAAGATGGGGAGCCCTAGAAAAATCTGTTGCCTCCCTCCGTATCCTCTGCAGCTCTGCTCCAGCCAGGCTGCCCTCTGTCCTCACCCCTGGCCTCAAGGCTGTGTCCCCACAGATCTAAGAGGGTTCTGGGCCTCTGTCACCCCTCGCCATCCCTGCCTAGTCGCCACCCCATGTCCAGCCCTGTGTCCCCTGGGAGTCCGGTGGGTGGGGGGCATGGGCTCTGGTGGGGGCTAAGCCCTGCTGGGCAGTGCTGGGCGGCCCTGGACGAGGTGGGGCTGTGGGCAGGAGTCACGGGGTGTCCAGCAGCCTCAAACCTGTCTCTCTTTGCAGCTGATGTGGTGACTGTGAGTCACATCTACCCCTCGCAAGGTGAGTGTCGCCTGCAGGGACCTGGGCTGGCTCAGGGCCATTTCTTAGACTCGATGGACAGGCCTAGCTCGCTCCCTACTCTTGGGGATCCCTCCAGGGGCCTGTCATTTGTACCAGGCTTTGCTGTGATGCATTTCTGCTCAGAAACCTTTTTCCTAGAGCCCAGGAAGGGTTAGCAGTGGGGGCAGCACAGCGAGGCCCTCAACTCCTGGCCGTGACAGCTCCCGTCCATTTGGGTGGCGGTGACATACCTCTAGGCTCACGTCTCCGGTGGGCCCCCAGCAAGCTGGATGTAGGCTCTTGGGATTCAGTGGGGGTCTGGCAGAGGCACCCGCCCTTGTCCCGTCGTATCTGTTGTGGCTTTTCTCTGTCCCTCTGTGTCCACTCTGAAGACGTGCCCTGCTGCCCCTCAGTAGTGTCTCTGGGCCCGGCCAGTGACCCCAGGCTCTTCTTGGGGAGGGTGGACGAGGGACAGAGTGCAGAGCCCAGAGCCCAGGTGTGGCCCCCCTGGGTGGCTGACCTGAACTGGCCGTGGTGTGTGGGACGTGGCTGAAGCCCCATGCTGGGCCTGCCGTGCTGGGCCGGTGGCGCTCGGCCCCGCTGCAGCTCACGGCCCACCTGTGCAGGTGCCCTGGTGCTGGACGTCACCTGCTTCGCGGAGGCCGAGCGACTCTACATGCTGGTCAGGGACACGGCCGTGCAGGGCCGCCAGCTGACGGCCTTGGTGCTGCCCGACGTGCTGGTGAGTGGGCGGCAGGGCCAGGTGGGGTGCAGGCGGGACCTGGGGTGAGGCTGGCCTGCTGAATCTCAGGTGGGGCGATGACCTCGGCATGGCACACACACACACACACACACACACACACACCTTTTCCATACCTGTAAATACACACTACACACACCCACACCTCTCCACAAACCCCCAGCCCCCTTTTACACACACCTCTACACATACATCTCCCCCATACACTTTTCTGTACCTCCATGTGCACACCTACATGCATGCACACACCTACACCTCTCCACACACACACAGCCCTTTTACACACACCTCTGCACACATACACACAGCACTTTTACACACACCTCTCCACACATATACGTCTACACACACACAGCCCTTTTACACACACCTCTGCACACACACACAGCCCTTTTACACACACCTCTGCACACATACACACAGCCCTTTTACACACACCTCTGCACACACACAGCCCTTTTACACACCTCTGCACACACACAGAGCCCTTTTACACACACCTCTCCACACATATACGTCTACACACACACACAGCCCTTTTACACACACCTCTGCACACACACCCCTCCCCTTCCACACCTTTCCGCACCTCCACGCTCACACCTACGTGCCTGCACACACGGACACCTCGTTTCCACACTATGCAGAACCTTCCTCCCCAATTTCTCCATCTCACGTTCCCCCATCCACACTGTCTTCTCACACACACCTCTCCTTCACTCTTCCCCCGTCTCTTACACACACTCGTGTTCCCACACCCCCCTCACCACACACACCTTTCACCCCCTACCCGCCTTCCCCTGTGCACACACATCCCAATACCTCCCCCCTCCCCTCGTCCCCTCCACACACGTCGCTCCCACACCCTGAAGGCCGCTGCGGACACACCTAGCTTCCCTCCGCCTCGCTGCGTTCTGGGAGAGGGTGCCTGCCCGAGGCGGCCAGGTGCGTTGTAGGCTGTGACCCTGTCAGGAGGGTCACGGTCATCCCTGCTGGACCCTGTGGGCGTGAGGTCAGCGGGTGAGGGGCCCTCTGAGGCCGCCTGGCAGGTGAATGGCCGAGCTTGGCCTGCTTGTCCACACGGTTGGTTCGCAGAGGACAGCTGGGCCCTCCTGCGCCGTGGTGCTGAGCGCCCATGGTGCCCAGGGGAGGCCGTCCCATTGCTCTGCCCTCTCTGGTCACCAGGCATTGGTGGGTTCCACCTGGGGGACCCACGGCCCCTGCCCCTGGTGGTAGGTGATGCTCCCTGTCTGGACTGTTGCCCTGAGGACTGCCTGCTCACAGGTAGACTAGGACCCCTGGCCACCTTGCTATGCTGCGGCCTCAGGGGTTCATGGCTGCCCCTGACCTCTGACCCCAGGCTACAGGACGCTAAAGAGAGCAGGGCTGGTGTGTGCGCCTGGTGCCAGCTGTCCTGCTGGAGGACGCAGGCGCGGGGCAGGGGCCTGGCAGAGCGGGCAGCAGTGCCAGTGCGCCGAATGCCTCTGTCAGCCGTCTGCCCGTGGACGAGGCACTAAGTCAGGACCTCGGGGGCCCCCAGCTGCTGTGTGTCCCCTCCGTAAGCCACGGTGGAGCCCGTGTGCAGTCAGCAGCCCCCTTTGTCTGAACCCCGCTTGTCTGTCTCCTGTAGTCACCCCACCTTGTGGGGACCCCAGCTGTGGTCGCGTGGGACCACGCCCTGTAAAGACCTCGTGCCTTGTGGATAGCGGACCTTCCCTGTCCTTACTGAGTGCTGCTCTCTCTGGGGTGGCCTGTGGACAACGGGCTTTGTCACTGAGGAGGCGTGTGGCCCTGGAGACCGTGTGAGTGGCTGGACCAGGTGGCACAATCTTCTTTGTGCAGGTGGCCCTCTGGGGCAGCCTCACCTGCCCAGCCAGTGGCACCTGGTCCACGGCTCCGTGGCCCTTGGGCTGGAGTTCCATCTCACAGGCCACTGTCAACCCGCTTCACCCCGGGCCGCTGCAGCCTGTGAGGTGCTGTGAGTGGTCAGCTATCTGGGGCATGGTCTTGTGGCCGCCTCACCTCACGTGAGAGTGTGACTGTAGCTTCTGTTAGAGAGTGCCCTTGATCCGGGGGACCTGTGGGCATGCACGGCCCATCATGAGAGGGTGCCTGGAGCTGCTCCGAGGGGCCTGTGGGGCACGCTAACTCCATCACTGCCCAGTGTGGGGCAGCCACTCGGCCACTTTCCAAAGTGTGGGTACTCTGTCACTTTGCCACTGCCCAGCCTCGGGGGCATTGAGCGTGGCGTGTAGGGTGAACGCTCGTGCGGTCACTCGGGCTCCGGCCAGTGTGGGGACGACTTCTCAGCCACTGCCTGTGCGGCAGTCTCTCGGTCGCTGCTTGGTGTGGGTGGGGCAGTCACTCGGTTACTGGGTTTGGGGACAGTCATATGGTGATACTAGGCAACTCCAGGTGGGGGATGACTCTGTGCCCCCCCACCCTAACCCAGCCCCTTTCTACCAGCATGAGAAGCTGCCCCCAGACTGCTGCCCGCTCCTCGTGTTCGTGAACCCCAAGAGCGGGGGCCTCAAGGGCCGAGACCTGCTCTACAGTTTCCGGAAGCTGCTGAACCCACACCAGGTCTTTGAGCTGACCAACGGGGGGCCTCTCCCCGGGTGAGTGTGGTCCACAGCGTGGGGCGGCCTGGGTCCCTGCAGTGGGCTGGAGACGCTACTGGGGCGGCCTCCTTCCTGGCCTCCACCTCTGCCCCAGCATGTCCCCTGGGAAGGTCAGGGTTCCTGGGGCCGTGGGGGACATGTCCTGTCTCCCTCACTCTAGGTTCCACATGTTCTCCCAGACCCCCCGCTTCCGGGTGCTGGTGTGTGGGGGGGACGGCACCGTGGGCTGGGTGCTCGGTGCCCTGGAGGAGACGCGCCACCGGCTGGCCTGCCCCGAGCCCTCCGTGGCCATCCTGCCACTGGGCACAGGTGGGTGCAACCCGGGCTGGGGAGGGCGCCGAGGGCCTTGTCCCTTCCCCACCTCGGGGTTCACTCCAGATGGGCTCCGAGCCATCTCCCGCCTTCCGCCCTGGGTGGGCCCCCTCCTGTACTGAACCTCAGCCCTGCCCCATGGTGTCCTTGTCCCCACATTGTCCTGGGCCTGCCCTACAGTGTCCGCTGTCCCCTCCATGTCCTGGGCCTGACACATCGTATCCTCTGTCTCCACGTTGTCCTGGCCCTGCCCCACAGTGCCCCTCTCTCCCTGGGCCTGCCCTGTGGTCCTCCCCACGCCCTGGATCTGCCCCG
>NW_006399879.1:3054690-3062812 GCF_000299155.1 Elephantulus edwardii | reverse complement strand
GTGAGTGGTGAGGGTGCTGGGCCCAGGCCAGTACAGGATTCATGGGGTAGGGATTGTGGTGAGTGGTAGGGGGTGCTGGGCCCAGGCCAGTGCCCTATGGAAAGGGTTCATGGGGTAGTGAGATGGGTGGGGGTGCCGGGCCCAGGCCGGTGCGTGGGGCCGGAGCAGGCAGGCCTGGCCTGAGAGCAGGCGGAATGTGGGATGCTACGTCAAAGTCACAGGCCTGGGAACCAGGGCTGGAGGTCTGGACGTGCTCCCCTCTGCAATCCCTGTGGCCCAGCTCCAGCGTCTATCGTTCCTTGCAGGTGAGGGGGACGACAGTGTGGACAGCAGTATCACCGCAGGCCCAGGCCGAGAGGTGCCGTCGGCTCCGGAATCGAGTACGTATCCCCCCAGCACCGCGCCCCACCCCAGCACCTGACCCCAGCCCTGCTTATGAGCCCCTCGCTCTGGACAGGCAAGCAGACCCTGAAGATCTTTGATGGCAACGATGCCATGCGGCGAAACCACTTCCGACTGGTCACTGTTCCCCGGCTCGCCAGAAGCGAGGAGGTGCTGGTAAGAAGGTCCCGGTGCCGGGTGGCTGTGCCTGCGTGTCCCCCTGCCGGTCTGCTGACTCCTCCTGCCCTGCAGGAGACGGCATTGCGGGCGTACTATGTCAGCGAGGACCCCCGAGACTTCGAGCTGCAGGCCCTCCCCGTGTCCACACCAAGCAGCGAGGCAGCCGGGGATGAGGGCAGCCGGGGGCCTGAGGCCTGGGTCATCCGGGCCCTGCCCCGGACACAGGAGGTGCTGAAGATCTACCCTGCCTGGCTCAAGTGAGACCCCAGGGCAGGTCACATGGGCACCCCGGGCGGCTGGGAGGGTGGAGAAACTGCCCCCGCTGCCCTGAGTCTGGGGTCCGCTGAGTGAGGCTGGCACGGCCGGGAGGAGGTCTGGGGATTGGGAGTCTTCTAGGTGGGCTCGGGAGGGGCACAGGTGGGGGCTTTGCTGTCCTGAGCCTCAGGTCTGCCCCACAGGGTGGGTGTGGCCTACGTGTCCCTCCGAGTGGGCCCGCAGAGCACGGCCAGGACAGTGGTGCTGGAGGTTCTGCCGCTCCTCGGCTGCCAGGTACGGACGCCCGGGGGTCCCTGTCCGGGGGCCTGACCACCCTCCAGTGGGGTGTCCAGTCAGGCCCGATCTAGCTGTCCAGGGTTGTCCTTGGGGGTTGAGGGTTCCCCCAGGCCTGATGCCCATCCTCCACCCTCAGACGGAGAGTCCCGAGAGCTTTCAGCTGGTGGAGGTGCTTATGGGCAGCCGGCAGGGTGAGTCCATGCATCCGGGCTGCGGCCATGCCCACTGGGGCAGTGCCCGTTCAGCCCGTGTCCGCTCAGCCCGGGCCCCCTTTGGCCGGGTCCCCCCCTCGGCCTGTGTCCCCCTCGGCCCGTGCCCCCTTGGCTGGGGTCCCCCCTCGGCCTATGCCACCTTTGCCCGTTTCCCCCTGCCTGTGCTCCCCTCAGCCTCTGCCCCCTTGGCTCGTGCCCAGCATCCCACAGGAGGTCTGATCCTGCTCCAGCTGCTGCCGCGCCTCTGACCTTTCTGCCCCGGTGCAGCCCAGGGCTGCGGTCCTGCCCATCTCTGACCTGGGCCTCCTGGGGACTGAGGGTAGCCATTCAGAGGGTGCCTGCTGCTCTCTGGGTATCGCCCGGGGCTCATGGCCATGTCTTCACCCCGTAGTTCAGCGGACGGTGCTGGCCGATGAGGAGCTCATACTGGACCGGCTCCAGGACATCCGGCAGGTCTGAGCACAGAGGCGGGGTCTGTTCTCTGTCCGTCCCCAACTTTGACTCACGTCCTCGGGCAAGACCAGGCCAAGATCTCTCTACTGTGTCCCCCATCCTCACTCCCGGACCAGCGAGAGTGGGGCTGCAGCTAGTGGGCCACCCCTGCTGGCCCTGAGGCTGGACGTCTCTGCCGGCTTTATTGTCCATGCCATGGGGTGTTGCACACCACGGGGCGTCTCACACCATGGGCCTCTCACACCAGGGGGCGTCTCACACCATGGGCGTCCCACGCCATGTGGCCTCTCTGAGCTCCTCGGGGCAGGCCTTGTAAGGGGAGGCCCCCTCGTGTCTCTGCTTGGCTTTGACCCGAGTCCAGCCAGGCAGTCTCCCCAGCGCTTTCTGTGGATGTGGAGAGCAGAGAAGGGGGAGAGGTGTCCCCAGTGTCCAGCACCGTGTCCTTCTTCCCAGACGTCCCTGCGGCACATGAGCCAGACGCGCTTCTACGTGACGGAGAGCCGGCCGCCGGAGCCCCGAGTCTCCCTGTTTGTGGGTGGCCTGCCGCCCGGCCTTGCCTCCCAGGAGTACGGCCCCCTGCTGCAGGATGCCGTGGGCGCCAAAGGTTGGACTTCCAGCCTGCAGGGCTCCGGGAAGATGGGGAGCCCTAGAAAAATCTGTTGCCTCCCTCCGTATCCTCTGCAGCTCTGCTCCAGCCAGGCTGCCCTCTGTCCTCACCCCTGGCCTCAAGGCTGTGTCCCCACAGATCTAAGAGGGTTCTGGGCCTCTGTCACCCCTCGCCATCCCTGCCTAGTCGCCACCCCATGTCCAGCCCTGTGTCCCCTGGGAGTCCGGTGGGTGGGGGGCATGGGCTCTGGTGGGGGCTAAGCCCTGCTGGGCAGTGCTGGGCGGCCCTGGACGAGGTGGGGCTGTGGGCAGGAGTCACGGGGTGTCCAGCAGCCTCAAACCTGTCTCTCTTTGCAGCTGATGTGGTGACTGTGAGTCACATCTACCCCTCGCAAGGTGAGTGTCGCCTGCAGGGACCTGGGCTGGCTCAGGGCCATTTCTTAGACTCGATGGACAGGCCTAGCTCGCTCCCTACTCTTGGGGATCCCTCCAGGGGCCTGTCATTTGTACCAGGCTTTGCTGTGATGCATTTCTGCTCAGAAACCTTTTTCCTAGAGCCCAGGAAGGGTTAGCAGTGGGGGCAGCACAGCGAGGCCCTCAACTCCTGGCCGTGACAGCTCCCGTCCATTTGGGTGGCGGTGACATACCTCTAGGCTCACGTCTCCGGTGGGCCCCCAGCAAGCTGGATGTAGGCTCTTGGGATTCAGTGGGGGTCTGGCAGAGGCACCCGCCCTTGTCCCGTCGTATCTGTTGTGGCTTTTCTCTGTCCCTCTGTGTCCACTCTGAAGACGTGCCCTGCTGCCCCTCAGTAGTGTCTCTGGGCCCGGCCAGTGACCCCAGGCTCTTCTTGGGGAGGGTGGACGAGGGACAGAGTGCAGAGCCCAGAGCCCAGGTGTGGCCCCCCTGGGTGGCTGACCTGAACTGGCCGTGGTGTGTGGGACGTGGCTGAAGCCCCATGCTGGGCCTGCCGTGCTGGGCCGGTGGCGCTCGGCCCCGCTGCAGCTCACGGCCCACCTGTGCAGGTGCCCTGGTGCTGGACGTCACCTGCTTCGCGGAGGCCGAGCGACTCTACATGCTGGTCAGGGACACGGCCGTGCAGGGCCGCCAGCTGACGGCCTTGGTGCTGCCCGACGTGCTGGTGAGTGGGCGGCAGGGCCAGGTGGGGTGCAGGCGGGACCTGGGGTGAGGCTGGCCTGCTGAATCTCAGGTGGGGCGATGACCTCGGCATGGCACACACACACACACACACACACACACACACCTTTTCCATACCTGTAAATACACACTACACACACCCACACCTCTCCACAAACCCCCAGCCCCCTTTTACACACACCTCTACACATACATCTCCCCCATACACTTTTCTGTACCTCCATGTGCACACCTACATGCATGCACACACCTACACCTCTCCACACACACACAGCCCTTTTACACACACCTCTGCACACATACACACAGCACTTTTACACACACCTCTCCACACATATACGTCTACACACACACAGCCCTTTTACACACACCTCTGCACACACACACAGCCCTTTTACACACACCTCTGCACACATACACACAGCCCTTTTACACACACCTCTGCACACACACAGCCCTTTTACACACCTCTGCACACACACAGAGCCCTTTTACACACACCTCTCCACACATATACGTCTACACACACACACAGCCCTTTTACACACACCTCTGCACACACACCCCTCCCCTTCCACACCTTTCCGCACCTCCACGCTCACACCTACGTGCCTGCACACACGGACACCTCGTTTCCACACTATGCAGAACCTTCCTCCCCAATTTCTCCATCTCACGTTCCCCCATCCACACTGTCTTCTCACACACACCTCTCCTTCACTCTTCCCCCGTCTCTTACACACACTCGTGTTCCCACACCCCCCTCACCACACACACCTTTCACCCCCTACCCGCCTTCCCCTGTGCACACACATCCCAATACCTCCCCCCTCCCCTCGTCCCCTCCACACACGTCGCTCCCACACCCTGAAGGCCGCTGCGGACACACCTAGCTTCCCTCCGCCTCGCTGCGTTCTGGGAGAGGGTGCCTGCCCGAGGCGGCCAGGTGCGTTGTAGGCTGTGACCCTGTCAGGAGGGTCACGGTCATCCCTGCTGGACCCTGTGGGCGTGAGGTCAGCGGGTGAGGGGCCCTCTGAGGCCGCCTGGCAGGTGAATGGCCGAGCTTGGCCTGCTTGTCCACACGGTTGGTTCGCAGAGGACAGCTGGGCCCTCCTGCGCCGTGGTGCTGAGCGCCCATGGTGCCCAGGGGAGGCCGTCCCATTGCTCTGCCCTCTCTGGTCACCAGGCATTGGTGGGTTCCACCTGGGGGACCCACGGCCCCTGCCCCTGGTGGTAGGTGATGCTCCCTGTCTGGACTGTTGCCCTGAGGACTGCCTGCTCACAGGTAGACTAGGACCCCTGGCCACCTTGCTATGCTGCGGCCTCAGGGGTTCATGGCTGCCCCTGACCTCTGACCCCAGGCTACAGGACGCTAAAGAGAGCAGGGCTGGTGTGTGCGCCTGGTGCCAGCTGTCCTGCTGGAGGACGCAGGCGCGGGGCAGGGGCCTGGCAGAGCGGGCAGCAGTGCCAGTGCGCCGAATGCCTCTGTCAGCCGTCTGCCCGTGGACGAGGCACTAAGTCAGGACCTCGGGGGCCCCCAGCTGCTGTGTGTCCCCTCCGTAAGCCACGGTGGAGCCCGTGTGCAGTCAGCAGCCCCCTTTGTCTGAACCCCGCTTGTCTGTCTCCTGTAGTCACCCCACCTTGTGGGGACCCCAGCTGTGGTCGCGTGGGACCACGCCCTGTAAAGACCTCGTGCCTTGTGGATAGCGGACCTTCCCTGTCCTTACTGAGTGCTGCTCTCTCTGGGGTGGCCTGTGGACAACGGGCTTTGTCACTGAGGAGGCGTGTGGCCCTGGAGACCGTGTGAGTGGCTGGACCAGGTGGCACAATCTTCTTTGTGCAGGTGGCCCTCTGGGGCAGCCTCACCTGCCCAGCCAGTGGCACCTGGTCCACGGCTCCGTGGCCCTTGGGCTGGAGTTCCATCTCACAGGCCACTGTCAACCCGCTTCACCCCGGGCCGCTGCAGCCTGTGAGGTGCTGTGAGTGGTCAGCTATCTGGGGCATGGTCTTGTGGCCGCCTCACCTCACGTGAGAGTGTGACTGTAGCTTCTGTTAGAGAGTGCCCTTGATCCGGGGGACCTGTGGGCATGCACGGCCCATCATGAGAGGGTGCCTGGAGCTGCTCCGAGGGGCCTGTGGGGCACGCTAACTCCATCACTGCCCAGTGTGGGGCAGCCACTCGGCCACTTTCCAAAGTGTGGGTACTCTGTCACTTTGCCACTGCCCAGCCTCGGGGGCATTGAGCGTGGCGTGTAGGGTGAACGCTCGTGCGGTCACTCGGGCTCCGGCCAGTGTGGGGACGACTTCTCAGCCACTGCCTGTGCGGCAGTCTCTCGGTCGCTGCTTGGTGTGGGTGGGGCAGTCACTCGGTTACTGGGTTTGGGGACAGTCATATGGTGATACTAGGCAACTCCAGGTGGGGGATGACTCTGTGCCCCCCCACCCTAACCCAGCCCCTTTCTACCAGCATGAGAAGCTGCCCCCAGACTGCTGCCCGCTCCTCGTGTTCGTGAACCCCAAGAGCGGGGGCCTCAAGGGCCGAGACCTGCTCTACAGTTTCCGGAAGCTGCTGAACCCACACCAGGTCTTTGAGCTGACCAACGGGGGGCCTCTCCCCGGGTGAGTGTGGTCCACAGCGTGGGGCGGCCTGGGTCCCTGCAGTGGGCTGGAGACGCTACTGGGGCGGCCTCCTTCCTGGCCTCCACCTCTGCCCCAGCATGTCCCCTGGGAAGGTCAGGGTTCCTGGGGCCGTGGGGGACATGTCCTGTCTCCCTCACTCTAGGTTCCACATGTTCTCCCAGACCCCCCGCTTCCGGGTGCTGGTGTGTGGGGGGGACGGCACCGTGGGCTGGGTGCTCGGTGCCCTGGAGGAGACGCGCCACCGGCTGGCCTGCCCCGAGCCCTCCGTGGCCATCCTGCCACTGGGCACAGGTGGGTGCAACCCGGGCTGGGGAGGGCGCCGAGGGCCTTGTCCCTTCCCCACCTCGGGGTTCACTCCAGATGGGCTCCGAGCCATCTCCCGCCTTCCGCCCTGGGTGGGCCCCCTCCTGTACTGAACCTCAGCCCTGCCCCATGGTGTCCTTGTCCCCACATTGTCCTGGGCCTGCCCTACAGTGTCCGCTGTCCCCTCCATGTCCTGGGCCTGACACATCGTATCCTCTGTCTCCACGTTGTCCTGGCCCTGCCCCACAGTGCCCCTCTCTTCCTGGGCCTGCCCTGTGGTCCTCCCCACGCCCTGGATCTGCCCCGCAGTGTCCTCTGTCCCCACACTGTCCTGGGTCAACCCATGGTGACCCTCGCTCCCTGGGCCTGCCCCACAGTACCCCCCCCATGCCTTGTGCCTGTCTTGAGGTGTCCTCTGTCCCCACACTGTCCTGGGCCTGCCCCAAGGTGCCCCCTGCACCCTGGGCCTGCCCCACGGTGCCCCCCGTACCCTGGATCTGTCCCGTGGTACCCTCTGCACCCCAGGCCTTCCCTGCAGTGGTCTTCACCCCACTGATGAACCTGTGAGAGTCTAGAGTTAACTCTGTGTTGCACTCACATCTCAGGGAATGACCTTGGCCGAGTGCTCCGCTGGGGGGCCGGCTACAGTGGAGAGGACCCTTTCTCTGTGCTGGTGTCCGTGGATGAGGCTGACGCTGTGCTCATGGACCGCTGGACCATCCTTCTGGACGCACAGGAGGCCAGTGGCACAGAGAACAGTGTGGCCGATGTGGAGCCTCCCAAGGTGTGGCCTAGAGCGAGCCCTTGTCCTGTGCACTGGAAGGCTGGCCCTGACACACCACAGGGCGGGGTCCTGGGTGGATCTGGGCTCGCTGGGTGATTGCGCCCGGGCCTCTTAGGGCCTTGCTGTGCCGGGTGGTGTGCTGCTTCCCCCAGGGTACTGGGGAGCCATGGTGGGATTGAGCAGGAGAGTGACGAGGCAAAAGGCAGTTCCGATAGGACAGAGGAGATGGGTGGAACCCAGGAGCACCTTGTGTGGTCACAGGGGTTCAGGAGAAAACGTCCCTGTCCCCAGATCGTCCAGATGAATAACTACTGTGGAATTGGCATCGATGCGGAGCTGAGCCTGGACTTCCACCAGGCACGGGAGGAGGAACCGGGCAAGTTCACGAGCAGGTATGGGGGACAGGAGCCTGAGCTGGGGTAGGGGGTGCCCCCTGGTGACAGCTCACTGGGGGACTCAACGGCTGGGACTGGAGCCCAGGGCCTGTCCTGGTCTCTGTGGAGCCGAGCCCTGGCAGCGCGGGTTTGCGCCTGTTCCATTTGGTCTGCGCCTGCCCCGGTCTCGCCAGAGCTGGCCCCTGGCAGTGCAGGTTTGTGCCTGCTGGGTTTACATCTGTCCTGGTCTCGGTCTCAGCGGAGCTGGCCGCTGGCAGCGTAGGTTTGCACCTGATACAGTCCTGGCCCTAGCAGTGTGGGTTTGCACATGCTGGGTTTGCACCTGCCCTGGTCTCGGCGGAGCCGGCCCCTGGCACTGTTGGTTTGCACCTGTCCCAGTTGGTTTGTGCCTACCCCGGTCTCAGCACGGCTGGCCCCTGGCACTGTTGGTTTGTAGCTGTCCCGGTCTCAGTAGAGCCAGC
>NW_006399879.1:3044478-3054014 GCF_000299155.1 Elephantulus edwardii | reverse complement strand
GGTTCCACAACAAGGGCGTGTACGTGCGGGTGGGGCTGCAGAAGATCAGCCAGTCGCGCAGTTTGCACAAGGAGATCCGGCTGCAGGTGGAGCAGCGGGAGGTGGAGCTGCCCAGCATCGAGGGGCTCATCTTCATCAACATCCCCAGGTGCGCAGGGTGGGGTACCCTCGGGGGCCCGCCAGCCCGTGGGGTCTGTCTGGTCCGTGCTGGTTCTTACAGCGTGGCCAAGGGCGAGGCTCTGGCTGTTTCCGTCCGCCCACACGCTGGCCTCTGTCACCGTGCACAGCTGGGGCTCAGGGGCCGACCTGTGGGGCTCGGACAGCGATGGGCGGTTTGAGAAGCCACGCATAGACGACGGATTGCTGGAGGTGGTCGGGGTGACAGGCGTCGTGCACATGGTGAGCGTCCAGGCGGGCGGATGGGCCCCTCGCTGCTGCAGCCCCGTGGCCTGGCTGACTTCAGCTCACCCCTCCCATCCTCCAGGGCCAGGTCCAGGGCGGCCTCCGGTCTGGCATCCGCATCGCACAGGGCTCGTACTTCCGGGTCACGCTCCTCAAGGCGACCCCAGTGCAGGTTGACGGGGAACCCTGGGTCCAGGCCCCTGGCCACATTATCATCTCGGCTGCGGGCCCCAAGGTATGTTAGGGGTGGTGGCTGAGGCTGGGCGGGCTGGGCATTATGAGAGTGACTGGAGGTGACCTGGGAGGGTGTGAGGACAGGTATGGGGGGTGGGTTCTGCTGGGCACCAACTCTCAGTAGACCCTTGGGCTTCAGGCTGCAAGTGGGCAGCCTCATTCCGGGAATGGTTGGCCTCCCAGGCCACTCTGACAGCCTGCCTGTGACAGGTGCACATGCTGAAGAAGTCCAAGCAGAAGCCCAGGAAGGCTGGAGGTGTCCCCAAGGAGGCCCGAGTGGATGGGACACCTGCCCTGGAGCGTGATGCCAAGTAGGCAGCGGAGGGGGCCGAGGGGCAGGGCAGCACCCTGCCCCCGTCCTGTCCACCTCGAGTGCAGTCTCGCCCTGACCGTTCCTGCTGGGCCCGCGTCCCCGGGGCTGGCCCTGACCTGGCCTTATTCTGTGCTGTGTCTGTGAAGGCACGGCTGGGCAGGTGACGGGTGTGTCCTTTGCTCCAGCACCAGTGGGGTGGCCATGAGACTCTGCCAAGTTGTTGAGGGTGCAGCCTGCCTGCTGGCTGAGGGTCCGTGGGACTGACCTGCGGATCTGTTGTGAGACACAGGACCCCCCGCTGGCCTCCGTGCCCCACAGGATGCAGCCAGCGGCAAGATTTACATGTACCTGCTGGGTCCTGGGACACCCTGGGCATGCACCTCAACAGCCCCTGCAGCTCAGCACAGATGAGCTGCACCCCCACGCCTTTTCACCCGAGCGTGGCCCTCTGCCTCCTGACTGGGCTGTGGTGGGCTCTAGGGAAGGGCCCCTCATCCCCACACAGCAGGGTATCGGAGGTCCTGCACTGGCCCCTGGTGGAACCTGTCCTGCTATTCACCAGCCCTCATAGGCAGGTGGCATCTGGGTTGTATCTGAGAAGTTGGGGAGCCACCTTGCCAGCAGGGGACAGTGTGGGGTCAGGGAAAGGTGTGTGCAGGCCCAGGTCTCCCCCTGCTGGGTCATGCAGCCAGGCAGGTAGAAGGGCCCCTCCTCTGTCTGGCGTGAAGGGACCACGCTGAGGGGTCAAGGAACAGCTTTACTCATCAGTCCACGTCAAGCACTTTAATGCCCATTTGTCAGCTGCATGGCCGCCCTTCGCGTCCTGGCACCTCATGCCCCAGCTGTGAGGGGTGTTCTGCGCCTCCCTCGGAGAGAAGACAAGTGATGGACAGGACAGGACTTCTTCCTGGAAGCCCGGGACCCCGGTCCCCAGGATGGATGGATGTAGTCACACCTGCAGAGGTGTCTCTAGGGGACCTCCCCGGAGGGGCCCATCTGGCAATCCCTCCGCCGCCAGGCTGGGCTCTGGCCGAGGAGGCAGCTGTCGGGACTGTCCTCGCCATCCTTGACCTCAGTGGTGGCTCAGGGGTGCCCAGCTGGCCTGCAGCCACCACACCCCCTCCATGCTTCTGCCAAAGCTGCCCGCGTGCACCGGGACCCCACTCGGTGCAGCCGCCCGTGTGCCTCTGTGCAAACGTGCACGCGCCTCGATGCCCGTGGTGTGAGCGTCTCGTGCCAGCTGTGGTGTCTGGTCTGTGGGCTGTTCCTAAATCATGGTTCTGGTGGGCTGTGCTTCTGTGTTTGCCTGTCTGTCTCTGTGCCTGGCGGCGGCCCCGCCCCACCATATTGCACTGACCAAATCCTGTTTTGTGTAATTTATAGCTTCCTGAATGTAATGATAATTTATATCCGTGACCAATACAGTGCTGGCCATTGCTGTCCCCTGGGTCTCCCTGTCTCTGTGTGACTCTGGAGCTGCTGGGTGTTTGGGATCAACTGAGGGTCCGGAGCCCTGGACCCCACCTGTCCCTGGAGCTCTGCATCTGGGGAGGGTGGGCCACTGGGCACGGCGCCTCAGAGACAGCCAGCATCAAGGGCCCCTGCCCCGCTCCCCTGCCTGAGCCTGCAGCCTCCGGGACACTGCCCACGGTCCAGGTAGAAGCACTGGGCTGCAGAGAAGGGGTGGTCAGCCACAGTGGAACTGTCCCTGGGGAGCAGAGGCTCGGTCCACATCAGATCACCCACCACAGCTGAGGCTGTCCGGCTAGGCCACACCCTTTTACCCGGCCATGCCACTCCTCAACCTGGCGCCTGCTCATTGTTCACAGTAAGACAATCACGTTGGCAACATAAACCAGATACATAAACACGACAGGAAAACCCAAGGTTCCCATGACGTTGGTGTCTGAGCTGGGCGGTGACTGGAAGGTTCCACACTATAGCAGACCGACCCCAACACCGAGCCCCCTGGCCTGGCTGCCCTCATCCTTCCACATCACCCTCAGGCTGCAGCAGTGGGCAGGTGGGAGGGCAGCGACCAGGTCAGGAGCCGGCGTGCGCCCTGCAGCAGGGGTCGAGGACGGAGTGGCAGCCGCCCCCGGGAACGTTGCTCTGGGCGGCTAGCAGGGCGCGGGCAGGAGCTGGGCCTGCGCGTCACCCGGCTCGCAGGGTGCCAGGCCCGCCGGCCGCACCAGGCCCCTCACGGCCCGCAGGCCGGCCAGCGCCAGGCGCAGCAACAGGCGCAGCAGCAGGAAGGCGAAGGGCACGGCCACCTGCATGAGGTGGAAGATGGCCGTGCTGAAGCGGCGCAGGAAGCAGGTGGAGGCGAAGGCCAGCAGGCTGGCGCACGGGTACAGCGCCAGCTTGGCGAACATGAGCGCGTGCTCGCGGCCGCCGAAGCGTGCCGACGGCTGCAGGGCCTCGCGCTCCCGCAGCAGCGCCACGGTCCACATGGCGAAGGGGAAGACGCTGGCGAAGAAGATGATGACGCAGCTGACGCGGATGCTCTCCAGCTCCTCGCGCGGCTGCTGCGCCAGCGCCGACGTCTGCTGGTAGGCCAGCGGCAGGCCGCCCACGAAGGCCAGCGCCAGCGTGTTGAGCAGGCCCATGGCGCGCGTGGCCCGGCGCACGTGCAGGAAGAGCGAGTGGTGCACGAACCAGAGCAGGCCCACCGTGGCGAAGGAGCCGAAGTAGGCCAGGAAGTGCGGCCCGTAGGTGGCCAGGGCCGCCACCAGGCTGCCCCCGAAGCGCTCCTCCACGTCCTTGGGCTCTGGGACGTTGTCCTCACTGGGGACAGCAAACAGGGAGCATGGGTGAGGGCCTGGCCAAGGGGGTGGGGGGTCCCTGTTCACCCACAGCCTGCTGCCTCCAGATGGCAGGTCCAGGGAGCTCTCTGGGCCCCAAATCCTCGGGGAAGCCGCACACACGAATCCCTGAGCCTCGGAGGGTGTTGTGACCAAGCACGGCACTGCCGGCCAGTGTCCACCTGCAGGGACCTCGGACCTAACTGCCTAGTCCTGGGGATGGGGCTACAGCCACCTCCCTGGGACAGTGCGGCCTGGAGCACCTACCCGGCCCCATGTGGCATCCAGGTCTACTACACCTGTGCACTTATGTGCACCCACCGAGCGGATGAAGACTGTGGGGTCTATGGCTGGGCTGCCTGGGACCCTGGCACCTGCCTGAGGGTGTGGCACCCTACGGAGCCCAGGGATAGATAGGCTGCAGGGAACCCAGGGGCATTGGGACACCTGAGGCCTATAGCTCAGGACAAAGGGGCTATGGGTGGGGGTGCTATCTGAGGAGGGGCAGTGGAAACACCGCACCCAAGTGGGAGGCCTCAGGCAGCCTCTTGGGGCACAAAAGAGAAATGTGGCACAGTGGGAGGTTGGGGGGCAGACCCAGTGGGAGCAGCCTCCCTCCTCCACCCAGGCTCTGTTGTGGGGTGAGGGGAGACCAGAACCCCAGAGTCCCTAACCAGGGGCAGGCCATTCAAGGAGAGGACCTGAGTGTGATTCTTGCCATAGATCCTTCTGGAATGTTCTGTAGGCCCAGACCTTAAAGATCCAGTGCCAGTGAAGAAGTACTTTTCATATAAAAAACTTGACAAATCACAGAGAAAAAGCTGTGGATAATCAGGGCCTCAGTCTGTAGTCAGCACGACAGGATCAGACACTAACTGGTCAGCTCCCAGAACCACGCCGGGGGCTGTGCTGACTCCCTGCAGGACAGAGGACGGTCCCCCCAGGTTGCCCTCTGGTTGGGGTGGGGAGCAGGCTGGCTTATCCCCTCTGATGGGTAAGGAGTCCCCAGTCAGAACCCCTCAGACCCAGATGTGTGGGGAAATGGTCAGGGGTGAGAGGAAGAAGGGCAGGCAGGACACTTGGGAAGGTGGAGGGCAGACCTTTTAGAAAACGTCGCAGTGACCACCATTGGGGAGTCATCGGGCGGGGATGCCGTGCGGGGGTGGGGGGAAGCTGGCTCTGAAGACAGTACTCAGAAGGTGTGGAGCCTGGGGCGCAGCTCTGGGAAGAGGGGGGAGATGGGGTATCTCTATGCATCACACCCACCTGCTACCCACCCGGGGAGCCTGGACACCCACTGTGTACATGGGCGCCGTCTCCTGGGCGAGGGGAGGCTCCTCCTGTGGACGGATGGGCTTGGGCTCTGGCCAGGCGAGTGGGCTGTGGGTGGGCTCTGGGGGCACCCCGGGTCTTACCAGATGTCCAGGATGAGGAGCGTGGCCACTATGGCATAGACGCCGTCACTGAAGGCCTCCACGCGCTCCTTGCTGAGGGGCTCATGTAGGTCGAAGGTGAAGAACTCCAAGGTCTGGACAGGGGGCTCCCCTGGACCTGTAAGGGGTAGGGAGTGACCCACCTGCATGGGGCTGGATGGCTGCTCTGTCCTCCTCCCCGAGGGTCCTGCACCCCAGGGCTCCCAGACGTGTGGGTGGGGACACCCAGCCTCTCCTCAGCCAAGTTCACATTTGAAGGCCCGGCAGAGGTGCCTATGGCCCTGAGCCTGATGCCGTCCCCACACAGGGGACCAGCGGGCCGGCCTCTGCCTCCATCTGAACCCCCGCCCCGTGTTGGTCGCTCACAGACCCCCGCCGGGGGAGGTGGGGACGTACCCATGACTCTGTCCTTGCACCAGCTGGCGGCCTTGCTGATGTAGGGCAGGAAGATGACCGTCGCCATCAGCAGGTACGACTGTGTGGACAAGAGGGTGCGTCACCGGGCAGGTCCCAGTGCCCACCCAGCCCAAGCGGTATCCCCCCTGGAGCGCACTAGGAACCCCACCCAATACACGGTGCTTGGGAGGGGGGACAACTCAAGCAGTGAGGTGGGAGAGCCCTCCTTCTCGACTGGCACGCGCCCAGGGAGCGGAGAACCTCTGCAAACCGGGTTCGTGTGGTGCTGTGTACCGCTGAGCTCGTGCTGACTCAGGCCTGACCCCCCAGCGGGTTGTCAGAGGCTGTAAATCGCACGGGAGATGACCCATTCTCCTCTTCAGCGGCAGCTGGTGGATTCAAACTGTGCGCCTTTGGGTTGGCAGCACAGCTCCTTCCCAGTGGGCCACCAGAGCTTCCTCGTGTAGAAGGCTGATGAGGCCCGTTGTCATGTGACTCACATGTCAGGTAGGACCACGACCTGGAGGGCTTCCACGGCTGACCTTTCAGAGGCAGCCAGCCATGCCTTTGTGCCTAGGCACCTCTAGGGGCCTCAAACCACTAACCTTTCCGTTCTCAGCCGAGAATGCTCACTGTTTGCACCACCCAGGGGTTCTGACGGGCCTGGTGGTGCTCGAGTTTCTAGAACTGGCACTGACCGTGGGGGTGGCACAGGACATCGGTCAGTGGTTCCCAGGGTCACTACAAGTCACAGTCGACTCAATGGCACCTGGCTAGAACCACCACCATGCAACAGCAGCCAGGCAGACTCCCTAAAGGAAAAGCAGGCCAAGGGCGTGGAGGGACCCTTCTCCAAACAAGATGCACAGACGGCCAGCCAGGACATGGAAAGGTGTGCGATAGCACTGGCCATTACACTCAGAAAAACCAAACTACTGCCTTCAGACCAAAAAGATTCCGACTGCCGGACCATGGTGGGCAGAGCAGACGTGCCCGCGGGCTGCCCACAGCGGGGTCCGCACAGAGCAGGCTGTGGGTGAGTCTTCCTCCAGTCCTGACACCATGTTCTTCACAGAGTCCAGCTTCTCAAGTGATGTGCTGAGCACAGAGACCGAGTCGGTGTGGAGAGAGGACACCCACACACACACACACAAACCCCGCTCCTGATTTACCTCACGCTGTGCCCCTCGTTCTGGGCGCACAGCTGCCTCGGTCTCGGGCACAACCTTGCTCGCAGAAAGTGAAAACCACTTGCAGCACTTACTGAACAGGAGCCTTCGGGATGAATTACATCTCAGCTTCCAGAAAACAAAGCGCCTCACGGCTGGACCGACACGTGGCATCACAACCGATGGAGAGTAGATTCAAGTTGTCAACAGTTTCATTTTACTCAGATCCACAGTCAGCACATGTTGTTGGCAGCAGTCATGAAGTCAAAAGCTCTGCTGCACTGAGAAGATCTGCCGTCGAGGACCTTTCCAAAGTGTGAAAGAGCAACAGTGCCACTGTACAGACTAAGGTGAGTCTGATCCAAGCCATGCTATTGTCCATCGCTTCCTGTGTTTCTGAGAGTTGGACAATGAATAAAGAAGACCCAAGAATCGGTGTCCTTGGACTGTGATGCTGGAGAAGAGGACTGTCTTGTGGATGGTCCAAGGAGCCAACAGGTCGGTCTTGGAGAAAGTGTGCCTGGTTTCTCTTGAGGCCCCTCAACTGATTGGCACCAAGGCGGAACCGAGTAGCCGACCCTGCTGTGGGTCTTCAGAGGCTGTGAAACCTCAGTGAAGGTGGTTTCCTACCTTCCTCACAAGAAGCAGGTGAAGGATCCGAACCCCCTGCCTCTGGGTTGACAGCACCTCTCCACCCAGCGGGCCCCCTGAACTCCCACCATAAAGGCGAGGGTGGTCAGCTGTCACCTCACATGGTCCGGGCACTGTGTCAGGAGGGGTCAGGGCCTGGAGAAGGGCCTCGTGCTGGGAACGGTGGAGGGACAGCACAAGGGAAGACCCTCAATGAGATGTACTGACAGTGACCGTGACAATGGGCTTGTCCGAGATGCGAGGGCAGCAGACAGGACAAGGCTTCCGTCGTACACAGGGTCGCAGTGAGTCGCGGCTGACTCCATGGCACCGAGTAACCACCACTCACAGCCTTCACGAAGCACACGGCCCGCCTCTTCCCTGGCAGTGTAGTGGCGGCCACGTTTCAACTGTCCACATTTGGCCAGCAGCTCAGTGCTTGACCACGGAGCCACCGGGACTCCTCCAGGTGACACCCACACCACCCTGGACCTGCTGCTGTTAATCACAACGCAGGGTGACCCTGTAAGGCAGAGCCGGCGGCCCTGACGGTGGACATCTCTACGGGAGCAGGGCCAGCTGGTGGAGCCAAAGTGGCAACTGGGGGTGGCGGCAGAGGGCTTTACCCACCAGGCCGCCAGGCGCCTGCACCAGCCGCTCGGGGAGGAGGACGCAAAACCACAGCAGGGCCCCTCCTCCACGTGTGCCTGCAAGGAGGGTCTGGCCCTCTGGGATGTAACAAACTCTAACCAAACCAAACCCGCCACATGGCGGTACCAGGCAGGCTGGGTGTCACGGAGAGCCAAGGACAGCGGTGTTGGGGTGTCACAGAGGGTGACTGCATCATCTGGACTGTGAAGGGACACAGCTCATGCAGACGTCAGCTGTTCCCTCTGGAATCGGGTCAGGATGACAACAGGGCCTGTCAGGTCACCTCCAGGGATCTGCCGAGGGGCCCAGAGACAGAGACCCAGAGCCCCCTATGCCAGTGTCCACTGTGGCCCACTGTGGGGCCACCCAAGTCCAGGCTGGCAGCAGTTCCTGGTCACCTCTGCAGTGGTGGCAGGCAGCCCTGGGGGAGCATCCTGGAATGACCCCCTCGGGGTCAGGGGTGAGGACTCAAAGACCCCAAAAGACTTCTCTCTGACAGCCTGGCTAAGGCGCGCCCAGCAACGACCCCCAGCAGCCTTCGTGTGTGCTGCAGGTCCCCCAGATGACAGAGCCGAGGCGAGACCGCTCTGGGCTGGACGTCCTGCGTGGGAACCCCACATGCGTGTCCTCCACTTTGCAGGGCTCACATGGCAGACTTCCACTGCAGTCACTAAGTGTGGCAGAATATACCCCCCATTGCAGCGGCCCCCCAATGCTGGGCCCAGGGACCAAAGCTCCCCCGCCAAAAGCTGGACTTCTCGTCCATGTCTGCGCCCCTTCTCTGGGACATTCCTTCCTCTCACCCCCCTTCTTTCTTGGTGGCTACTCTTCCGGCCGTGTTTCTGGGACCTGCTGACTAACCATCACTCCCTGGGCTGACCTGTGATGGGCACTGCTACATCTGTGGCCCCCTCGGCCACCCCCCATTGGGTGTCCCCCCTGGTGTTTGTGCACGTGCTGCGGTGAGCACTGACCGTGTGGTGTGTCCATCCTGTGGGGGTGGTGTGCATGTGTGTGAGGGCGCCCGTCCACTCAGGCGCACCTGTGCTGTGCTGACAGCAGGCAGCCGCATGGTGTGAGCTCTGGCCGTGTGGTGTGTCCATTGGGGGAGCATGTGTGTGAGGGTGCCCATCCACTCAGGTGTGCCCATGCTGTGCTGACCGCCGTGCGGTGTCCTGTCCCGTCTCTCTCTCTCTCTCTCTCTCACACACACACACACACACTCGTCACAGCCCGCCATGTGGTGTCCTGTCCTGTGAGACACACACACACACACACTCTCTCGTCACAGCCCGCTGTGCGGTGTCTTGTCCTGTGACACACACACACACACGTCACTGCCCGCCGTGCAGTGTCCTGTCCCGTCTCACACGTGCACACACACACACACACACACACACACACACACACACACTCTCTCTCTCGTCACAGCCCGCCATGCGGTGTCCTGTCCTGTGACACGCACGCGTCACTGCCCACCATGCGGTGTCCTGTCCCGTGACAC